>NC_073305.1:25442813-25751944 GCF_027595985.1 Sorex araneus
TACTTTCTTTTACCCCCTGCATATTTTTATAAGAAGAAGCTGTAGCTATAGCCTATAGTCTAGCCTACAGCCTGAGCTATAGTCTTTCTGTCACTGTCATTGTCATCCCATTGTTCATCGATTTGTTCGAGTAGGCAATTGTCTTGCTAAGTCCCAGAAAATTCAGGTGACTTCCACTCACATAACTACTTAGTGATTCAAATATCTGCATGTAAAAAAATCATTGTAAAACTTATTATGACACTATTTAGAAAACTCAACATTTAAATTATAATGTTGTGTAATGGCTAGTCACAATACACAAATGAAAAACTGAATTTTTTCACTGAATACTCCTGTTTGTTTTGGAGATATATCTTCAGTAACAACTTAATTTTCTTATAGATAAGTAATGGTGTTTCTTCGGCACAGTGAATGGTTATCCATGGAAGTCCCATGGAAGTTTTATGTGACATAAAATATCATGTGCTTCTAGGACATTTATGTTGTACTTTTGAGTAAAATTTCATGCTTGTGCACACACACATATTAAAACAACATGATTGGTGAAAAGGAATGAGTAGGAAAAGAGAAGGAGAAATGAAGTATGTTTTCTATACAGTGTGAATTAAGGCAATAGAAATGAACTAACATATCTTAATAGTGGGTCTATTGCTAACCTGTCAGCATTTGATTTCTTGTATTTTTATTACTGCTTCCATATTTAAACATATTCATAACTTAAAGAAAGGGCTGGTTATATAAAGTTTTAGAAATAACTAACTTGTTTGTTTCTTATATTTCACTCTTTGCGATGATCAGGTTACCAGATTACATTACTCCTGGTCTGCACTCCTGGATCACTCCTTGTGGTGCTTGGAGACTATATGTGGTGCTGGAGATCCAATTGGTGTCAGCCACAGGCAAGGTAAGCCTGTGGCTGACCTTAACCTCTGTACAATCTCTGGCATTACATTGATTTTCTTATGGCTGTTTCCCCCATATCTATTTCCACCAGTAAAACAACCTTCATCCCTTACACTGAAATATGTAAACTTGTTTATGTGTTATTTACCTTTCCATCAGTAGATACTTTGATTTTATAGTTTATGTTTTATTTTATTAACCAGGACAATATTTATAGTCTTATTTCAGAAGTTGAGGATTTAGTTATTTTTTTTTCTTCTATCATACTCTAACCCGGGTTCAATTCCTCCTTCCCTCTTGGAGACCCCGGCAAGCTACCAAGAGTATCCCACCTGCACAGTGGAGCCTGGCAAGCTACCCGTGGCCTATTCGATATGCCAAGAATAGTAACAAGTCTCACAATGGAGATGTTGCTGGTGCCTGCTTGAGCAAATCCATGAACAATGGGACTACAGTGCTACAGTGCAATGTAGTGCTACCATACTACCACCACGTAGGTTATTCCTGATTTTTCTCCTCATCACAAGAACAACACACATTAATTCAAGATTACAACACAGAATCTTTTGCAATGTTTTTGACATGTCATTTCCCAAACTACTTGCTTTCATATTCTTTCTCAGCCCTTGTTTCTGTGGGGACCGGTTTTACATAAGAAACATGAATATCAAATATAAGTGTAACTCTGGTTATGTAAATTCTTCTGTTGGTGAAGTACAACAAACTAATTTCTGTTCTCAGATTCAGTTTTGAGTTAAGCTTTACCAATAAAGCATTTACATTGTTTGGAACTATTTTGCCTTCATAAGGGCTGTGAAGATAGGCAGTATATTTGAGTCCTTTCTAGCTGTGGTTCTTGGACAAGCTTTGCGGCCTCACCATGTCCCGGTTTCCTATTTGAGACAGTAGTACATACCTCAGAGTTTAATTAAGAATGTTAAATGAATTAGCATTTTCAATGTGCCCAGACTGACTGGCACATAAAATATGCCATGTAGTGTTACTTAAACATTTGAAATTAATTTTAGAATTAAAAATGAAACAAAAAAGGATTGGTCATCATTAAAGGAAGGCCTATGCTCTTCCAAGCAGGTTATAGGCTGACTGATGAATTAGCTAAGTATTTTATTTAAACATTATATTATATTTTATACTAATTATAATTTTTAAAGCAGAGCACAATTATGTTATAGATTCATAAGCTGTTCATCTTTAGTGAGCTCTGAGTTAATTAGCAAGACCTGTCTTTTTGGGCAAGGCATCTGTTCTGCAACATTCAGTTCAGTATTCATTATTTTAAGACAGCAATTCTCTTTTTCAAAAATATTTGGAGAAGAAAATGAATAATTACTCTGCTATACTCTGTCACAAAGTTTCAAAATAAAAAAATTGGAAAAATATGCTTGTGTGGCATGCATATACCTGAGAAGTAATGCCGTATTTAATTATGTATGAGAAATACTTTCTTATTGAATTGGTGCAGTTCATTATTTTCTATTCTGTGAACTATTTTTAGTCTATTTTCAGAATGCTAATTTGTGCCTCCCTTTTCTCCCCTAAATGTCAGTATAATTCTACCCTTGTAAAGCTGTATATCATTCTAATTTTCTTCCATTTTCAGATGGATCAATCCTCACTATATGAATTAGGGCATTATTGGTTTAGAGAACTATATAACTTTTTCAACAATGATTCTTTAAAACAGGTAATTGCATTGATTCTAAATGATATTCTATAAACTTGCTTTGTCAGACCACCATAAAAATCCTTGTGTGTACATGTACTTCCATTTGCTTCACACAGATAACCATATGCATACATACAAACTATACATAAACCAATATGCATGTCTTCTAGATATTTCGATGCAGTTTTGGTGGATGAGACTTAGGAATCACTAGTTTTTGCAAATTTATCAGGCTGATATCCTAGTTAATGTGTTAGTTTGCATGTCCATGGCTTCCCTGTCACCATCTCCACTACTCCCAACCTGCATCTATGGAAGACATTTCTCTCCCTCTCTTTAATCAAAGCATTATGGTGTGTAATACAGGTACTGAAACGGTATCACACATATCACTTTACCTCCTTTCAGTACTCAGTTCTTGTCTAGATTTCCAATGAGCATCATCATAGTTGTTCCTTCTGTATCCTAATTGCCCTCTATTCCCCCACCCCCACTTGTAGACAAGCTTCTAGCCATGGACCAGTCCTTCTGGCCCACATTTCTACTGTCTTTGGGTATGTAGTAGTATCACACTATGTTTTTATTTTTTTTATATCCCACAAATGAGTGCAATCATTCTCTATTTGTTCCTCTTCCTCTGACTCATTTCACTCAGAATGCTGCTCTCCATGTGCATCCATTATAAGAAAATTTCATGACTTTGTTTGTCCTGGAGACTGTGTAGTAATCCACTGTGCAGATGTACCATATACGTATTTTTATCCACTCATCTGTTCTTGAGAATTTGGGTTTTGTCCAGATTCAGGTCATTGTGAATAATTCTGCAATGAACATAGAAATGGCTTTTCTGCATTGTGTTTTTGGGCCCTTAGGGTAAATTCCCTTATACTATATTCTCAGGACTGGTATTGTAGGGTCATATGGTAGCTCAATTTCTAGTTTTTTTTTGAGGAATACTCATATTCTTTTCCAAACAATGAATTAAAGTAACTTTCTCCCCATAGTCACTACTTGTTCTTATTCTTTTTGATGTGTGCTAGTCTCTGTGGTGTTAAACGATATTTTACTGTTGTTTTGATTTGCAGCTTCCTACTTATTTGTGATGTAGAGCATTTTTTTTTTCATTTGCCTTTGGCCATTTGTATTTGTTCTTTGAGGAAGTTTCTATTTACTTCTTCTCTTTGGTTTTTGATGGGGCTGGGTGTTTCTTGTAAATTTCTACCAGTGCCTCTTATCAGATGGATGTTGGGTATATAATTTCTCACCATTCCTTGGGATTTCTCTATGTCTTTGTCACCATTTACTTTTAAGTTAAAAAGTTTCTTAGCTTTATACATGTATATATATGTGTGTGTGTATCTATAAATAGATATTTGCATATTACCATATATGCACATATGGATTTTGCCTGTCAGTACATGTTAGTTAATTGGTTTTCTGTATCTGAAATACAAATTGAAATGAAAAAATAAAATATTTTTTCTTGGAACAGGATTAAGTGCTGAATATGCTCTTACCATTTTGCTAAAGTTGTTATAAAACCACTGAAATATATTAGCCAAAAATTAAATGCATATATTTAAATAAATTTTACTTAGGTAATTGATATTTTACATTATATATTACAATTCACCACACTACATTTTTCAGTTATGTATATGTGTGAAGCTATGTCAATTGCTTCTTAGGAGGGAAAAATATTCAAAGCTGTGTGAGTCTGAATTTCCACTCAAACCTGAATTCAATCATGGCATATTAGACACATTCAAGATAACTATCACGTACTGATAGACAGTGCTAATATGAAATCTGAACATGATTTATATTTTCTTGGTTGTCTAGATTTAAGGAATTACACATTAAATGCTAAAGAAACAGGTGAAATTAAATATGCTGCATCTCAAGTGAAATGTAAATATATCACATCTATAATCATCACACTAAGAATAATTGTGCACCAATACTATTTGAAAGCTCTTCAAATCAATAAATAAATCACTTTAAAAAATTGAAAAATAAAAGTTTCTTAGTTTAATGCAGTCCCAAGTAATGCTTTTACATGCTTAGCTAGTGGCCAGCACAGTATCTTTCATGGAGTACAAATTTAATAAATGTATGATGAATATGATTTTGAAGTTAGTCTTCCTGTATGTTTCTATTTCATTGCTTCTCATTCATTGGCCCTGTTTTCCAAAATGGCATGTCATAATCCACTCTCACTATTCACCCCAACTGAGATGGTTTTCTATTTATTTTAAAAGTCTTGTATATTTTCTTCTAAAAGTAGTTTCCCAACTGTTATGGAGTAGTGTACTGACTATTAATCTATGAAGAAGTAATATAAGATTCTGTATTTGGAACCTGGAGTGGTAGTACATTGAGTAGGACCTTTGCCTTGCACGCGGCCAACTTCAGTCCCTGGCATCCACTATGGTCCCCCAAGCACCACCGGGAGTAATTCCTGAGTGCAAGACAGGAGTAGCCCCTGAGCATCTCTGGGTGTGACAAAAAAGCAAAAAAAAAAAAAATAGGAAAAGACTCTCTACTAACTGGTATACATAAAGGTTAAATCTTACCATAGAGTAGTTGACCTCACCGATGGTCTCACTCCTTTGATATCTGGCTATAAAATCCTCACATTCTAGTCATTATGATATATTTAATTCATTAATCCAAGGTGGCTTAGTTTAATACTTATTAAGCATTTAATATTTATTCAATAGTACATTTGACAGATATGTATTAAGTGACTGCTTGGCACTACATATTCTTCTAGGCACTGGGAATATTGAAAAAATAAAAACAGAGTCTTAGTCTTATAAAGTTTAAAGGGCATTAGGAAATTAATGTGAATAAAGATTATTTCAGATAATTATTAGTACTGAGTACTTTGAACTGGGCTGGAGCAATAGCACAACCAGAAGGGCATTTGCCTTGCACGCGGCTGACCTGGGTTTGATTCCTCTGTCCATCTCAGAGAACCCGGCAAGCTACCGAGAATATCCTGCCTGCATGGCAGAGCCTCGCAAGCTACCCGTGGCATATTCGATATGCCAAAAATAGTAACAACAAGTCTCATAATGGAGACATTACTGGTGCCCACTCAAGCAAATCGATGAACAATGGGATGACAGTTGACAGTGCTAGAGTGCTACAAAGATTAGTACTATGTGGGAAATAGTGCTGTATTTGAGGCATAAGGAATTTGCTTTGTTATGTTGGATGCCAGGCAAAGTCTTAGTTGAGCAGGGAGACCTGCTGGTTAGCTAGTTACTATAGAAATCAGACAATAGCTGATCTTGTCTGGATGTACCAACTATTTTGGAGATAGTTGGAAGTGGAATTTTTTAATTTTATTTTTTAATTAAAGAACTATGAAAAAAAGAACTGTGATTTTCAATGTTATTGATAGTTGAGTTTTAGACATAAAATATTACAATACTGGTCTCACTTCCAGTGTCAACTTCCTTCCACTAATGTTTTCATATTCCCTCCCCACCAAATTTCTGCCCATCACTGCCTGTTAACTTGACTGGCACATTTACAAAGTTTCAGTGATTGCAGCTTAACACTGGGGTCAAGAGTTATGGAGGTATTCCCCTTTACTATAAACGTTTCCTCATCCAGTATTCTATATACCACAGATAAGTGAGGTTATCCTGTGTTTGTCTTTCTTCTTCTGGCTTAAGAAGTAGAATTTAAAAAATCCGTTCTGAAGATTTACCTAATCATGTTTGATGATATGTAGAATATATGAGAAAAGAAAGGAGTAAAGATGGTTGTCATGCTTAAGCAGCTGGAAGGAAGGAGCTGCCCTTTACTGAGCTGGGAACATGAGGAGGGATGGGTTAAGAGTTGTGGTGGAAGACTCATCAATTGAATTTTGGACATAATATATTTGAAGAGGGTAGAATTCCTCCAGGCTTGGTGACTAGACAGGTCAATTACGTACTCTGTGGTTTGCAGGCGAGGTTTTCTAGAGCAAATACAAATATTTTAAAGATATAAGATGGGACTAAGTGACATAAATAAGGGTAGAGGCATGAGAATAGCATCTTAGAGAACTTCAACATTAGATAGTACGACTAGCCTAGCCTATTGGAAAGGAGTGGCCAGTGAGGTAGCATGTAACTAAAAGAAGGTGTTGTCCTGTATCCAGGGGAAACGTGTTCAACAAGTGTAGTTCAAGGGTCAAATTTGCCAAATGTAGCTATGTGAATACTCAAAGGTACTGATTATGAGTTTCTTACCCTTTATATTTTGCAAATGGGACATCATTCATAACAGTATCACTCTGTTAAGTGTTGCATTGTAGCACTGTCATCCGGTTGTTCATCAATTTGCTCGAGTGGGCACCAGTAATGTCTCCATTGTGAGACTTGTTGTTAATGTTTCTGGCATATCCAATACACCATGGATAGCTTGCCAGGCTCTACCGTGCGGGATACTCTCAGTAGCTTGCTGGGCTCTTGGAGAGGGATGGAGGAATCGAACCTGGGTCAGCTGCATGAAAGGCAAACACGCTACCTGCTGTGCTATTGCTCCAGTCTGCTTAAGTGTAGAGAAGGCAATTTGAAATCTGGATAGAATATTAGAAAAGGCATGGGAGACAGAATTGTTCAAACTTTGGAGAGGTTTACCTGAAAGTAGAGAAGAGCAGTGGTGCAGGTTCTGGAGAGAATGTGAAGAAAGGGAAGGCACGTAGTGTAGTCTTAGAAAAGAGCCAAACTGTTAGTTTTTACAAGAGGAGGGATGACAGAGAATTGTGACACAGTTGGAGGTAAATGGATGTAAGGAGAATCCCTACAGGAAGCTAATAGCATATTTAAATGGGGTAATAAAAGAGAGGTTCATAAAGTAATTACGTATTAGATGGACTAGTTTATGGCAACTAACAAGAGTTAGTAAAACATGTCACATGAGCAATGACTGGGAGCTGTCACTATCCTAAGCCTGAAACGGCAGGCGGAAAATCTTTTATTATAATTTAGTGGAGCACTATTTCACATCATTTCAAATGTACATTATAATAATGGAGGAGATGGCAAAACTATAGGAAAGGGCTACTCACAGAAGCTGTGGTGGAGCTTTAATAAAAAGAACAGATTCTTATTCCTCCTTATGACTTACTTCATTTAGAATAAGAGGATGATTTCACTTGTGTGTGGGATATAAAAGCAACAGAGCAAAGAGGCAAACTAAACCAAACTAAAACAAATACCTGATTTGTCACTGCAGAATTGAGATTACTAGAGGGGAAAAAGAGGGCCCAATGGGCTATCGTAAAGCATTTTGGGCACTTTGGTAATATTATAATGTCCATTTGAAATGGGCTGGAGCAATAGCACAGCGGGTAGGGTGTTTGCCTTGCACATGACCGATCCGTGTGTTCGATTCCTCCGACCCTCTCAGAGAGCCCGGCAAGCTACTGAGGGTATCCCGCCTGCATGGCAGAGCCTGGCAAGCTACTTGTGGTGTATTGGATATGCTAAAAACAATAACAACAAGTCTCACAATGGAGACATTACTGGTGCCTGCTTGAACAAATCAATGAACATTTGAAATGATGTGAAATGGTGCTTCTAAAACATAGGGTGCTAGAAGTACATATTTGCTCAATAAAAATATTAGCAATAAAGAGATTAATGAAATTACTGTCAATCTGAATACCAGAAAGGGTGATGGGAAGCAGAAGTGAACCCTGGATTTCGTTTAATCCTTCATTCTTTGGTCCTCTCATTGGCTGAATCAACCAGTGTCCCAAGGGAAATAAAGCTGATGCAATCCATTGAGATCTGCCTCTTACACAGAACAAGGAGGAAAGAGGAGGGGGGATCTAAAGGGGAAAATGAAAAATGCTCAGCATAATGGTTGTGATATGTTTTCTTGGGATTATTTCTATCTTTTTATTAAATAGGAAATATAATTCCCAACTGGAAATAAGAATGATGGAGGCAGAATTATAAATCTGAAGAGACAGAAGGTGTAACATAGCTGTGAATAGAGTATGAGAGTTAAAAAGAGTCAGAAAAGATAATAGGGTAATTGCCTTTTAGGCTCAGGAGTCACCAATTGAGGTTTATTCGGTTAGTTATTATACACCTAAAAGTTAGGTATGAAGGCTGGATTTTAAAGTCTCTAGTCCTATTCAGCAGTATGGGTCAGATTAAGGACCGTGCTGAGCCAAATGGAAAAGAGAGATAGCACGGAATTTGAGCCTTCCTGATTGGGAGATATGTGACTTTTGGGGGTTGGGGTGGGGGGAGGCTTGGTTCATGTCCAGAAGGATTCAGCGCTTACTCTAGCTCTGCCAGGGATCACACCTGGACAGCTCAAAGGACCATATAATTTTGGAGATCAAACTCAGGTCGGTGAGTGCAAGGCAAGCACCTTACCCACTGTACTATCTCTTCAGCCAGGCATATGAAATTTGAACACGACTGCAAGGCCCATAGGTGTGATGCAGGTGTTAGTGTTGGGGTGATGGTGCTGATGGCAGTAGGGGCCTTCCCAGGAATACAAGGTCAATTTTCTTTTCTTTCATGCTGCTGGAAGGTGGAGGCTAAAATGAAGCAGTTTTTTTTTTTTAAAACATGGAGAGCTGCCATAATTATCACTTAGTAACACTCTATTACTATCACTATATATATATATATAAGTGTTCATATATATACATATATTGTGTGTGTGTGTGTGTGTGTGTGAGAGAGAGAGAGAGAGAGAGAGAGAGAGAGAGAGAGAGAGAGAGAGAGAGGCCCTTTGAAGAAATGCTCAAAGAATCTTGAGGCACCTCTGGCAATATTCCATTGACTGGGTCAGACCTATGATTCAGTGCTAGAGACTTGACAGTGTTATGTTGCTCAAGTTCTACAGTGCTAGGGACCACCACAGTCATCTCAGTGGTATTTGAGAGGCCAGGTGGTATCAAGGATGAACAAGATATATGTTGCTGAGATCAATTTCAGGTCTTCATACATGCAAGCAAATACTTTACTGCTGAGTCATAATCCTGGCCCGCTAAGAGATTTGGAAATTAGAAGGACAACTACTGAATGGGATTATAACTGTAGCATAGAGAATAACAGGACAGGGAATACAAAATATCAAAGTGGGTATAACTGGATTACTCCTGACTCTAGATTCTAGAAATGAGAAGAGAAGAGAAAGAAAAAAATTGAGGGGGAGGTAAAAAAAGGCATAATGGGAGGCAACAGGGGCAGAAGGCAGGGGCCACAGACGTGGAAGCAGAGTAGAGATGAGGTATGTGCAAAATCACAAAACCAACAGCACTGTAAGCAGGAGACTCAAACAAAAATAGCACTGTCATCTCGTTGCTCATCAATTTGCTTGATCGGGCACTTGTAATGTCTCCATTGTGAGACTTGTTACTGCTTTTGGCATATTGAATATGCCACGGGTAGCTTGCCAGGCTCTGCCGTGCAGGCAGGATACTCTCAGTAGCTTGCTAGGCTCTCTGAGAGGGATGGAGGAATCGAACCCGGGTCGGCCGCGTGCAAGGCAAATGCCCTACCCGCTGTGCTATCAATCTTATGAAATGACTTGCCAAAAAAATAAGAGAAGAAAAAAGGGAGAAGGATGGTCCGGTCATGTCTGTAGAGTCAGCAGTTGTAGCACAGGCCACCTCTGCAGCCGGGTAACAGCCAGCCCGGAAGTCAGGGTCTATCCCTAATTCCTACAATCCACGAATGGGATCTTCCTTGGGTAAAAGGTCTTGCCAAAAGTAAACCTTGAGGAGGTCACATAAACAAAAATAACCAAACTTTAAATGTCCTTATTGAGTGGAGAGGCTATGGGGTGGGAGGGAACCTAGGGATATTGGTGAGGAAGTTGACACTGGTGGTGGGATGGGTGTTGGAACATTGTATGTCTGAAACTCTATTATGAGCAACTTTATAAATCATAGTGCCTTAATTAAAAAAATGTTCATTTTCTATTTTGTAAACTTCTTTGAAATATGAAACTTCTCACAAGTTTATCCAAGGAATTCTGCTACCTTCACAAATCATATTTATTTGTGCTTGTAGTTTATAAACTTTCCCATACATCTGATTTCACTTACACACTCTACCAAGTACTTGAGCCAAATTTAGGCCTATTTCTGGCAGTGGAAATTTACTTATTTAGAAGATGGAAATTGAGTTTGGAATAAGGGCAGGAAGTAAAATTTTGAGATATCTGGATATACTTATACTTGTCATTTATCATTCTTTTTCTTAAAATATTCTTATAGTCAGAAGATGGAACAGAGGAAAATTAGCATGAAACTTTGCTGGCATGTTTTCAATGAGCAATTATACTAATCTATTGTATTTTAAGAGGAATGGCTTAGAATTGCTTGGCTTTGCACTTGGGAAAACATATGGTAATAATAGGAAGCATTTTAAGTATCCAATCTGGTCAAACTGATTTTCAATTTTATTAATGAATAAGAAAGCACATTATTTTATGTACCAAAGATATTTTTTAAACTTTGAACTGTTTGCAATAGATTTTTACCATTAATAGAAACCATAAGAAAGGTAGAGATAACTTTTGAAGTGATTTTGTTGTTGTTAAAGAGCAGGACAAGAAGAAATCAGTTAGAAAAAGATGTAATGTCTTTTTTTTTTTTGTAAATACTTTGTTTTTACACCATAGCACAGTGGTAGGGCATTTGCCTTGCACACGGCCGATCCAGGTTTGATTCCTCCGTCCCTCTCAGAAAGCCCGGCAAGCTACTGAGAGTATCCCACCTGCATGGCAGAGCCTGACAAGCTACTTGTGGTGTATTGGATAAGCCAAAAACAGTTACAAGTCTTACAATGGAGATGTTACTGGTGCCTGCTCGAGCAAATTGATGAACAACAGGCTGACAGTATTATGACAGTGCTACGGTGCTACTTTGTTTTAATTCCATTTCATTTGCTTTCCAAGTGGAAGAAATTCTAATGTGACCTCTATGATCCCTCTTTGGGTTTTTATTCTTTGTTTGCTTTTGCCCATGATTTTCTTGAAACTAGTAACTCAACATGCCTTGGTCTCTTCTGCCCTTCTTGGTCTGGGTGCAACCTGGTCTAGGTGAATAAATATGTTGCATTCTGATTTCTTTAGCCTTCATGTTGGGTCTTTTAATTAAACCTGTATCAGTATTAATGATTTCCAGTTTATTGTTTTACACCTTAAATTGTATAAATGCTGAAACATGGTTGTAAGTAGCATAATCTGTTTAATGGGATCAAGGTCTGTGATGTGCAGGAACTTTCAAATTTTTAGTATTGGGTCTGGTAGTATGTGTTACTGCTAGCATAGCTCCTTGTACTTACTCCATTTATTGCTCATATACCACCAACTGTTAGCTTTATTACTGGTGGGTTTTGTTTTTTTGGCTGGACTATGAATCCTATGGTGGTATACCAAATTTGTCTTATCTCAGTATCCCTAGGATCTAACATTCAATTTATTGAAAGAATCTGTGAATTACTTTTTAGAGACGACTAGATTCCTAAGTTATGTAGTGAATAAGAAAAATGAACAATGACTTTGAAAACCTCTACTCAAAAAAATAAAATCAGATTGTAGAAGGTACTCTCCTCCCATACTCTGATTTTGAACAAATATAACTAAGACCATAGAAACATTAGGTTTGTGGCTCAGTGGTAGAGCTCATATTTTGCTCGTGTGAGCTCCTGGGTTTGATTCCCAGTATGCTGCACCACTTTGATACCTAGTCTGTGTGTGCACACACACACACACACACAGAGGTAACTATTAAAAATGTGCATCCGGAAAGCAGCGGGCTGGCGGCACCCACGTGGCAGGCGCCATCTTCTGTGACTCCAAACCCGCAGGTATTCGGTTTTTACTTTTGGGGCTCCCAGGAACTCATGGGAAGGGGGCGTAACCGGCACGCCCTCGGCCCAGATAAATCCGGAGCCGTTGAGTGCGAATCGGACCCTCTGCGCCTAAAGACTTTGAATTCAGAGACTTCTTACAGCAATGCACTGGGACTGTGAGCTGGGCTATGTAATTTCTGGCAGAATTTTCCCTGGACTTCAGCAATGTGAAACGGTTCCATTTGAACAGGTCTGACTTGGGGGGGAAACTCCAAATAATAACAGTAAGTTTTTGTTGAAATATTGAAGGTTTTTAATGTAGCAGCCACCTCTCTGGACTGTGAACTAAGCAAAAGCCCCACGCTGGCCTACGCGGCGTGGCGTACACCATACTATGAGGCGCAGGAAGGGAGATGAGGGGGGGAAAAAAAAGGGAAAATGAAAAAGGAAAAAGAGAGAGAGAGAGAGAGAGAGAGTTATGTACTTGTAGCAGTGGGGCTACATATCTCTCCATTTCCAGCAATGAAAAACTAATTATCAAATGTAGTAGGTCTGTCTCTCTTGGTTGGAAATTTCAACAACTATAGTGAGTTTTGTGTTGAATTATGGAATGTAATCAAGGTAAAGAAAAAATGAAGTGAAATTTATTAGTTATACAGTAGGGGGTAGGGGGTGGGGGCGGGGGGTATACTGGGGTTTCTGGTGGTGGAATATGGGCACTGGTGAAGGGATGGGTGTTTGAATATTGATTGTATAACTGACATATAAACCTGAGAACTATGTAACTTTCCACATGGTGATTTAATAAAAAGTTTAAAAAAAATAAAAATGTGCATCTCTTTTATTGACTTGTGGATGAACTGAACTTGGAAACTGGTTGGTTAATCTAAAAACTTTTATGTTTTGTATCACACAATAAAAATGTTAAACTTCCTTTTTTAACTTTTTATTTTGAATTAGTGTTTGACTTGAGGGAAAATTACAGAAATAGTACAAAGGATTCTTCCATGTGATTTATCCTATTCCCCTGATGTTAACATTGAATAGGATCACATACTGTATAATTATCAAGAATGAGAGACATATTGGCAGAGTATTATTTACTGAACTATAGACCTTATACAGAATTCTGCACTTTTCTATTAATATTCTTTTTCTGTTTCAAGATTCTACATTGACTTTAGTTGTGCTGCCTTATTTCTTGCAGCTTATAAGTTTCTCACTCTGTCCTGTGCTGGGTATATGCTTTTCACTCAGTATTCCAATCTCTATTTCCTTTTCTTCATGTAAAATTAAATCTATTATCAATGTCTATAGGTTTTTCTTTTGTTTTGTTGATTTATCAATTTTATCTCTGATAGTACAGCAGGTGAAGCATTTGCCTTGCAGGTGGCCCACCCAGGATCAATTCCTCAGTCCCTTTGGAGAGCCCGGCGAGCTACCGAGAGTATCCTGCCCAAGCGGCGGAGCCTGGCAAGCTACCTGTGGCATATTCGATATGCCAAAAACAGTAACAAGTCTCACAGTGGAGACATTAATGGTGCCCGCTCGAGCAAATCAACGAACAATGGGATGACAGTGCTACAGTACTGCAGCTTATTGAACACAGCAGTAATAATACTTGTCTTTTCCCTTCTGACTTATTTTGCTTGATATTATTCTTTGAAGCTCTCTCGTTTGTTGTGAATGACAAGATTTTATCTTTTTAATTTTCTTATTCTGTTTAGCAGAAGTTTTAGCTTTTTAAAAAAGTTAAGACCACACTCATTTGTGCTCAGAAGCTACTTCTGGCTCCACGCTCCGGGCAACTCTCACCAGCACTCAGGAAAATCATTTTTTGTCTGGATCAACCAGACCTCTCACATACAAACCTTCATTTGTGCAATCCATTTCCATTGTGCCATCTCTCCCTTCTATAACAGCAATTTTGGGTGTATTTTAGAAGATTTAGAAATTCAGAGGTAGCACAGCGGGTAAGGCATTTGAGCCCTGCATGTGGCCGACCCGGGTTCAATTCCTCCATCCCTCTCAGAGAGCCCAGCAAGCTACCAAGAGTATCCCGCCTGCACGGCAGAGCCTGGCAAGCTACCCGTGGTGTATTCAATATGCTAAAAAAACAGTAACAACAAGTCTCACAATGCAGACATTACTGGTGCCCGCTCAAGCAAATCAATGTACAATGGGACAGCAGTGCTATGACAGTGAAGTCGGTGCTATTTTCTTGTAGTGATGGGGCAAATGGGGTCATTGACCACAACTGCAGCACTCAGGAGACCATGCACTTCTGGATATAAAATGAGGAAGTGTGTCCTTTATTTTTTATAGCTTAATAGTTTTTCATCTTCCTCAACTTCTTTAACCAATCATCTATTAACCAAGCAGCTTAAGTTGCTTCCATATTTAGAAATTGTGAATTTATAAATAAGCATTATCATGAAATCACGAAATCCCATTGTTCGTCGATTTCTCAAGCGGGCTCAGTAACCTCTATTCGTCCTATCCCTGAGATTTTAGAAGCTCTCTCCATTCGGCCTTCCTGACAGTGCCACATTGGAGGCTCTTTCAGGGTCAGGGGAATGAGATCCGGCTTGTTACTGGTTTAGTATATGAATACACCGTGAGAAGCTTGCTAGGCTGTCCCATGTAGGCAGGAAATTCTCAGTAGCTTGCTACTTCCTCCCAGTTCATAAGTTTGTAACTGTACCTCATGGTGATTCATTAATAAAAATATAAAATTTTTTTAAAAATGTGCCTAGGGTAGAAAGAGGGAAACTGGGGATGTTATGAACTTTCATGTTTGCATTTGATTTACATCCCTCCACCAGTGCCCATTCTCCTCCACCAATGTTCCCAGTATCCCTCCCCCTCCCACCCCCCCCCCCACCCTGCCTCTGCAGCAGGGCATTCCCTTTTGTTCACTCTCATGTTGGATGTTGTAGTTTGCAACAAAGGTATTGAGTGGCCCTAGGCACATTTTAAAGTTTGACTATTATAGTTTGGTTCTCATGCTTACAGCTGTGTTGGCTGTAGTAATTTAGATAAATATAAATACTGTGCCTCTACACCATCAGTATATCCAACACCCCTAAATCTTTCCCTTATGTTATCTCAGACCACCCACCTCTTCTTACTTTTCGTTTCTCTCTCTCCCTGCCTTTCCCACCTTTGATATCTTACACTCTGCTGGCATGTTATTCTCTGTACCATAGATTGGTGAGAAAATAAGTTACTTGTACTTCTGTCTCACTTCACTTCATGTGATATCTACCAGTTCCATCCAAGGTGCAGCAAATTATATGATTTTATTATTCATTGTACCTGAATAGAATTTAACTGTGTATATTCCACATCCTTATTATCCATAATTCTGTTGTTGAATATTTGGGTTGATTTTATATTTCGTTGTATAAGTACAACAATGAACAAAAGTGTCCATATATCTTTTTCAAATGAATGTTTTTTGGTGTTTTGGTGTAGATACCAAGAAGTGAAATTGCTGGATCATATGGAAAGCTTACTTTTTGGAGAAATCTTCTTATTATTTTCCATAGGGGCTGAACCAGACAACATTCCTATGAACAGTGGATTACTCCTGGCTCTGCACTCAGGAATTACCCCTGGTGGTGCTCAGGGGACCATATGGGGTACTGGGAATCGAACCTGGGTTGGTGGTTTGCAAGGTAAATGCCCTACCCACTGTGCTATCGCTCCAGCTTGAGAATTTCTTTTTCACCACACCCCCACCAACACAGGTCTTTTTCTAAACTCTTTTTGGTATATTCTAATTGGTGTAACATGATACTTATTGTTGTCTTGATTTGGTAACAAGGATCTCTTTGATAACAAATGATGAGAGCACTTTTCCACATGCTACTGGCCATCTTCTGTCTTTTAGTAAAGTGTCTCTTTATTTCATCTTCCCAGTTTTGATGGGGTTACTGAGGTTTTTTAGGTAATCCTTGTGAGTGTATTGTATATCTTGGATATTAGTCCTTTATCTGATATATTGTGTGCAAATATTTTCTCCCATTCAACATTCAGTAGGGTGATTTAACATATTAGACTGCATTTATTTTGCCATGCAAAACATTTTAATTTGGTATAGCTCCACTTGTTTATTTCTATTTCTTTTGTGTTTGCCAATGGAATCATATAATTGAAAACACCTTGGAAGACCAAATCCTGCCCATGTTTACCTTATTTTATTCTATGGATGATGGTCTAATTTCAGAGTCTTTGATTCACTTTGAATTAATTTGCATGAAGTGTGAGATAATGGATTAGGTTTCTTTTTCCTTTTTTTGGCATGTGGATACCCAGATATAGGTGGTTATAGGAGTAAAAATATTGTCAATCTTGTTTATTCTTTTAAGGAACAACTCCTGGTTTTGCTGATTTTTTCCCATTGGTTTTAAATTTTCATTGCAGTAATTTATACCCTTTTTTTGTTTTTTAAAAAATTTATTAAAAATCCATAATTTACAAAGTTACTACTGATGGTTGCACTTTAGACATTCAATAATTCAACACCAATCCCTTCACCAGTGTCACTTTCCTCCACCAGTGTTCCCAAATTTCCTCTGCATCCTGCTCCCTGCTCAACCCTCACCTGTCAACTTGACAGGCACATTATAAAGTTTGAGTGGTTGCTGCTTAGATCGCATATTTTCAGTTCTGTTGAGTCTGTGTTTTGATATATGGCCCTCACTCATATCACTGGTATAACTGAAGCTCTGATGCTTGTTCCCCTATTACTCCTTGTTCTCTCCTTACCCTCTTGATTTCTTTCCTTCTCTTTCTGTCTTCTCTTTAATCAGTGGGGTTAAGGATCACCCTTTCACTCATCCAGTATTCTATATTCCATAGATAGTGAGGTCATCCTGTGTCTGTCTTTGTTTTTCTGGCTTATTTCAATGAACATGCTATAAGCTTTTTATGACTATTTACTTTTTTTTTTTTTTTTTGCTTTTTGGGTCACACCTGGCAATGCACAGAGGTTACTCCTGGCTCTGCACTCAGGAATCATCCCTGACGGTGCTCAGGGGACCATATGAGATGCTGGGAATCGAACCCGGGTCGGCCGAGTCCAAGGCAAACGCCCTCCCTGCTGTGCTATCGCTCCAGCCCCTCTGAGTATTTACTTTCTTCTAGGTTCCTTTGGTTGGTCTTTTTCTAGATGCCTAAACTGTGCTGTTAGGTTATTTATATGAGCTCTTTCTTGCTTCCTATGAACTTTACTCAGCACTGCTTTGTGCTGTATCCCATATGTGCTGGCAGATTGTATATTCATTGTTTGGTAGGTAAGATTTTAGTGTATATGTATTTTCATTTTCCTCCTATTTTTGTTTGTACTATACTACACTTCATCTTAGCCAAAAGGCCAAGAAGTGTAAGAACTGGAGAAATAGCACAGCGGGTAGGGTGTTTGCCTTGCACTCAGCTGACCCAGGTTCAATTCCTCCATCCCTCTTGGAGAGCCTGGTAAGCTACTGAGAGTACCTCGCCACATGGGCAGAGCCTGGCAAACTACCCGTGGCGTATTCAATATGCCAAAAACAGTAACAACAAGTCTCATATTGGAGATGTTACTGGTGCCCACTTGAGCAAATTGATGAACAATGAGATGACAGTGTTTCAGTGCTTTTGTTTGTAGTTAAATTCTATTTTTAAATCCTAGCATAGTTGACATGATTTCTATCTTCTTTTTATATTTATAAAGATATGTTTTGTGCCCCAGTATGCCATCGGTCTTGGAGAATGTTTTATGTACACTGAGAAGATTTTGTATCCAACTTTTAGGGGGTGAAGGACCCTATTTATGTCTGATAAGTCCATGTCTTTTATTTCTTTCTTTAGGGCCATTGTTTCCCTGTTGAGTTACTGTTCAGTGTGTAATGTTCTGTTTTCCTACTATATAAGATTTAAAAAGAAGTCAAAACTTTTTCCGTGTGGAAGAGTAGGATGAATTTTACTACGAAATGATACTCCAGCGAGTTATAAAATTCCTATTTTCCTTCTACTTGTTTTTTCCCCCTGTTCTTTTCTTTCTCGTCCTGCTTTGCCTTCTTCTTCATTTTTTAAAAATCAACTGTTCCATTTTTTTTTTTTGGTTTGCGAACTGACTAATGACAATCATTCCGTTTTTCTTGCTAGTGTGGCAGTTTTTACTTTTTCATGATAGTGTGCTAACATCCATCATCTTATTCACGACTTTTATAGCTGGAGTGCTGACTTCAAAGTCTTTTCTCCTCCATTAACAGTTTTTTTTTTTAACATTCACACAGACACAGTACTCTTGTTTCCAATGCATGTGACTTTCTGTCCCCCATAATCTCCTCTAGTACAAGTTTCAAGACAAATCGTGGGGGCATACAGGACTCGAGCATTCAGTAGCTGAGAGCAGCTTTCTCAGGTCGGTCATGGAGATGGACGGAAAAAGGACTGGGGGAATGGAGAAACAGGGCCCCAGGCTGGTCGTTAGTCAATTTATTTCTCTCTTCTCGCTAGTATAGTCTGATCTCTCCCCTTACAGAGCAATCAAAGTTGTAGTTTTGGGCGTAGTCCCAGTCATCACAGTTCCATCATCCTAGTCTCCTCATGGAGCTCAAAGTGCTCTACCCCTCTTATCCCTTACAGCATAATTATATAGAAATCATGAAGGACGGGGGTTCACATAGGTGGAGGTTGGATATTGTCATAACAACAAACAAAGGTAAAGCCACTCCTTCAGGGGGAATTCTAGGAGATTAAACTCAAGGACAAAATCTCATCTGAGGGTTCAGCACTCCCGATTAATAGGAGATCTGCTCAAGGGTGGGATTTCATCCATGGTGTATTGCTTTCTCCTTTCCTCAGCTAATAATTCATTTTTAGAAAATTATTTATTTTATTGAATCACCATGTGGAAAGTTACAAAGTTCTCAGGCTTATGTCTCAGTTATACAATGCTCAAACACCCATCCCTTCACCAGTGCCCATATTCCACCACCAAAAACCCCAGTATACCTCCCACCCCCCACCCCCCAGCCCCCGCCTGCGTAACTGATAAACTTCACCTCATTTTCTCTTTACCTTGATTACATTTCATATTTCAACACAAAACTCACTATTGTTGTTGGAGTCCCCCCCCCAAAAAAAAACAGCCCTACTGACAAGGAATCATTTAATAATTAGTTTTCCATTGCTGAGAATGAAGAGATATGAAGTCAGACAGGTGCCTCCATGTCCAGTAGCTTCTGTGGTATATTCAATGTAGTACAAGCAACCTTCTGGAGAAAATATAGTGGTTCTGGAATCATGTTTAAGACACTTTATCTGGACTTTATACAATTCCAGGTGGAAATAATGGAAGTGGAGATTCACACAGAGAGCTTTACTTAAGAAAACCTACCTCTCTGGCTGGACTAACATCATTATTTTGTTCAATTACATTTCCTATGATGAAAATTAAAATATATGTCTGTTAATCATCTTTGTCTTCTTTGCAGTTGCATCTATTCAAGTCTGGCATTTTGATGTTTGTTTTGTTGTTAAGTTGTAGGACTGATTTTTCTTCTTTACATTTTTTTCATATTTTTCCCTTATCAGATAAGTTATTTGTAAATATATTGCCTGTTCAAAGATTGACTTTTTGTTTTGTTTGTTTTCTTTTGTGTACAAGTTTTAAAGTTTAAAGTGGTTCTGAATGTTCATCTACTTTCATTTCCCTTGATACTAGGATGAAGTTAACCAAAATATCTCTAATGTTGATGCTACAAAATAGTTTATTTTCTATTTTATGGTAACAAGTCTTATGTTGAGATTTTGATCCAGTTTGAATTTATTTCTGTATATGGCATTAGGGTACAGTACAATTCATTATTTTCCATGTGACTATCTAGCTTATCCCAACACTGTTAGAGATTCATTTTCCTTGTATGATCTTAAATTATTTATCATAATGCAATTATTGGTAAATGCATGGGTTTATTTCTAGACTTTCAGCTGTATCCCATGATCATGTATTTATTTTTATTCCAATGATCAGATTTAAGTGTTATCAATTTATAGTATAGTTTAAAATTAGGTAACCCGATTGCCCAGGTATCTTTTTAGAAATTCTCAGGATTGTTGTAGCTACTTGAGGTCTTTTGTAATTTTACTTAAATCTCAATATATTTTTGTTCTGTTCCCAACAAATATGTTTAATTGAATTTTGATTAGAATTACATTATGAGTATATCTTACTTTCAGAAGCATTAACATTTTAGCTATGCTATTTATCCTTATCCATGTACATATTATGTTCTTTGTATCTCTTAATGTCTTGTAATATGTCTTTTAATGAAGACACATCAGTTCTATGTTGCTTTCATGTCTAAGTATATGTTTTCTTAATCTTTGAAGATGTAGATACTTCTGAATGAAGTAAATTAGGGAATAGTCAAAAGGTTTATCATTGGAATTTATGTTTCAGATTTTATTTATCATTTTAATTTGTTTTTGATTTGGGTAGCACATCTGACCACACCAGGGGTATTCCTGGCTCTGCACTCAGGAATCCCTCCTGGCTTATGAGAGGGATCATGTGATCATTCCTCCTGAAGGCCCATATGGGATGCCAGGAATTAAACCTGGGTCAGCCACATACAAGGCATTCGCTCTACCTCTGTACTATCTCTCCAGTAACAAAATTATTACTTTAAAAGCAGGGAATAGAATAGATTTCCTACTAGAAAATATTGAATTAAGAACGTGAAATAAAACTGCATATCTGGAGTCTTCATTCTGGGTTTTTCTTTACATAAAAGATTTCCTACTAAATCATCTGCCACATAGACAGGGGGAGGGGTGGGATGGGGGTATACTGGGGTTCTTGGTGGTGGAGAGTGTGCACTGGTGGGGGATGGGTGTTTGATGATTATATGACCAATACTAAGACTGGAAAGCTTTGTAACTGTTCTCACAGTGATTCAATTAAAAAAATAAATAAATTAAAAAATATTTCCTACTAGAAAACATATAATTAAGAATGTGAAATAAAGGTACATAACTGAATCCCCATTCTAGGTTCTTCTTTATGTAAAAGATAAATGACTATCAGAAGAAAGTTTATCTTTGCAGTTGACTAATTTTTATTAGTAAATGGGAGAATGCACTATCTATTGTACAATAAAAAATTCTCAATAATCTAGATGTTGAAGGGGGTTGTTATTCAGTTGAATATTTATTGCTTATATTCCCTTGGAGGTATGCACATATATAGTGTCTGACACCAGAATAATTTGAAGGCTTCCTCATCAACATATCTGGTGCCTAGGTTGTATTGCTGATGTAGATGCAGGTGATAGAATTTCATGTCTTTTGCTTTCCTTTTTTGATAATCCCTATAGCAGTATTGAGTTTCATAGTATGATAAGCTTAGGAAAGCTGAGTCTCTTCATTTACAGCCTGACTTTATCCAGAAAATGTTTCAAAGAGATGAAGATAGAAGCCACCACCAGTCTCTTATAAGCTGGATTCAGATATTGACTGTATCCACTCTGACAACCCAGTATCCATAGGGAGAAGAATAGGGTGCACTTCTTGATATGAAGAATGTATCATAATATATGATTTTTCTTTTACTTGCAGCATATGTTAATGTCTCTTTAGTTGAAAATTGTTCTCACTATATCATTTAGCTGTAATAGAATGAGTGGAAGGTGTTGGCATAAAATTAATTCTTAGAAGTTATGTACTCATGATATAAAGTATGACTAAGTTTGAAATATGTATCTACATTATTTGCATACTATTAATTGATTCCCATAGCCCATTTAAAATAGCAACTTTAAAAGATTAAAAAAAATCAAAGGTGGTGTAAATGAAATCTAATTTTCTTTCTGTCAATTAGGAAGTTAGTATATATCTCAAGGCATCATCACTGCTAAAGGGCTTGTGTGTAATGTCTTTGAAGATTTATTTTCCCCATTTAGTTTTTTATATTATGCACAAGAAGATTATATTGGTGGCCTCAATTTTTTTCTCTAGAGGAAATAAACTTACTTATAAGATTTATTTCTCTTTCAATTACAGATGTTTAGACAATTAAAGGAGGGATTTTCAAAGTCCAAAGCAGTATTAATTTTGACCTTGGAAACAAATTTAACGTGAACTTATGTTATAAAAATAAGGAAATCAATTTTCAGTATACATTCTCCCTTAAGGCATAACGTAGTTTCTGTGACTATACAAAATTCTCACTCTTTTGGATGATTTATTGCAGTGCTATTGTTGCATTGTGTTTATCTTATGATTATTACAAATTTAATAATAACTAATATTTGATGAGCTCAAATTATATGCCAGGCACGGTTTTGTGCTATATTTTCTGATAATTCTCTCTATAGATGTATGAGATAAATACAACATAATTCCTATATTACAGAAGTGAAAGTGGAGATGCTGTGAGGTTTACACTTGCCTAAGTTTACATAACTAATCCTTGTTGACTGGGAATTTTTCATTTTGATTTCAGAGGCTGTCTTAATCATCTGATCATATATCTGCCAAACACACTCAGTGATCCCCAAATCGGTATCCATTTTGACTGAGCCTCCTAGAGACCAAGGAGAAATTTTACAGATACAAATATTAGAATTACATTTCTATTGAAAAAGTATTATAATAAAAAATCAAAGAGAAATAAAAATGGAAAATTAAGGGTATATTTGCCATTTAAGTATCACATTTAATTTATAAGAGGAATTCAGACCCACACATATATGCTTCTGCAAATTGAAACATAACCTAATAGTTTTTTTTTATCACATTTACCTGTATAATGTGATACTGAAGTAACTTCAGTAATGTTTTACTGAAGTAACTCAAATTCATAGGCAGTATGTCTAATAATCTACCTCCCACCACAAAAACAAAATTATAGAGATTTACTATATGTTTCGAACTGGACCAATAGCATAGCAGGTAGGGTGTTAGCCTTGCATATGGGTGACCTGGGTTCCATTCCTCCGTCCCTCTCAGAGAGCCCGGCAAGCTACCGAGAGTATCCAACCCACAAGGCAGAGCCTGGCAAGCTACCTGTGGCGTATTTGATATGCCCAAAACAGTAACAGATGGTCTCACAATGGAGATGTTACTGGTGCCCACCTGTTCAAATCAATGAACAACGGGATGACAGTGCTACAGTGCTACTATACCTTTCAGCTGTAGGGATGGCTAATTCATATTTGCGCCTCAATAAAAATAATTTCAAGTGTATTTCTTGGCTAGAGATGTCCCTCAGTGGTAGAGCACTTGCTTCATATGTACGAGGTGCTGTGTTTGATCCTTGGTGTGCACATGTGAATAGTCTTGCAATGAATATAGAAATACAAATGGCTTTTCTGCAATGTATTTTTGGGCCTCTAGGGTAGATGCCCAGGAGTGGTTTTGCTGGGTCATATGAAGCTTAATTTTTAGTTTTTTGAGGAATTCCTATTCAAAAAAGGCTGAAATCAGTCAACATTCCCGCCAACAATGCAGAGTCCTTTTTTTCCCCCACATTCCACTCTAGCACTGGTTGTTCTTGTTCTTTTTTGATGTGTGCCAGTCTCTGTGGTTTGACATGATATCTCATTGTTGTTTTGATTTGCATCTCCCTGATGATTAGTTTTGTAGAGTGTTTTTTTTTTTTTTGCTTTTTGCTTTTTGGGTCACACCCGGCGATGCACAGAAGTTACTCGTGGCTCGTGCACTCAGGAATTAATCCTGGCAGTGCTTGGGGGACCATATGGGATGTTGGGAATTGAACCCGGGTTGGTGGCATGCAAGGCAAACACCCTACCCACTATGCTATTGCTCCAGCCCCAATGTACAATATTTCTTATCTGCTTTTTGGACATTTGTATCTCTTTTTTGAGAAGTTTCTGTTCATTTCTTCTCCCCATTTTTTGATGGGGTTGGATTTTTTTCTTGTAAAGTTTAACCGGTGCCTAATATACCTTTGGTATTAACTCCTTATCTGATGTGTATTGTGTAAAAATATTTTTTCCTATTACATGAACTGTCTTTGTATCTTTGTCACTGTTTGTTTTGAGGTGCAGAAGCTTCTTAGTATAATGTAGTTCAATTAGTTTACTTTGCTTCCATTTTCTTAATCAGTGGTGTTTCATCTTTGAAGATGCCTTTAGCTTCGATTTATTTTTCTTTCTTTCTTTCTTTCTTTCTTTCTTTCTTTCTTTCTTTCTTTCTTTCTTTCTTTCTTTCTTTCTTTCTTTCTTTCTTTCTTTCTTTCTTTCTTTCTTTCTTTCTTTCTTTCTTTTTTAAATTGTATTGAATCACCATGAGATAGTTACAAGCTTTCATGTTTGGGTTACAATCTCACAATAATCAAACACCCATCCCTCCACCAGTGCACATTCCCCACCACCAATATCCCGGGTATAACCCCCCTTTCCCATCCTCCCCCTACCTCTAAGGCAGACAATATTCCCCATACTCTGTCTCTACTTTTGGGCATTATAGCTCGTAACACAGACACTGAGAGGTCATCATTTGGTCCATTATCTACTTTCGGCATGCATCTCCCATACCAACTAGTTCCTCCAGCCATCATTTTCTTAGTGATCCCTTCTCTATTCCATCTGCCTTCTCCCCTCCGCTCATGAAGCAGTCTTCCAGCTATGGGGCAATCCCCCTGGCCCTTGTATCTACCGTCCTTGGGTATCAGCCTCATGTAATGCTACCCTACACTTCAATTTCATAGAGGGTTCTTGCCTTCATTTTTCTCCATGAACCTTATGGACTTAGGTCTAATATTGAGGTCTTTAATCCATTTTCTTATAATAATAATTTACTTATTTTTTAATTAGTGAGTCACAGTGAGGATACAGTTACAGATTCACACATTTTTGTGCTTGTTTTCCCCTCATGCAATGTTTTAGAGCCCATCCCTCCACCAGTGTCCATTGTCCACCACTTATGAACCCAGTATCCCTCCCACCCCCTATCCCACCCCCCCACCCCGATCTGCCTCTGTGGCAGAGCATTCCAATTTGTTCTCCCTCTCTCTCTCCTTTTGGGTGTTGTGGTTTGCAATAGGGGTATTGAGGTGCCATCATGTTCAGTCTCTAGTCTACTTTCAGCGTGCATCTTCCTCCCCGATTGGGATTTCCAATCACATTTTACTTGGTGCTCCCTTCTCTATCTGAGATGACTTTTCTCCAGCGTGTGAGGCTAGCTTCCAAGCCATGGAGTCAACCTCCTGGTATTATATACTACTATTCTTGGGTTCTTTAATCCATTTTTATCTGACTTCTGTTCATGTTATTAGAAAGAGATCTGAGTTCATTGTTTTTGCAGGTAGCTGCTCAGTTTTCCCATCATTACTTGAAGAAGCTTTCCTTTTTCCACTTCACATTACTGCTTTATCAAAGATAAGATATATCTGATGGTCTGTGCCAGGATATTCAACTTTATTCCATTGATTCATGGGTCTCTCTTTATCCTAATATCATGCTGTTTTAATTATTACCACTTTGTAGTAGTTGGAAGTTGGTGAAATGATGCCTCCCATCTTATTTTTCCCAAGGATAGCTTTATCTATCCTTGGAAGTTTGTTGTTTCATATGAATTTTATGAGTGTTTTATCTATTTCTTTGAAAAACATTATGGGTATCCTTATAGGAACTTCACTGATCTGTATAGTGCTTTGGGGAGTATTGCCATTTTGACTGTTAATCCTCCCAATCCACGAGCAGAATATGTGCCTCCATTTCCTAGGGCCCTATGAGACTATTACCCATTGACAATAGAAATGAGGTCCAGGAGAATTGGCCCACAATTGGAAGCTTGTCACAAGTGGGGGAAAAATGGAGAGGGCAGATAGGTTAGAGAAGGGACCACTACGAAAATGTCAGTTGGAAATGATCACTCTGGACAAGAATTGAGTGATAAAAGTAGGTAAAGGGGTATATATGACAAGTTTACAGTACCTCTAATGCAAACTATAATGGCCAAAAGGATAGAGAGAGAAAGAGAGATAGGAAAAGGAAGAAGGAGAAGGAGAATGGGAAGGGGAAGG
Source organism: Sorex araneus (assembly GCF_027595985.1). NCBI lineage: Eukaryota > Metazoa > Chordata > Mammalia > Eulipotyphla > Soricidae > Sorex > Sorex araneus. Next base: position 25,469,284 of record NC_073305.1, read on the forward strand.
AGAAGAAGAAGGAGAAGTAGAAGAAGGAGAAGGATATAGAGGAGAAGGAGGAGAAGGGGAAGGACGAGGAGGAGGAAGAAGAAGAAGATGATGATGATGATGATGATGATGATGATGATGATGATGATGATGATGATGATGATGATGAAGAAGGAGGAGGAGGCAGACTGGGCTGGAGGTAGAAGGAGGAAAATTGTAAACATTGGTGGTGGGAAATTTATACTGGTGAAGGGATGGGTGTTGGAACATTGTATGACTGAGACCCAATCATGGGCAACTTTGTAACTATTTATCTCACAAGTGATAAAATTTTAAAAAATTATAAAAGAAAGATAAGTGTGGTGAGAGACATTCTTCCTCACTGAGATGGAAAGTTGTTCAAGGATTTTGAGCACATTGATATGATACATCTTATATTCATTAAGGCAATATGTTGAGAACATATTGTGGAAAGGCAACAATGTACTTAGGGAATCCAGTTAAGCATATTATTGAAACAATTTTCAAAAGATAATGCAAGAAGTCATGCAAAGGGGTGGTGGTTCCAGCTATGATGTAAGCAGCGGAAGTGTTGAGAAGTGGGCATAGTGTGAATCTAGCTTACGAAAACAATAGAACAGTCAAGGGTGGCTCCAAAGTTTTTAGCCTGAACAGGTTAGGTAGAAGGATAAACTAGATATCAATTAAAGCTAAAGAAGATTGTGTGAGGAATAGCTTTGGGTAAGGATCAAGATTTCTGATCAAATAATGTTGTTTTGGAATTTATTATGTATCGAAGTGGAAACTTAAGTAGATACTCTAACAGTTTGAATATAAAAAGAGAGAAAACTTGGATACAATTGTAAATTTCAGAGTTGTTGGCATGGAAATAGCATTTAAATTTATGGGAAGGGACTATCTATGAATTAAATATCTATGAAAATCTAATGAATTGTGTGTATGGGTGTGAGGGAGAGATGATAGATGGATAGATAGATAGATAGATAGATAGATAGTAAGATAGAAAGATAGATAGATAAAGAGAGAAAGGTTCCCTGAAATGGAACTTGGAACTTTGAATAATATTTAGATCTTTTTTAAAAAAAAGAAATCAGCCTAAGAAACTCTGAAGCAATTATCAATAATATTCTTTATAAATAGGCTATTGTTCTAGAATATGGTCTATTGTGCAGAACCCAGCTTGCTCACATGGTTGTCCTTCGTCTAGTGTTCTGCCTATTCTATTCAGGATGACATGAGTGAACAACTTGTAGACGACAGGCAGCAGGCAGATTGGGCGATAGATACCAATGTCGTGGATGTCTCCATTCTTGTACAACAGAACGGTCCTACTGGTTTTCCACTGGGACGGAAACTTGCATTCAGACAGGTAGTGTGTGAAGAGTCAGGCCAGTGTATTGATGAGTACAGTGTATTGATGGCAGATTCTTCAGGTGTTTGGGTCTGACCTTGTCTGGACCAGGTGCTGTTCGCATCTTTACCTGCGAAACGGCGTGTCGGATTTCAGAAGGGAGAACATTGAGAACGACATATCCATCCTGCGGAATTTGGTATGTGGGCAGGTGGACATGGCTGTCAAAGATATCCGAGTAGAAGTCGTGAATAATTTTCTCCATTGCCTTTCTGGAGGATGTGATAGATCCATCGGGATGTCGGAGGGCAGTCATCTTGGTCTTGTAGTTGGCGAAGGACAGGCGAGCGTTGCAAATACTTTTCCCGGCTTCTGCTGCACTGGCCAATACTGCTGCTCTTCTCTCTTTGAGGTCTTCCTTTATCGCATCTCTGCACAGCTTTGTGAGCTCGGAGTTAGCTTGTGGTTGCCTGAGGCTTGCGCCAAACCACATTGACAAATGAGCTCCAGAGTTTCCGAAGACAGGCGTCTGTGGCTTTCTCACTCTCGGCATTCTTCGCACAGACATGGAGGTGCTGAACCAGTTGATTGTATTCCTTGTCGATGTTGTCAAGGACGGCATCTTCCCATGTTGCTGCAATAGTGCCAAAGAGCTCCCAGTTGGTGGTCATTCTGGGAGCTGTCTTCTTAAACTTAAATTTTACAGACTTTCTCCCCGCTCTGTGGAGTAGAATTTCGCAAGAAGGAGATGGATGGTCTTGGTAGACATGATGAATTCAGACAGTCTCTCACCCTGATCGTTCCATTCTAGGCCATGCGTCCCAATGTGGAGTTCTTCGGGAGACCTTTTTGGACCTATCTTGGCATTAAAATCACCAAGAGTTATCTTTTAGAAGGTGTGGTCTTCTTTATAGAACTTCTCCAGTTCCATGTAGAACCTCTCAATTTCTTCTTCATAGTAGTTGGAAGTTGGTGCGTAGATGATGAAGTTAGAAACTGCAGGCAGTGAGCCACATCTATTCAAGCATAATCGTCCAAGCGTAATTGTCCAATTCGGGTTGTTAGGCATTCGAATGAGTCAATGCTCATGGCCAAGTTCGTGTTGATAAAGACACCAATGCCACCAACGCCTCTGTTGTCGCATGTTCCGAGGAACAATTCTTCTCCAGTGTCAAAAATGGCATGATGTTACTCATGTCTCCTCATTTTGGTCAGACCAATGATGTCGTACTTGATCTTCTGTGCTTGCACCATCAGGTCCTCGATGGATGCTTCTGATGCCAGTGTCTGTGCATTGAAAGTGCAGACAATCATTTTAGTCTTTCTTCGTTTTGGCAGTCTAGTTCATCCCCGAGATATTTTTCAGCCTCTCTTTGCTCATCTTTCTTAATGCTGCCATATTGGGGGCTCTTTTGGTGACAGGTGAATGAGGCCAATTGTTGTTACTGTTGTTGGCATATCGACACAGTGACTAAACTCACTGAAGTTTCGAGAGAGTACTAGATGCCACTCTGTCTAACATTCATCGACTTAAAGAAGGCCTTTGATTCTGTTGAGACTGAGGCGGTCATCGAAGCCCTGGCCAAACAGGGCATTCAAACTCAGTATATCAAAATCCTCCGCAAGCTGTATTGTGGATTCACCACCTGGATCTCAAAATTCTACAAGGAAGTGATCATTGATGTAAAGAGAGGGGTGCAGCAGGGTGATACCATTTCACCGAAACTCTTCAGTGCCGCCCTTGAGAACATCATCTGAGAACATCATCGACGACTGGAATGGGAAGGAATGGGAGTGAAGATAGACGGTTGGCAATTACACCACCTCCGCTTCGATGATGACATCGTTCTCATAACGCCAAACATTAGCCAAGCAGCCCAAATGCTGGCCGACTTCAACCATGAGTGTGGAAAGGTCGGATTGCAGCAGAATCTCAATAAGAGGATGTTCATGAAAAATGAACTGGTCCCTGAAGCTCCATTTGCTCTCAATGGAATGAACATCTCTGAATGTAGCAGCTATGTGTACCTGGGTTGAGAAATCAACATGAGGAACAACTTGGTGCCAGAATTGTGCAGGAGGAAGAGAGCAGCGTTGAATGCATTCAAGAGTGTCAAAGAGGTGGTTAAGAGAACAAAGAACCTCCGACTCCAAGCACATCTTTTTGATTCCACCGTTCTTCCTGCACTAACATATGCCTCAGAGGCCTGGGCCCTATGCAAACAGGATGAGAATGCTATTAGGGTATTCCAAAGAGGAATCAAAAGGGCTATGCTGGGAATATCATGTCTCACTCAAGTGAGCGAAGGAATCCAGAGTTCTGACCTCCATCGACAGTCAAAAACCAGGGATGCTGTCTTGTTTGCCAAGGCATCAAAAATCAGATGGGCTGGTCATGTAATGCGATTCAGAGACGACTGCTGGACTAGAGCTGTTACCGACTGGATTCCCGGGACGTCAGAAGACCTCGTGGCCACCCACCAACTAGATGGTCATATTTCTTCGTCAAATCTCTGAATGAACAGGAAGAGATTTTAGGCTCTTCCTGTTCCTGGAGCGAGCAGATATCATTGGGCTGCACTAGCCTGTGACAGGGACAAATGGAGATGTTACTGGCGCGCACTCGAGCAAATCGAAGATCAATAGGTTTACAAGTGATACATTATTCTAGAATCTGAAGAGAAAAGTGAACTGAGAAGGAGACAGTCTAATGCTTCTGATTGATTAAGTACACGAAAGATATAGGCATGCCTCGTAGATGTATTGAGTCCATTTGTTTTTGGGTGAAAATAACTCATGTTAACTTCTATGCCCTCTAACTTTTGAGTAAGTTAAGCTTTTTCTCCTACTATGCATCAGAAGATAGTAAACCTAAATAAGTTACCTAAATAGTAAACCTAAATAGTAAACCTAAATAAGTTCCTAGGTGATTATTGCATACAGTGGCACTTATACATAAGATCAAACTTTTTTTTCTTGAAGGTAAGTATGGTAAAGTTGCAAGAGTGCACGGTACATAGGCTTAGTCAGTAAGCTGACTCAATAATACTTATCTTCCCACCTCTTGTGTTTCCAACTTAGGTTTTTGTAACACTCTATATGCTAAATAAACTGTAGACACATTGAATGTGAACTACTGGGTACCAACCCATTGACTGCTGAGCATGATTTGATTAATCAGATCTAGTTCATTACAGCTTTTTGTATGTGTAAGTAATATATCAGACTACAGAAACTCGATGGCAGAAACATCACTTTCTAAATACTCATATAACTCAATGTAATCTCTTTATAGAATCCCTATAAGTGGCTGAGAAATAATAATTTTAATAAATTTTGGAAAACCTATATATCAGATGCTCAAATGTCCCAAATGTCCCAAATCACACTGGCTTTGTGTTTCACTTCTGATTGAAGTCTTGGCACTGAACCACGATTCCATATGGGCTTTGACTTCCAACTGTCAGACTCTGGTTTGAGTCTATGTGCTGAGTGAGTCTTTGCTTTTTTATTTTTTTTCTGAAATCTTCTTCCAAACTCACGAACATTGGCAGGATCTTGCTTGGCTTGTAGTGCACAGGCAGCTTGGAAGTGCAAAAGAATTAACACTATTGAGGGTGGCTAATTTTATGTGTCAACTTGACTACGCCACTGGGTGCCCAGATATCAAGTATTGTGCTCAGAGTTTCTGTGAGAGGAATCTGGATTCAATTAAATTCATAGTATGAGGAAGACAGATTGATCTCCAGAACATATGTGGACCCCATACAATCAACTGAAGGTCCGAATAGAACAAGATTGATTTTTCCCCCCAAGGAAAGAGCGAACACTTCCTTCCAGATGGCTTTTATATTGGCACATTAGTTATTCTGTGCTCAGAGTGGAACTGGAACACCAGCTCTTTCTGGGTCTTGAGCCTGCTGTTTTCTGTCCAGTGACAGTTATGCATGACATTGGAATCATACATCCAATCAGTTCTCTTAGGGTTCCAGCTTACTAACTAAGCCTATGTACCCTGCTCTCTAATCATGAACCAATTACACACTCATACACATGTATGAGCACACGCATCCTGTTGGTTCTATTTTTCCATAGTATGCTAATACAGAGGTCATTCCTTGGCATTTGGAGAAACCCAGTAGATATGTTGGCTTCTATATTTCAGGTGGCAATTTTACATAACTCTTAGGAGGTCCTGTTATCCACATCATGTACCTCAATAATACTCCCTTTCCTTGGCTTTGCTGTATTTTCTATTTTGTTCTTTGACATCCAAGCTTCAGCCATGCTTTCCTTCTCATCACTATTTGACCCTTTTTTTTTTCTTTTTGGGTCACACCCAGCAATGCTCAGGGGTTACTCCTGGCTTTGCACTCAGGAATTACTCCTGGAGGTGCTTGGGGGACCATATGGGATGCCGGGGATCGAACCCGGGTCGGCAGCATGCAAGGCAAATGCCCTACCCGCTGTGCTATCGCTCCGGCCCCTATTTGAGCCTTTTATTGCCTTCTTCTCTAGTCTTGTATATTTTATATCTTTTGCGATCACTCTCCCTGGCATTAGTCTTATTCTCTTTGTGTTACAGTTCTCAAGTATTGAATTATTTGGGAACTCAAGGAACTCTGCTTGGTTTCAAGGATGCTACAAGACATTTGAATACAGGTCTGCTCTGCCTTAGAACTCAAAATCTATCGTGTATCATGAGATAGTTACAAGCTTTCATGTTCGGGATACAATCACACAATGATCAATGATCACACATGTATATACATGTGAGTGCGCATTTGGGTATAAAATCAATCATCCTTTCAGATGCTGGACTTGATCAGTGAAGAAATAGATCGAAGAGTAGAGATCTTTTTCTTAGTCACATATTGTCACTGTCACTGTCATCCTTTTGCTCATCGATTTGTTCGAGCGGGCACCAGTAATGTCTCTCGTTGAGAGACTTATTGTTACTGTTTTTGGCATATCCAATACGCCATGGGTAGCTTGTCAGGCTCTGCCGTGTGGGCGCGATACTCTTGGTAACTTGCCGGGCTCTCCGAGAGGGATGGAGGAATCGAACACGGGTCGGCCGCATGAAAGTCAAACGCCATACAGCTGTACTATCGCTCCAGCCCAGTCACGTATTATCTTTTAAAATTATTATATAGTAAATTATCTTGTATTTTATTATTATGCCCTGGTACCTTGTTGTCTTTGCTTCAATCCCCAAGTGTATTAGAACAAACACTTTTGGAGTCCTGCCCTATATTCTCTCACTCCTCACCCACCTGATCTGCCCGTACAGATGCTTCTGAGTCCTTGGCAAGTGGTAGTGCCCATCTCTTCTTGTTTCTCTGATTTTCTGTTGTCATGAGATCTTTCTGGCTTGTGCAGGTACAGCAGAGAATTGCACAGTGTTTGCATCTGCAGGGACAGCTGTTTGCAAACAGGTTTGGGAAAGAAGTGTCTGAGTGTCTTCCTTGTCCTTTGGTGCGAAGATTCTGAGCTGAAGCTTTATATCACATCCAGAGGGTTTCCAGTCAATTTCAGCTCCAATTATGCCCATAATAATCATAAGCTCATTAAAATACCATTTATTATATTATTTATTATAACTTTTTTCTTCTCTGTTACACATTAAACTTGTGCTTTCTGTTTTTTTTTAATTTTATTGAATCACTGTGAGATAGTTACAAGCTTTCATGTTTGGGTTACAATCACACAATGATCAAACACCCATCCCTCTACCAGTGGACATTTCCCACCACCAATATCCCGGGTATACCCCCCTTTCCCACCGTCCCCCTGACTCCGTGGCAGATAATATTCCCCATACTCTCTCTCTACTTTTAGGAATTATGGCTTGCAACACAGACACTGAGAGGTCATCATGTTTGTTCCATTATCTACAAAATAATCATTCTGATGAACCACTCGTGCTTTCTGAAGTCACAGAATTAACTACATGGATCCCAGTCATTGACTCAGGGATAAAATCAGTCTCTTCCATAGGAGGGCAAAACTTCTCTTCACATATATATTCTTTGAAACCATCCTATGAAAAGTGATTTATGATTTTTGAACTTAAAAGCCAAGGATTTTTTTCATTTTCCCCTCTTTGTGCTTTTTATGACAACCCAAATGGACAATGACAAACGACCAACAGTTACTGGTTAAATGAAGACTATTAACAGATATTCCCTTGTGTGTGTGTGTGTGTGTGTGTGTGTGTGTGTTAATTGTGACAAGATTCCAAGATTAAATCTTAAAAAAGCTGTTGTTAGTTTAAAGTGTTCATGTAGTCATTTCCCACATGGAACTGCCACTCCTGACATAGATTTCCTTTGGGGATCTTTACCCCATCTGTCATCCTTTGCAATGGAGAGCTATCCTCAGACCATATCTGCCTATATATATAGACCAGCAGCAGGTATCCCTGGGGTATATGGGCCTGTCTCCCCAGAAATCTGCTGCTGTGTACAGATGTGGGCAATAGATCAGCCAACAAAAGCTGTTTTAAATAAGTGACAGACATAACCATTCAGGAAAGATTGTTTGATTGTCTACTGGGTTTTTAACTGAAGAATATGCTTCATTAAATCAAGAGACTAAAGATGTTTTTCATTTTTCTGAATGGGTAAGTCTTCCTGATAAACAATAAACATCGTGTAGGAGAAATTAGTCACTTTCTGTGAATAGTTTTCACCTACACACATTAGCATGTGCCAAGGTCATTCACAACTATTTTAAGTAATTGGTTCAGCTTAAAAATGTAAATTGCAATAAAAGGAAGGCAATTTAGTCTAGAGAGATATAGGTCATTTCTTTAAAGTTTATCTATTTTTAAAATATAGAGAAAATTAGTAAAGACGCATCTGGGGGATCTTTCTGATTGGATTATCCCTAAAGCAACTTGGTGATAGTTTGTTCAGGAAGCACAAATAGGGAATAGAAGTGAGATGGGAACTAAAGATTTTCAACAGATAAATAATGAGCATTAATCAGGCTATCATACTGAGCAGTTATGGGACTGTTCAACTGGGGAGTTTCAGGAGAGAGAAAAGCAAATGCTTTAGAGTCATTGTGCCCGTCAGGTCTGACTCTAAGAGGTGAGTGAGCTTGGGTAATTTTTCTCTAACCCTTACCTGTCATTGCTTGAAGGCTACTTTCTGGAACATGACAGAACCACAATATGTAGTACCATCCCGATTCACCTTGCTCAAAGTGTCATTTGATAGACTCTGCCTTTCTTTTTTTTTGCTTTTTGGGTCACACCTGGGGATGCAAAAGGGTTTATTCCTGGCTCTGCACTCAGGAATTACTCCTGGTGGTGCTCAGGGGACCATATGGGATGCTGGGAATCGAACCCGGGTTGGCCTCGTGCAAGGCAAACGCCCTACCTGCTGTGCTATCACTCCAGCTCCAGGTACTCTGCCTTTCATGATGGCCCATATGCAACAGCTGAAATGGTGATATCTGAACATTTAAGCTTCATTTAAGATAATTCTAATTTGGCTCTAGACTTCCTCCTTGGTTTGTCTGAGGCCATTTCTGAATTTTTAATGGACAATGGAGGTGGAAGAAGAAACAAAGATAGTACAATTTTGGGAAAAGTGTTTTAAAGAAGTGACTAATGTCAAGAGGTTGTAAGAGTGGGTCCTAGTCCAATCTGATGTGGGCCCCCAGAGACACTAGGAATGTCTGAGAAGAGAGAGACATTATTAAGTGACGGGAAGAATGTGTCGGCTCCAGTGCAAGGAGAACGGCCTCATAAGAAACAAAGTTTTGGGGGGCTTGAGAGATAGTAAAGCTAGTAAAGCACCCAAGTTCAATCCCCGGCAATGGATCACTTTCTGAGTGATCCCTGAGCACAAAGCTAGAGCTAAACCCTGAGTACCTCTAGCTGCCATTCCAAAATAAGCAACAAACAAAAACCCAACACTTTGATCTTGGACCTCTAGCATCCAGAACCACAAGAAAATAAATTTCTTCTGTGAAAAGTGTCCAGTCAGTGGTATTTAGTTATCTTAGCTTTAGCAAAGAAATACATTATTATATTTATTATGTCCATCTCATTATTAAATTCCTAAGCACGTCCTGATCATTCTGCTTCTATCTTTTGCTCTCGACCTTTAGGGTTAGCAGTCAAATCTCATTCATTTCTCTTTTTCTGAAGTCCCATCTTCGAGGTTCGACTCTACTGCCCTCTGCTACATGTTTTTTTCCACCTCTGTACCTTTGCGCCACATCATTCTTCCCTTAAAATACTATTTATACCAAGACATGGTTCAGATGCCTGTTTGAAGTTCCCTGTAGGGGTCTGTTGTTGCCCCTGAAATGACCACCCAAGTTTAGAGCTAACAAAAAGCCAGCAGGCTGCATGGTTCTATCGTCATTTTATTTTACCAATGAAGTAATTAAGATAAGAAGGGAAAAGATTGGTGCCTGTGTGACAAGATTCTAAGCGGGAGTCTTGCCTTTGGCTTGGGACATGTTCTTTCTGCCTCTCACTAAGATGTCTTTATTGTCATCCTCGTCTTCCACTCCAGGGTTTCTTACTACTGAGGCCAGTCCCTCCTTCAGTCATTTTGTTTCAGAGGGTCACTCCTTTGCTCAGAAAATACTCGTGGTTCTCTATTATTTCTCTTAGCAAGTCTGCTTCCAGAATGTTGCACAGTCTCCTTTTATTTATTTTATCCTCCCAATTCATCTATTTTTTTAAATGACTTTGTCTATAGGAGTCAGATAAGCCATTTATTTGTATTTTTTTATTTCACCAAATCTAAGATGCCAACAATTTCATTTATTTATTTAAATATTTATTTGTTTATTTATTTATTTATTATTATTGAATCACCATGGGATACAGTTACAAAGCTTTCATGATTGAGTTTCAGTCATATAATGATCGAACATCCATCCCTCCACCAGTGTACATTTTGTACATTTTCTACCACCAATGTCCCCAGTATCCCTTCCTCCAACCCCAACAACCCCACCTCCACCTCTTTGATGCCAACAATTTTAAAATGCCATGTCATCTTATTATGTATTGTAGAAAAAAAAGATGGTAATGAAGTTAAAATATACTATTTATTAAAAGTGGAGTCTAATTTTTGAGGTCCTGAAAGTGCTAAAATGTGAAAATATGTATATCTTATAATTTATATACAACAATACTTTATTTTTTTTATTTTTTTATTTTTTTTTGCTTTTTGGGTCACACCTGGCGATGCACAGTGGTTACTCCTGGCTCTGCACTCAGGAATTACCCCTGGCCGTGCTCAGGGGACCATATGGGATGCTGGGATTTGAACCCAGGTCGGCCGCGTGCAAGGCAAACGCCCTCCCCGCTGTGCTATCTCTCCAGCCCCACAACAATACTTTAAAAGTATGTTTGGTGCAAATTCTATCCATTCCATAAAACTCTCCTTAACTAATCTTGAACAGATTTCCTAAATTCCTGCAGTACTTAGCTAAGCTGCCCATTTACTAGCTGTTTTTTTCCTTTCTTCTCCTTTCCTTACTTCATAGATGATGACTGAGGACCTTTTGTGCATCTGGCACTGGACACTCAGTGATGAAAAGCATTTAGTTCCTGCCCTCAAGGTCTTTTTTTATAAGAAAGTGAAGAAATATCACGCAAGTCAGTAATTATCTATAAATGCTACGAGGAAAATGGTGCCAAAGTCAGAGAAAAAACGTAGGGTGATGGAGAGAAATCTTTTTAAATAGAGTTTCTTTCCTTAAATCTCACCCTCCTTCTACAAGTCTACTTTAAAAAATACTGTTAAAAAATTCCATCCTCCCTCTCATACAAAAGTTCCCCCCCACATTCTTCTCTAAACTCTGACCTGTCTTTGTGTTTTTTTCTCTGAGAGTGGCCATGTTGTGTGATATTGATAACAAGGATTTTTGGAAATAGTCTTCCTGACTTCCACACTCGGCACTGCCAGTGGTTGATCAAGTGATTTTTATTAAGTATCTTATATATTATTTTCCCTATCTTTGAAATGGAGAGAAAACTAGTCTGCCTATTATAATATTGCAGTGCAGACTTAATGAATAAATATTTAAATGCTAAATACTTAGAGGATCACTGGGCATATAGAAAGCATTACAAAAATCAGTGTGTCAGTGTGCGTATTATGATCTTATTCATGTTTTCTCTCTCCCTTTAGAACCTAGGCTAGGCATACTTAAGAACAAAAGACTTGAGACCAGAAGAGAAGGAAGTCAAACCCTGGTTGATAGTCCCAGAAAATAGCTCAATAGCTTAAAGCCCTTTCCCAATTCCGGCTTCATGCTGAGGTGATCCTGATAGCCCCACTGTTTTGGAGTCTGGTGAAGAAAAAGAAAATAAAACAAAAAGCAAATGCTGCTTGAACAACTTTTCCAGATGCATAAGCTTAGGCACATCATTTGACCTTTCAGGATCCCATTTTCTGTCTCATTAAATAATGATAGCAATGTCTACATTTGGGGTTGCTCAAGGAAATAAATAAGATAAATAATGCAAAAATGCCTGCTACGCAGACAGCTCTCAATGGAGACCACGATCATTCTTACCTCAATTCAGGAAGGAAAAGGTTCATCTTATTAATTTTTGTGTCCTCATCACTCAGCAGAATTTACCATCCATGATGTCAGTAACTTGAATTAAGTGTTTGCCGACAACTCATTGTATAATTGATGGAGTGAGCAAATGATTGTGTCTAATAAAGACCTTGTTGTAGGAATTGGTATGAAACTCACATTCTCACTCTGTATTTGGTGGTGGTGGCAGTGTTGGGAGAGAAATGATGTATGCAGAGTCTTTTTCAGAGGGATTGTTTTCCCACTGCTTACCAGGTATCCTATAATAGCCCATTCTGCAGTATACCGGATATGCCTCTCTTTGCACAGATTTCGTAGGTCCTGGTTTCTTACTCTTCTGTATTTGAAATTCTGTGGCTTTAATTAGGGGCTTAGGGAAAGTGATATTCTATTTTTTTTAAGTAATTTGGAATTTTTTCCCCAGAGAACACAATTTTCAAGACCCAGGAGAACACCTTCCAACTTCAGTTTTCAAGCTGGAACCTTTGCAAATGAAGGTTGCAATACTGTGTTTCATTGTTACAATGCTTCAAAAGTCTTTTTTTTTATTTTAAGTGCATTTCTGCAGTCCTGGTACTATATAAAATTTGTTTCAACAAACACAACATTTGATTCACAATCCCCTTCAGTTCTTTTGTGTCACTGTTTTCATGCTATTTTGTGACTCTCCATTAAACCTGGCATCTGGCTTTTTGGCTTTTATTAAGTACTAATTTATTTTGGACAATTTTCAGAGCTAATCAAGCAAAAGTCATATCCGTATGGCTCTGGGAAAACATTTCTCTTCTCACCTCGCCCACGGCATATCATTTAGAATAAAATGCTTCATTAAACTAGATCTCAGTGACAGACACATGTCACAAGTTATTCCGTCTTGTAATGCTCTCAAGAGATCAGCGTAAGATTAAACTGAAGCTAACATTAAAATGGGTCAGTTTGGGTGATAAATAAAATTCAAATGTATGTCATACTGTTACTTATATGATACGTTCCTTCTTCCTTTTCTTTCGAATCATTTTGTTTGATAACACAAGTATCTGATGATTTACAGCTCAGGAAATATCATGCCAAATACTTGACTGCTTCTTGGCATCCCTCCCTTTTTCTCTCTTCTCCATAATCAATCCCAGAGGCATCTCCATTCTCTCCTACATGTCTCTGAAATGGATTTCTTTGTCCTTATCCCCATAGCTTCCATGTGCCAGTTCATGCAACTTTCCCACCCTCCCCACTTAGGCTAAGGAAATAGGACCTTCACTAGTATTTTTGCACTAGTTTGGTTTCTTTTGTCCTGAAGCTCTAGTTGGGAGGTTTTTTTCATGAATATGATTCTACAGCCGTCCCTATGTACAAGTGTTTGCCATGTGACTCTTTTTCTCATTAAAGAGAGCGAGTCAATTTATTTCTTACTTAAACATTGCTTAGCTTTGTGACTTGCATTAGATGACAGTGTTGTAGAAATGAAATAATGTAATTTCTTAGCCTGAGGCCTGTGATTCACCTTGCTCCTTTCACCTCTGTCATCATCACGAAATCAAAGCCAGGATATCCTTCTGAAGAATGGGAGACGTTTGGGGCTCAGTTCTGTTGATATACTCAGTTTATGGACCAGTCTAGATAACTGTCAGCCCTTGTCCAGGTTTAGGGATCTCTATATTTCTATCACTATCTCTATCTCTATAAAGTGAATAATTAGCAGTCACCTAGTCAAAGCTTAACTGACTTGTTTACTAAGCATTACAATAATATATATTGGGTCTGATAAAGAAATTGATTTTTGTTATGAGGTATAATGGTGGTAGATATTCAAAATCAAAATTTTTTTACTTCATTTGTTGTCTGGAGTGATAGCACAGTGGGTACGGCATTTGCCTTGCACAAGGCTGACTGGGTTCGATTCCTCCGCCCCTCTGGGAGAGCCCAGCAAGCTACCTAGAGTATCCCACCCACACGGAAGAACCTGTGGTGTATTTGATATGCCAAAAACAGTAACAAGTCTCACAATGGAGACGTTTCTGGTGCCCACTCGAGCAAATCGATGAACAACGGGACAACAGTGCTACAGTGCTACTTCATTTATTGATTGTACTAATATTAGACTTTGTCCTTCTGTTTTCTTATTTCTTTTGATATTGATTGTACTATTTGTGATTTTTCTTACTTTCTAATTTGTTTATTATAATAAACTCCTGCTTAAAATGCCTTCTGCTATATCTCATAACTTTTGATATGTTGTTTCCATTTTGTTTCAAGATACTAAAAATGTTTCCACTAATTCTTTTTTGATGTATTGGCTGACTAGGAGATATTGTTTATATTTCCACATTTAAAAAATTTTCCACTTCTTTCCTGTTACTTATTTCTAATTTTGCGTCATTGTAGTTAGAAAAGATGATTGTTACAATTTCAATATTCTTATGTGTTTTGAGATATAATATTTTACGATTTATCATACCATGTATCCTGGAAAATGCTCTATGTGCAGTAAAGAAAGAAGTATATCATGCCATATAAATAGTGTGGAGTTAAGGTGCTTCCTTACATGCTACTGACCCCGTTTTATCCTCACACTGCATATAGTTACCCAAGCATACAGTGACCCCTAAGCTCAGAGTCAGGAGTAAACCCTGAACACCACTTAGTGTGGACCAAAAACAAAATAAAACAAACAAAAAGAAAGTATATATAGATATGAATAGAATGTTTTGTATTTCTCTATTTTTTCACTTGTTTTAAAATATCAGTTGTTGATTGTTTGGCTATTAGAGACACTTTCACTGTCAATTTTTTTTCTTGAGATATACCAATTGGGCTGGGGCGATAGCACAGCAGTAGGGTGTTTGCCTTGCACGAGGACGACCCGGGTTTGATTCCTCTGCCCCTCTCGGAGAGTCCGGCAAGCTACCAAGAGTATCTCGCCCGCACGACAGAGCCTGGCAAGCTACCCATGGTGTATTCGATATGCCAAAAACAGTAACAACAAGTCTCACAATGGAGATGTTACTGGTGCCCGCTCGAGCAATGGGATGACAGTGATACAGTGATCTGCCAATTACTCAATATATTTGGATGCTCTAATGTGTGCCTACATTTAATTATTAGAAAATCTTGATAAATTAATATATTAATGTTTTATCATAGGCATTTCTTATTTATTTCTTCTCATGGCTTTAGAGTTGAAATCTATCTTACTTGAGAATAGGTATTGCATATTTCTGGGTTATTTGTTTTATTAGGTTTCCACTTACAGAATATTTTTTCCAATCCCTTTGTTTTGGGCCTATATTTATCTGAACAGCTAAAATGTGTCTCTTATAGGTAGAATGTTATTGAGTCCTTTATTTTTTAATGGTTTTTCTTTTTTGGCTTTGGGATTACATCCAGTGGTTCTCAGGGTGTGACCCCAAATTTACTCCTGACTCGGTGCCCCGGAACCACTCCTGGAGATGACCAGGGCACCACATGAGGTGCTGGGGATTGAACCAGGATTGGCCTCATGTAAGACAAGCACCTAAATCTTTCTGGACCCAATCTTGTTTTATATTTATTCATTCAACCTCTCTTTGATTTTTAATTGAATAACTTAATTCATTTCCATATAGGATTATTATTGATAGATAACAACATACTAGTGACATTTTGTCAATTCTTTTCTTGGTGTTCCCATTTTCATTTCTTTCTTGCTGTCTTCCTTTTATAATACAATGGACAATCGCAGTGGTATGATAGATCATAGTGTTCTGATAGTTCATAGTGTTATGCTTTGTTTCCCTCATAATAGCATGGAATTATATAATTATAATGATTAATTATTATAATTAATTATATTATAATGGGATTATAATTATCATAGAATGGAATTATATTCAGCAATAAAAACAAGTAAAATAGTGTAACATGTTACAATATGAACGTACCTCAAAAACATCCTGTGAAGTGAAAGAAGACAGACATAAAATATGGCATGTTATAAATGTCTATTTATATAGAATGTTTAGAAAAGGCAAATATAGAAAGATAGAATGTGGTTGCTTGGAATGGAGTTGAGACTTAAAAATAAATGTAGGTCATTTTGAGAAATCTGTATTCATCAAGAAAATACACAAAAGGAAAAAAGCTAAAAATGGACCATAGATTCAGTTTTATAATTCTGTACAATTCAAAAAACCCATTGAACTATACACCAAGGGGAACAATATATATTATATTTTGGTAAGGCTAACTTAAATAACAGTGAGAAAAATGAAATAGTTAAGACATTTCTTCAATTCTCAGTAAATGAGCATAAGAAAATATACCAGAATTAGATGGATATTATGTAAAAATAAAACAAAGTATCTTACCAAGACTACTCTTTTGCCTTTGGTCATTTGGTCTTCTCCTTGCTTCCTTCTTGTAAGAAATGCAGGCAAGTATTACATGGAATTTGAATTGCATTTATGGAGGTAAAAGTCACATACTAAGGGTAGCAGGAAGATAGAGACCTGATGCTTGGTGACGTTGTTGAGTAACTGCACCTATAAAGAAATGTTTCCATTAATACTTTTAAATATTGAAAAACTTAAGTTATTTCAACATTAGACTTTTATCATTTGTGAAAGACAAGAAAGGAAAACCATGTAACGTCAAAAGACAATACTTTTTTAATTCTCATGGGATATAGGTAAAGGTCACTGAGTCATTAGTGAAAATAGGTCTCTCTTTTCTTGGCATTCATCATTTTCATTCTTTTCTGGCCTATTACTCCATCAATTCCCCATCCAATTTGATCCTTAGGCTTTAGCCTCTTCCGTGAAGTGCTTACCAAGAGATACAAGTTATGCTGGAGAGGATTTGAGGGTCTAATCCTTCATAGCCTCCAATCATCAGGTAAACAAGTCTCTGACTTTCTTATTCCAAACTCTGAGCTATTGTTTTGGAACTTGGGGGCAATGACGGGTCTGTTACTAGTCCTTTTTTAACTCCTATTGGCTATTTTCAAGGCAATAAGAAAATTCGAGCTGCTGTATTCTATATGCACCAATGGAAGAGCCAGGGTTGTCACCTCTCCAGCTATCCCTGCTGTGTTGTGCTTATGCCATTGTTTTATGAGGATGTTAGTGAAGCAGTCAGCTTACACTATTGGAAAGGTTATATGTGGCATAGATCTCTTGAGCTGGTATTTATTTATTTTTCAAATTTTCAGTGCCTTTATTTATTTATTTTATTTTATTTTTATTTATTTATTATTGAATCACCATGTGGAAAGTTACCAAGCTTTTAGGCTTAAGTCTCAGTTATACAATGCTCGAACACCCATCCCCTCACCAGTGCACATATTCCACTACCAAGAATCACAGTATACCTCCCCCCCACACCCCCACCCCCTTAATCCCCCACCCCACCTGTGTAGCTGATAAATTTCACTTTACTTTCTCTTTACTTTGATTACATTCAATATTTCAACAAAAAACTCACTATTATTGTTTGGAGTTTCCCCCCCCCCCCAGTCCCCAAAGTCAGACCTGCTGAAAAGGAAGCATTTAATAATTTGTTTTCCATTGCTGAGAATGAAAAGACATGAGGTCGTACAGTTTTGGATTTCTGTACTTTAGTAACTAAGTCCAGAGAAATTTCTGCCAGAAGTTGCATCATTGCAAAGAGCTGGTATTTCTCAAGAAAAGACTTCATTACTTCTCACCTTTATGCCAAGACCTGGGGATAGTGACTGTGGCATAGAGTTGGACCAATATCAGAACTTTCTCCTCTCCTTATAGCCCCCAGCAAAAGAAAGTTATGGGCAGGAATGTGTTGTTTGATTGTATATCTTTGAAATTCATTTTGGTCTTAGATTTACACGGATAAATATTTAAAGTATTGAGTCTATTGTTAAATGTCATTTAAAAATTCTTATTTTGGGAGTTGGAGAAATAGTACAATGGATAAGGAACTTGCCTTGCATGCAGCTGATGTAGGTTTGATCTCCATCACCACATGTGGTTCTCAAAGGCCACTGGGAGTGATTTCTGAGTGCAGGGCTAGGAGCAAGTCCTGAGCACAACTGGGCACGGTCCCATTACTTCTCCACTGTGAGAAGTAATGAAGTCTTTTCTTGAGAAATACCAGCTCTTTTCAATGATGCAACTTCTGGCAGAAATTTCTCTGGACTTAGTTACTAAAATACAAAAATCCAAAACCTCATGACCTCATATCTCTTCATTCTCAGCAATGGAAAATAATTTTTATTTGGGGGTAGCTATGAGGAACAGTAAGGGAGTACTCCATTTTTCTTTTCAATTGAGTTGGTTTCATTCTAGATGGTGCAGAATGTTGGATAGAACAATTAGTTAAAAGGAGCACAATTTTGGCAGAATTATATGCTAGATTTTCTGACATCACAGCTGCAGTAGAAATCGCTGAGTGAGAACAAAAGATAGGATGAGGGACCTTATGAATGTTTTTCAATTTTCTTTTATAATTGCTTTTTTAAAAAGTAAGGTAGGGGTTGGAGCGATAGCACAGCGGGTAGGGCATTTGCCTTGCACACGGCCAACCTGGGTTCGATTCCCAGCATCCCATGTGGTCTCCTGAGTACCGCCAGGAGTAACTCCTGTGTGCAGAGCCAGGAGTAACTCCTGTGCAATGCCAGGTGTGACCCAAAAAGCAAAAAAAAAAAAAAGGCATCATGATTTACAAAGTTCTTCATAGTTGAATATCAGGCATACACTGTTTCCTTCACTAGGTTCCCCAGGTTTCTATGGTTTAGATATGCAGATATAACAAATTGGCAATGAAGACGTGTGTTGTATCTTATGAATTTTTTTGAGGGATGCTCCCTCAGCAGTGTTCATGGCTCACTCCTAGCTCTGTGCTCAGTAATCATTCCTGATTAGGCTTACAGGTATGGAGGTCCAGGGATCATAGTTGATCAAACTCAGGTCAGCCTATGCAAGGTAAGTACCCTTCCTGCTATACTATTTCTCTAGCCCCTGATTTTTTAAAAGCACTATAGCACTGTAGTCCCTCTGTTCATAGATTTGCTTGAGCGGATACCAGTAACTTCTCTATTTTGAGACTTGTTGTTACTGTTTTTGGCATATAGACTATGCCATGGGTAGCTTGCCAGGCTCTGCTGTGGGGGCAAGATACTCTCAGTAGCTTGCCAGGCTCTCCAAGAGGGACGAAGGAATTGAATCTGGGTTGGCTGCATGCAAGACAAATGCCCTACCCCCTGTGCTATTGCTCCAGTCTATTTTTTAAAAGCTAAAGTTTATTCCTAAATGTACAACAGACTCCAAAACAGTACATTCTAGCTACTGTTGGCAACAGAGCATTAGGAGCAAATCCAGATGTTAACAGGAATGGAATTAAGGCTCACTATTATCTCAGGCACCAGCAACAGTTCATTTTTTGCCAGATGTGTTTAATTCAACCTGTGTCTGGAAGGGCCATTTCCCAGGTCGTGACTTTTAATTCCTTGAGTCTCTTCTGATCCTCCTTCTGTTTCTCTTTGCCTTATCTTCCTTACAGGCAGAGCCTGGCAAGCTATCCGTGGCGTGTTTGATATGCCAAAAATAGTAACAACAAGTCTCACAGTGGAGACGTTACTGGTGCCCACTCGAGCAAATTGATGAGCAACGGGAGGACAGTGTTACAGTGCTATGTTCCCTACCCATATCCCTGGCCTGCCTATTGGGCTTCTTCAGGAACTTCTAATTTCTGTCTTTGCAGCTTACTATGGGCCATGTAGTCCCTAGCCCGGCAGTGAGGGTATATTATTGAAGAAAGCAAAGAATATAAAACACATGAACCAATTCTTTTTTAATATTATACTATCACATTTGGAGTCTGGTTCACATGTTCACTTTGATGTGAACTGTTTTAAAGAAATTCTTGGAAATCTCAAAATGATATCTGGTATCGATAAGATCTCTACTCTGCATTGGCAAGTAGAATCGCTTTTTGACATTATCAGTAATAAATCTAGTTTGTTTTATCTATGTCTTTGTTCAAATTTGGACTTTTCATATTATTTCCCTTTTGGAATTGCATTTTCGTTTGCTCTAGAAACACCATGAGTCCCTCACTTTGTCCCTCTTCCTACTCCCAGAATGCAGCTGGTACAGCTGGGAAATCTATACTATTCCCCTGCTGAGGGATAATTATAGCAATCAAAGCCTAGACTTGTATTTCAAGGGAGCAGTATTTCCACATCATCCTTAAAACTGGTTTAATTTGCCATGTGGTTTGAGTGGTAAACACTTTTCCCAACATACTGAACTTCAAAACATTCTACTGTCAATGCTAAAGAAATATAAAACATTGTGCCATTTAAAAAGATAAATTTGGCTGGAGTACAAACAAAAACGAGTTTACTTTATAAAATAATATAGAATATTTCAAATGTAGCAGGAAAGGACTTTAACAATTTGAACAAAGGTAAGAAATACTCTTACCAGAAGTTCAGTTAAAAAAAATAAACAGGGGATGTATAATACAGGAGATAAAGCGTTTGCTTTCCATGCAGCCAACCCCGGTTTAATCCCTGGCATGGCATAAGGTTTCCTGAGCCTCCGCAGGGCTCATTCCTGCACACAGAGCCAGGAGGAGCCCCTGAGAGGCAGCCCCCCAAATCCTAAAGCGAAACAGTATTATCATCCACAGAAACAACAACAAAAACTAATGAAATGAAGGTTGAAGAGAACATGGGAATCATAGCATATTTCAAATAATTTAAAGATGAACTTTAATAGGGGAATTTTCTCCAATATAGTTCACCACAAATTTTTCTGACTTGCATAAGTTGTTCATGAATAAATATCCTTTCAGTTGACTTTTCTTCCTATGTTCACAAATTTAATTAAAAAAAAGTAAAACAACAGCTGCAGCCACTTATTTAACAGGGACTGGAGCAATTAGTATAGCTGGTAGGGCACTTGCCCTGCATACAGCTGAGCCAGGTTTGATCCTCGGCATTCTATATGGTCCCCTGAGCACTGCCAGGAGTGATTCTTGAGTGCAAAGCCAGAAGGAGCCCTCACCTCCATTGCTGAGTTAACAGAATGAGAGTTACTTTATACTTTGTTGAGCCCAGCTCATTATAATCCCACAGGGTTAATGAGTTTCTCAGAAGCTCACAAACTATGGAAATGAGAATGGGATAACCAAGTGAAAATTTCCTCATTGATTTTACTGTAACCAAACTAACAGAAATCCCTGTAAAAGTAATTTTATCTAGGAGACCATTTTATTTTTATTTTGGGCTGGAGCGATAGCGGAGCGGCTAGGGCGTTTGCCTTGCATGCGGCTGACCTGGGTTCCATTCCTCCACCCTTCTCAGAGAGCCTGGCAAGCTACTGAAACTATCTCGCCCATACAGCAGAGACTGGCAAGCTACCCATGGCGTATTCAACATGCCAAAAACAGTACCAACAAGTCTCACAATGGAGATGTTACTGGTGCCCGCTTAAGCAAATCTGTGAGCAACAGGATGACAGTGATACAGTGATACAGTGAACAAGCCACAAATAACAAGGTCTGAATTTTCAGAGTTAAAAAAACTGGTCAGTGTTGGGGAGATAGTGCAGGGATTAGGGCATAAGCTTTTTGTGCTTCGGACTTAGGTTCTGTCCCTGGTGCCACCTGTCTCTTCCACAGAACTGTCACCATTTGTAGCTCTAGAAGCCCCCATATTCTGGGTATGTCCTGCACAGAAACACTTGGGCTGGGCGACACTGCCGGTTCCTATCACTGAACAACACTGCATCTTAGAACCCATGAACTGACTGCGAAACCATGGCCCCTGGGATTCCTGAGCACTTCTTGTGAGCTCCCTTTCTTCAAATTGGTCATTTTATTATTATTATTATTATTACATGGAAACGTAGGCTAGTGCTACTCTCTCTCTCTTTCACACACACACACACACACACACACACACACACACACACTCCTGCTCCCATATTAATGCAAATGTTTTGATTCAGGGTTTTCTTAACCTGACCAATTTTTTTTTTTGCATTTCTATTTAAGTTTTATTTATTTATTTATTTATTTTATTGAATCACCATGTGGAAAGTTACAAAGTTCTCAGGTTTATGTCTCAGTTATACAATGCTCGAACACCCTCCCTTTCACCAGTGCCCATATTCCACCACCAAAAAAAAAAAAAACCAGTATACTTCCCGCCCCCCACCACCCAACCCCCCTCTGCATAACTGATAAATTTCACTTCCTTTTCTCTTTACCTTGATTACATTCCATATTTCAACACAAAACTCACTATTGTTGTTGAAGTTTCAACACAGAACTCACTATTCTTGTTGGAATTTATCCCCCAAGAATACGGCCCTATTGACAGGGTAACATTTGATAATTAGTTTTTCACTGATGATTTAGGATTTCTGTATTTTAGTTATTAATTCCAGGGAGATTTAAGTTGGAAATTGAATCATTTCCCTTCCTGGAGCAGCATGGAGCAAAAGCTTAGTTCACAGTCAGGAGACATGGCTGCAAGCACTCCCTGAGACCCCAAGTCATATAGCAGGCTCTGGATCTTGGTCGTTCAGCAGCAAAGCAGCTGTACAAAGGCATTGCCACCCGGGTCGAATCTCGGCGGAGCTCGAGCCGGTCTCGGCCCGAGACTCATAACCTCACCAATTTTTTAACCTAGATTAAGTAATTTATAATTTTGGGCTCCATTTACTTCTTCTTTCTTAAAATTTTTTTTGTTATAATCCTGTGATTTTACTAAGTTGTTCATAATACTCCTGCTTCCCATATTAATGTAAATGTCTGGTTCAGGATTTTCTTAATCTGACCAGTTCTTTCTTTTTTATTTTTTATAACCCCCTGATTTATTAAGCTTTTAATAATACAGATGTTTCAGGAACTAAATGTTTCAACACCAGTCCCATCCACAGTGTGACCTTCCCACCACCAATGTCCCCAATTTCCCACCCACCACCCCAGTTTGCCCCCTTGCGGGCAAATCAAATTTATTTTATATTGTTTATTACAATGCAAAGGCACTGTAGTACTGTAGCACTGTCTTCCCGTTGTTCACTGATTTGTTCTAGCGGGCACCAGTAACGTCTCCATTGTGAGACTTGTTAGTTTTTGGCATATCGAATACAACACAGGTAGCTTGTCAGGCTCTGCTTTGCGGGTGAGATACTCTCAGTAGTTTGCCCGGCTCTTCGAGAGGGGCAGAGGAATCGAACCCAGGTCGGCTGCTTGCAAGGCAAACGTCCTACCGCTGTGCTATCACTCCACCCCATAACACAAAGGCAAATGGAATTATCAACACTTAGATCAATAAGAGTCAATTTGTGATCATTCCTAAATCCCATCATGATGTTACTAAAGTCATTGTCTGAGGATCTGCTGTGCTGGAGAGTGCTAGTTGAGCCTTCTGTATTATCATTCTGTATTATCTGTATTATCATTTAGCTTGGTGGTCTTCTGTGCAACTTTCCAATCAGGTCTGCTGTGACCCTACTGGGCTGAACGCACTAGGAAAATTTGAGGTGTTCTGCAGCCACATGGTTCATGAGCTATATAGATCTGGGATGATTTGCTGCCTTGGAGTTTGATGGGGTTCAATTGTGGAGGTGGGCCATTTCTAAGTCAGAGGGTATCCTGTATGACTGAGGGCTGCTCTGCCTTCAGGCAGAAAGGGCAATCTGCAAGTCCTCATTCCCAGAAAGCTCTACAGTTCTCAGCTCGTACCAGTCTACCTGGGAAGATTTGTCACTATCATCTTCTCTTGGTCATTGGGCCGTTTCTCTGCCAAGCAGCATGGCAGGTATGGCAGGTATTTTGCATGCTGTTTTCTGGTGGCTTAAGGGGGTGAGGGGATTCAACTCATCCCCATTCTGAGAATACCCCAGAGTTTTTCAGCCCACAGACTGGTCTCACGTGAAAAGATTCAGCTGCTTGTCATTCTTTTGAGATTAGATGTGGACCTGGGCCTTTTCTAAGCCAGAGGATGTCAGGTATGGCTGTGGGCTGTTGGGATGACCAGTTCACTTATAGAACATGTTCCCCTTCCCCGTTCTGAATATAACATGCATCAATGAACTATGGATACAATGTAACCAAAATCATCATAAAATCTTAGCACCACCCATAAATAAGAATTTACACATAATTTTAGGATAGTTTTGCAATTAAATGACTTAAGAATTGGGTTATCCATGTTGCTCATCCTCCTCATAGACTAAGCAGATTGGTTTGAGCTCATTCTTTTCATTTTTTAATAAAAAGTAATTAAAGGTACATATATTTATCCTTACTTTTTTTTCTTTTCTTATTTGATTTTTGACAACAGTGCCAAGACAATTCAGCAGTGGAAAGAAAAGACTTTTTAACAAATGGTAAGAAAACAACCATAAAATCTGCATGTAAACTAATGAAGTTGGACTCTTACCTTACACCATGTATAAGAAATAGTTCAAATTGGATCACAGCCCTAAGTGTAAAATATAAAATGCTATTGTGGAAAAGATGGTAGAATACATACTTTTTTTTGCATGCCATTGGATTCAGCGATGGTTTCTTAGATATGACAGTGAAAGTGTGTGCAACTAAACAAAAATCACTGTTTGTTTTTATCACAACAAAAATTTTTATCACAACAAAAGTTTTCATCACAACAAAAACCCATTAAGTGGGAGAAAATGCGTGCAAATTATATATCTATAAGGGACTAGCATTCAGAATATATAAATAAATTAGACTCAATAATAAAAAACAAATCAAATTAAAATTTGGGTTAAGTATTGAAATAGACATTTATTTGAAGAATATATGCAAGTGACCCAATATGATTCATCCCTTGAGAAATGCAAATGGAATTTAAAATAAGATGCTGCTTCATATCCATTAGGCTGAGTATAACGTGGATCATCCCAGGTGTTGACAAGGATGTGGAGTGTTACCATGTGAGCTAGAAGAGGATTGAAATTTCTATTTCTGTTCATTATATTTTAAGTCAGGAAACAATCCTTTTGGGCATTGAGACAATTTGGGATGGTGGTGGGGCATCCAGAAGGGAAACTATATTTCCTGATAATAAGACAGGTGAGAGTTTACTAATTACTTGAAGAAATAAAGATGTCCTAGTTGTATTACAAATCACTTCGATTAAGGAATCACTTTGATTTGATAAATTAAAGTGATTTGGTAAATCAAAGTGATTAAGGGAGTAGTATTGGGAGAAGGAAAGACAGTGGTGGAATATTAAGTCCATTGCTTATAAAACTTCAGCATACTAAAGGATCTGGCTCATGGTAGTAAGTGGCACGGTACCGTAATTTTGTGTAATTCAGGTTTCCTGTTGTAATGTTTTATTCAAGGCACTTAAAGTGGAAGCATAGGACTTGGATTCAAGATTTGCTGCGGGGGGGTATTTCTGGTCTAACTCCCATGTTCTATGGCAGACATAACTTTTATCAGAATTTTATTTCAGGCGACTTAAGACATTTGAATATTAGAAGACTGTCATGAAATGCCCTTGCTTCGGCCTCTTTCCTCTTTTGTCTCATTGAGGCCTTGGGGCACTGCTTTTGTGGTGCCAATTTCTATTACTACAAAGTCATTAAATACAGAAGACAATGCTTGATCTGAGCAAAGACTCTGTATGTGGAAAAACAATGTGAAATTTTGTCTTTCCAAAATGCCAGGGGTAATTGGCATTTTGTTGCTATCTTCTGTTGCTATTTCTAAAGGTTTTAGGGGAGGGGAATTTTTAAAGGCTACTCCAAGATGATAGGACATTTTAGGGACATAGTGATATAGTGATTTCACTTAAGCCTGTAAGTGGGTGATGAAGTTTTTGTACAAATCTTTTCAAGTGCAACAACTATTTTCTTTTAAAGTCCATTTTAACATTGATGTACCCTGGCTCTTTCCCAACTCTAGACTAGATCAGAAGGAGTATGGATCTATGGCAAAGTTTTCACATCGTTAAACATCAAGGGAGCTTGAAACAGATTGATTAAAATGGATTCATCAGCATGTTTGCTTTCCTAACCATTATTCAACCAAGTTGAATATTAATAACCTTTGCAAAATTGTGTTCAGAAGAGGGGTGTGTGTATGTGTGTGTGTGTGTGTGTGTGTGTGTGTGTGTGCGCGCGCGCGTGCGCGTGCGGGCATGCAGAACTGCAATTTTTGAATCCTTTGAGGTCATGTAATAAGGCATAAAATGGAGGTGGAGATACATATCCTGTGTTAAGAATGACACTCCAACATAACATGAAATGTGTCAACGTAAAACTCTTAACCATGGTTCAAATGATGTATATTAAAGGACAAGTACACTGGGGCACCGAAGTGCTCAACTCTAAGAAATAACAAGGCCTGCTTCCCCATCTCCTTTCTTTTGTCATTCTGTCAATTTTTACAACTGTATTTATTTTTAGAACCTCATTCTATAAATCGATGCTTTGCTGTTGCCTTTATCCCCTTCACGTCATTTGTTAAAAAGCCAAGCAGTAGTTTTTGTGCAAAGGGGTAGCCAGCATATTTATTATGGGTGTTTTAATAGTTTGTCCTTCAGATCTCCAGAAATCAATAAGTCACACCAGCAAAATCCAGCTTCAAAATGTAAGCTTTCCAGCAGGAACACCTCTCAAGGAATTTTTAAAGCTTTATTGATGAGGATGCTTATGGGCGCAGTTGTCAGAGTCAGCTGGCGTCTTCCTCCTCCTCCTTCAGGTCTAGGAAAAATGAAGTCAGACTGTAAATATCTTACCCTATGGCAATCTACAAAGCTCTTGCAAATTTCCAGAGGATCTTTTGTTTTACAGAAATTCTGGCTTTGAAAGTCTCTGACCCTCTATTCATGGACCAGTGTGTGTTCCTGCAATTGTCTGTACCAAATAGACAGACTCGAATCACTTCATTGTCTTTGATTTCAACAAAACCTTTCTTCCACAAGGCATTTTCTGTGTACAGTAGACCTAAATGAAGATTTGGGAGAGCGAATAGACTTGATGATTCAGAATTGGGGGGCTAAGCAACAAAACTGCAAGAAAAAAACATTACATATAAACATTTTTTCTCCTTTCCCTCTTCCATCTGCTCTTGCATCTTTTCAGTGTTCTTCTTCATCTCCTTCCCCTCCCTCCAATCTCCCTCCTCCCTCTATTTCCTCCGCCATCTTCATTTTCTCTTCCTTTCTCTGCTTGCCTTCCTTTCTTCCATCTTCTTGTAAAACCAACCTCTTGTCTCATACACAGAAGTTTAGTCTCTATCTAAAAACATGTTTTCCCAGTATCCCTCCCCTCAACCCCACCCCTCATTGACTTAGTTCTCCTTTCTCCATCCCAGCTACCTTTTCCTTAGAACATTGTTTGACTGGAACACAAACATAAAAATTTGTAAGTCTGTAACTGTATCTCACGGTGATTTATTAAAATAAATTAAAAAAAAACCCAAAATAAAAACGTGTCTATTTCACCTCCTTCTCCAGGAAGCATTTTCTCTAGTTCTAGGAAGTTTTTGCATTCACTGTAAAGTTAATACAATAATTTTTGCTTTCATTTTCCAGATATCATCTGAACAAACAGGTTTCTCTGAGGGAGAGGCTGATTGGAGGGTCAAGTACTCTGAGGAGACAGGATGTAACTTTAGTCTATGTTTAAACCCTTTGGGTAGTCTGAAAAACATGCAGATATTCACACTCTGGTTGGGAGATTTGGTGGGAAGTTATATCCTGCTGTCCAGCCTCATTTGTGAATATGATATCCAACTTCATAATTTTATAAGGACAAGTGCTCAAATTAAACTCTATGTTGTTCCCTGGCTCACTTGTTTAATCCTAAAAATGGGAAGGAAAATGGGGAAAGAAACAATCCTTTTAAAAAATTAATTTACTAGAATTTTTCTATGAAACAATTTCTTTCTAGAAAACAGACCCCACATAGGTATATGTATTATGAATCTTTGATTCATTGGATTAAAATTCTGCTTCCCCTCACAACTAAGGAAAGGGATTTCTAGACAATAAATAAAAGTGGAAATATGAATTCATTTATCAATTAGAAGTTTGAAATCATATCAGAACCTCATGGAGATTTGGTGAAACTATCTGTACTCTGAGTCCCAAGGGAAGCAATTAAAGTAGACATTGCATAGTCCTATATCAGTCACTGTCACTGTCATCCCATTGCTCATCAATTTGCTCGAGCGGGTACCAGTAACATCTCCATTGTGAGACTTGTTGTTACTGTTTTGGGCACATTGAATATGCCATGGGTAGCTTGCTAGGCTCTGCCATGTGGATCCAATATCAGTAATTATGATTTATTTAAATAGTACTAAACAAATGGATTTGTAATTCATAGCAGACCATTTGAGAAAAATTTATTCAATTTTGAATATTTTTGTTTGAATGATGTAGCACTGTCACCCAATTATTCATTGATTTACTCAAGTGGTCACCAGTAACATCTCCATTGTGAGACTTGTTACTATTTTCGGCATATTGAATACGCCACGGGTAGCTTGCCAGGCTCTGCTGTGAGGGCAGGATATTCTCGGTAGCTTGCCAGGCTCTCCGAGAGGGACAGAGGTATTGAACCCAGGTCAGCCTCGTGCAAGGCAAATGCCCTACCCACTGTGCTATCGCTCCAGTTTGGAGGTTATGAAGTTGTTATAGGCATCTTATCTGTTGAGTTACTGAGTGAGGCTGAGTCCCACGGACCCAAACTGATCTGTGGTCATATTTGATGTTAAATCTTCCACCAGATAATTTGATTTTGAAGTATAGCCAGTGTGAGTTGAGTGCTTATGCCATTTGCAACAGAAGTTACCTCAGTATTCTTTCCTAATTTGTGATAGTATACTCTTCTTGCAGAAGTACTCCATATAGCAATAGTTATACTTTTCTTCCTCTTTTTTAGGTTCCCTGTTTCCCCTTTCCTATTATTTTCTATTATTCCCATTAAATTTGGACAAACTTGAAACTTTTGTTCTAACTCTGATGTTTACTCACTATTCTACTAGATTTGTGTGAATAAATCTTTAATTTTCCCTTTCTGCTTAGATGAAAATCTCTATTTCCACCTGGATTTATTCCACCTTGGGTTAAATTCTTTATTCCCATATGTATTTCAGATTACATACATTCAAAGTTAAAATTTATGTTTTTCCTATTCAAATTAATATTTTTAGCAATGTTTATCTCTTGTTGGAACCAATATTTTCCAACTAGTGAACAGTAAAATTCATTCATATTAGTAGTATGAATTAGTGTATTAGTATTTAGTAGTGTATTAGTAGTACAGTATTTTACATTTCTGAGTAACGTTTTATAGTGAATTTTGAACTATTTTAACTTATGGTGATTATTAATAGGTTTCTATGACATTTGTTTGAAAATATTTTTTTGTGTGTGCTCATTTTTCTTTATAGAACACTGATTTGGATTGGCTGGGACATAGCGTATATTTCTTAAAAAATTAAAATTGTCAGACTTTTCTAAAATGTTTGTTTTGTTTTACACTCTGACAATGCACGAATCTTTTGTTGCTCTATATCCTCACCAAAATTTGTTGCTGCTAATCTTTTAAGTTTTAGCCAATCTGATGAGTGTGATTTTAATTTGCATTTCCTGATGCTCACAGATATAGATCACTTATATAATGTATTTATTGACTGTGTATCTTCTTTTGGACAGTGCACAACTTCTTGCCTATTAAAAATTGCAGTTTTCATTTTATTAAGCTAATGAAGTTTATATATAAACATGTTTATCATTGTACATGTCTTTAAATATTTTATCTTAAACTATAACTTGTCTATTTTTTGTTGTTTGTTGTTATGGTGTATTTTGATGTTAGTGCCTTAAATAAAAAATGTTTTTGGCATCACATGATTTCTAATACTATTATGGGTGTAAGGATTTATGCCTGAAATATTAGGTCGCCACACCCTTCACCAGTATGACCAGTGGTTCAGAGAATTTTCCCCACCCACAACCTATCCCCTTGGTGTCAGCTTTCTACTGAAAAGCATATCACAGTTTCTGTTGTGCTTTCAATTTTAATGTCTAATTTGTCATTTTTCTTTGATTTTGTGGCTTTCAGTGTATTAAGAGAACAATCTATCCCCAGGCAAATATTTGCCCATGTAATCTATTATTTTGATAGCTTTAGCTTTTATAATTTAATTTATGAACCATATCGAATTAATTTTAGATATAGTGCTGTAGGGCTAAGGTTAATTTTTTTGTCCATTTGGTTATCAATATGGTCAGTGAAAGTTGTTGAAAGATTTTTTTTTTGTATCTTCATTAGGTTAATTAAGTGCCTTTGTTGAAAATCAAATGACTATGTATATGCAATGATTTGTTTGGTCTCTTAGTTCTGCTTCATTGATCTTTTATTTATTCTTATGACAGCCACTTACACAGTTTGAATACTGTAGTTTTATAATAAATTTGAAAATTAGATAGTGTAAATTCAAGTATTATTCTTTTAAAATTGTTTGAATATTTTAGGTCTTTTTCAAATACATCTAAATTTTAGCGTTGACTCATCAATTTCCACAAGAGACTGCTACTGTTATGATTTATCATATCAAATGCATAGATTAAATTAGATGAGAACTGACATTTTCAAAGTATTGACTTTTAGCAACATAGTATGAAGGGTACTTTATTTAAGTTTATAAATAACTTCTTTCCTTTTTCCTCCTTTATTTAAACACCATAGTTTTACAATGTTGTTCATGATACCTTTGTTTCAGGCGTTCAGTATTCTAGCACCAATCCCACCACCACTGTGATCTTCCTTCCAAATGTCCCCATTTTCCCAACCATCCCCAAAGCCTACTCCTTGGGGAGCACACAATTATTTAATAGTGCTTGTTACATCTAAATTGCCAATGGAATTATGAAAAATACTTCAGGACAAGAAAATTTGTGAAAATTGTTATATCTCACCATGGGGTCACTAAGTTCTGATCTGAGGTTTACTAAACTGTTGCTAGCTGAGCTTCCTGTGTTATTGTTTGTTCATTTGTTTTGAGTTTAGTTGGCTTTTACAGTGATGTCCCTTTTGAGTTCAGCTGGTTTCTATAATTTATAGAATTTCCCCTCTAATTTTGTGTGCTCCTACTGGGATGCCACTATTGTAGGATATGGAGGTGTTGCATTTGCAGCGGTGTGCTGCAGGAACTCTAGGCTCTCTAACTGGGCTCCGAGTTTACAGGGTGGAAGTTTCGAGATGTGGGTGTGTCTGCTTAGGCTTCTGGAAGCACAAGGTGGGATGGTGGAGGGAGGCTGTTTATCCCCACTCCAGGAAGACTCCAGAGTTCTCTGCCTGAAGACCTGTCTATTTGGAAATTTCGGCAGTGTGGCATCTCTGCAGAGATGAGTTGTGAAGCTGTGGAGTTGAATTGTTGATGTGTTGGGAGCTGTGGGCTGTGATTGTGGTTGTGGGGCCCGGGAAGATGGGGACTTAGGCCCCCCACCCCCCTCCCTCCTACAGACACCCAGGCTTTTCAGCTGGGACATCACTGTAAAAGCCAACTAAACTCAAAACAAGTAAGCATTTTTTGTGGCTTACTTGATTTTTTTTCTGAGATTTAATCATGAGTCTGTAAAGTTGGGTCAAAGGATGAACTCACCTGGCAGTAGTTATGGAATATGGGTATGCAAAATAATTTCTTTCTGACCATTGTTTTGTGACACCGTAGTGTCAAACTAAAAATCTTGCATGCCCTCTGTTTATTTTACTCCTAAGTAAATTGTTTTTTTATGATATTACCAAAAGATACATTAAGAACAATTTTCAAATTTTTGATGTTCATATATATATGTTTTGAGCCATTAACCTTGTGTGTTGTGACATTGATAAATTCATGTATTCATATCAGTTCTATCATTATTTTATAGGTTCTAATTTCAAATTTTTGATGTTCACATATATATATGTTTTGAGCCATTAACCTTGTATGTTGTGACATTGATAAATTTCTGTATTCATTCAGTTCTATTGTTATTTTATAGGTTCTTTAGAATTATTATATAAAAACTTATATCACCTGTAGACAATTTTGCTTCTTTCTTTCTGATATTTAGACCTTTTATTTCTTTTTTCTTGACTTTTTGCCAAGGTGAATTCATCTTAAAACACATGTGATAGCATTAGTTTTCTTTCCCCGGAACTTTTGAGTGTACCCTATTATTCCCAAGATCAGGAGTTGCCTCCTGCTCCTGCACTTTTCCTTAAAGTTCTTGTGCAGTATGCTTCCTATGCCACACTTAACATTTTTTGATGTAAGATACTACATTTTAAAACTTTCAATCTTGGGGCCGGAGCGATAGCACAGCGGGTAGGGCGTTTGCCTTGCACGCGGCCGACCCGGGTTTGATCCCGGGCATCCCATATGGTCCCCCAAGCACCACCAGGAGTAATTCCTGAGTGCAAAGCCAGGAGTAACCCCTGAGCATCGCTGGGTGTGACCCAAAAAGCAAAAAAAAAAACTTTCAATCTTTTAAAAGTGATATGTATTTTTTAAATGTATGTGTATATTTAAGTGTGTTTTTTTCCAACTCCTGTAATGTTGATAGTGCCTTGAGTATTAAAGAGTAGAAGAGCTGTGTTCTCAGAATTCCTGGTGTGTGTTAAGTGTAACCTCATAGATCAGTCAGGTCTTGCTCAGAACATTTTATCCACCTGGAATGTCTCTGCTTATATCTATCTTTGTTAAAATTTTACCATTCCTTGAGGGACCAAATTAAATGGTAGTCTTTTTTAATCCACTATCTATTTTGGTATGTTGAGATGAATATGTTTTTCTGTATTTCAAGATAGAATAATTTTTGTAGTCTTATTCTGGTACTTAAAAATTATGATTTGCTAATGTTTTGTATTTTACTCATTTCTGTGTATCTTTTCTGGTACCTGGGATGGCACACAAATAGCTAGTGGGGCATTATTTTCCTAAATACTCCTATCAATAATTTTTACTTCATTCTCTGATAGTAGTCAGATTTAATATGGGTAATTTGATCTATTATGTCAATAAATTAAGTGTGTAAGATCATTTAATGAGATGATAATCCAAACTACCTATTATCTCGAGGCCCAGAGGATTCAGTTTACCAAAATGGAAAATTGGGGGTGATTCTTGCATCCTTCTATTGTCTCTAGTTGTAATTCAGTCTTTAGTTGTACTTCCTAAATATCTCTCAAGTATATTTATGTCTGCCTTCATACCACACACACCTCGTTCATACTGCCTTGAACATAATATCATTCTGAATTATTATAATGTATTCTCTGTTTACAAACTGGTCTTTCTTCAATCTCTTTTCACCTCTTGCTTAGCTGTGGGCCTTTCTGTAAGCCAAATCTGACCACTCACTCGCCTGCTTAAAGGCATTTACTATGACTGGAGTTCAAGTGTCATTTTGACAATGTTTACAAGACATGGAAACTCTACAAAAAACTACCATTCCCACATTCCTTGCTTCATTTTGAAGACTGGTTGGAGTGTTTTTTTTTTCTTTTTTGTGATGACAGAGATTGAGTGATGGAGTTATCAAGATGAGGGGAAACAGGGAGAAAGACAGGAAAGGGAGACTTCACCTACACTGTCTGCCCTGCAAAATTTAGTTTCTAGCAAGACAATTAACATGCAGATCAGCTTCACAGGGCCCCACATGCATTAGCAATTGAACACTCCCTTTCCAAGCCCTCTCTGCTTCACAAATTCACACACCTTCTGGCTGCTCTCACGTAGCCCTGGTTCAGAATCCATTAACTGGATATTTAGTCCACGAACAAAAATGATTGTGCATGCTCATGATTAATGAGAAAGCTATTTCAAGTCATAATTAACTACTATTAATTATTTTTGTCATCATTACACTAAGAAACTGTTTCATCATATTAGAAACAATTGTTCAAATTGGCTTGCTAGGGCTGAAAGTGTACAATGTATCATATTGAAATGCAAGTATTTTTCTGGTGTTTTTTGATTTATGAAGATAGTCATAAAAATCAAAGCCAACAGAATATGCTTCTAATAAATGTCACCTTGCAGTAAGTTATTTGCATATGCTTTCATTTATTTAACCCTCACAGCAACTCTACAAAATCAGTACTATTACTATCACTATTTTACAGATGATCGTATGGAGATAGGGGTTGGTTGAGTCATGAACAGGTTGGAAAGTGGTAGAATGTGGATTAAAGCAAGTAATTTCATGATATGGCACACATTTTTCACACTTACATTTATTGCTCTTGAAATAAACATAAGAATGTTATGGGTATGGAGTTATAGCTGGAGTACATGATTTGCATACAGGAGTCCTCTGCTTGATCGCCAGAACTGCATGGTCCCCTAACTATGAGTGACCCCCAAGCGCTGAGTCAGGAGTATCCACTGAGTACCATTAGTATAGCATAAAGAAAAACCCCAAATCAAAAACGAATGTAATAGAATACTTGTTAATGATTGTGTTATCAGTCACATTACCAGTGATTTTTGAGGGAGATTGGTGGGGTAGGGGGATGTAAAATAGAGTAATTATCAATGGGGACAAAGAGAATAGAAAGCAGGCTTAGAAGACAGAGTGACATCCTTATTTCATTAGGTGATTGTGTTTAGTGGTAGGATTTGGGGTAATATTTAATTTCTTGGCATATTTTTCTTTTCCTTTCTTCTTTTCTTTTCTTATTTTATTTCTTTCCTTTTCTTTCCTTTCCTCTTCTTTTTTGGTTTGCTATTTGTTTTGTTTTGGGTTTTTAGGAGGTCACATCTGGGGATGCTCAGGGGTTACTCCTGGTTCTGCAGACAGGGATCACTCCTGGCTATGCTTGAGGGACCATATGAGATGCTGGGGAATCAAACCCAGGTCATCATGTACAAGGCAAGCTCCCTACCTGCTGTGCTGTCTCTCCAGTCTGGGATATATTTATTTTCAAAGATATACTAGAATTTTTCTGTGGAAGAGTGTAAAATCAATTGTAAGCGTCAGGGAGATAACGCAAGTGGTAGAACCTGGGACCTGAAAGACCCCTAGTTTGACCTGACACCTTATGGCCACTTCCACCCCCCACCAGCCACCAATAGCTATGGTGGCTCCAAACTTGCCAAGAGCGAGCCCCACCCTTATGTGGTCTGCAAGTGCAGCCAGTTGAATTCTACTGATATGGCCCCTATAAGAAATTAGAAACATTTTCCCAATTGAATACATACCATACTATAAAACAGAAGAGACCGTTTTTCAAAAAGTATAAAGAGTGGGCAGAGAGTCTCTTGTCCGCACGCCTGGCTGTCTTCCCCGGGGCCCCTCGGAGGGGATGGGCTCCAGCTTCCCTCCCTACCCCGAGCAGAGCTCCCGGCAGCCGAAGACCAAGGTTGGAACCTTGCTACAGCCATGCTGGAGGTCCCTCTCCACACGTTCGGACAGGCCTCATGCATGAAGGTACCGGGTAAGGAACCCAGGTGTGTGTAATCCCATCAATGGCCAATATCCAGAGAGAGACTTAAAAGCAAGCTCTCAGAAGCCTACTTCTCTTTAGCCTACTTCTCCCTCTGGGAGAAACTGTCAATCTTCTGAGAGTTTCCAGCCTTACAAGCTACCCATGGTGTATTCATATGCAAAATCCAGTAACAAGCTGGATCTCATTCCCCTGACTCTGAAGAGCCCCCAGTGCAAAATCGTTAGGAGGGCCGAGTCAAGATAGACTTCTAAGATCTCAGGGAAAGGAAGAAATGAGATGTTACTGAGCCCGCCCGAGAAATCGGTGATTAACGGGATTTTGTGATTCGTGATTCGTGATAAAAAATATATTTAAAAAGTATTTTGGCTATGGCTTATATGTTGATTTTCACCTTAAAATTCAGTTCCTATAAGATGATTTTCTTCATCTGAAATATCTAAACAACTCCCCATCTCTGTCTCTCAATTACTAGGTCATCTTGTCTTATTTTCTTCTCTTCATACAATTATTGCTATAAATACAATTGCTATGAATACAATGGGTACAATTTATTTGCCTCACCTGCTTATTATCTATCTTCCTCTCCTTAGAAGGGGAGTTCCTTGAGGGGTGCCCTTCTGCTTGCTTCTGACTGAACTCGGCATCCTTTTCACTGAGTGCATCTCCACCCATTTATCGGATCAAGAATAAAGTGAAGTATCGTTGTTCCAGAGGTCCAGCTGAAGCTGCAGTTGCTGCAGGGTCAGCCATCTTCCTGGTGCCTGGTTGCATTTATTATTCTCCCGCCCCCACCCCCTACTAGCTTTTCAGGAGAAGGAAACATCTGGAAGAGTCTGGGCCACAGAAAATAAAAAGGCTCTCACACTCAAGGCAGATGGTGCTATCAAGTAACAGCATCTGGGGCTGAAAATCTAGCAGACAGCAAGGATAATTGTCAAAATATTTAAAGGCTGCCCACCTTGTTCATTTCAAATTAATCTTTATCCCAGAAGTAATGGATAATTCTGTTAGCAGACATTCACTGACCGTCCTCAACATGCAGAGAGAGACTTTGGATGTCTTCCCTTTACTGGATATGAGATCTAGCCTCTGTAATAAGCTTTATCTGTGGGTACAAAATGTGAGTGTTTTGCCTGGAAAGCCTTTTGGAAGTTCACCATATCTTAGGGTGGAATGTGTTTTTAAGAGATTAGTTTATAGTGAGAATCTTTAACAATGGACATTTTGGAAGTCCTAATCTGGTTTTCTTCCAAAGGGATGTACCTATTGCCTTTAAAAATCATCTCTTCTATGCACTTTTAATATACTGCCAGTGAGGTGGGATCATGAGGAATATAAAACATTTCACCTCCAACACTTTTGCTATCCAACTAACACATTGGATTGCTGAGTTAGGGGAAGAATGGAAGGAGGTATGGAAGGCCTATATCGAATTAAATGCTCTGTATAGATTGGTTCATTATTTGATGAGTCAGAATTGCTTTTTTAGCAGAAGACACAGCACTTAATTTGTTCATTATACATTCTTGGACTGTTGATCTTTTTCTGGTATCTATAAAGTGATTAGAGTTCTTTTTTAGAAGGCTAAAAAAAGATCTACATATTATCTGTCTTTTTTTCTTTTCAAAGAGGTAATATCTTTTGGAGTGCTAGAAGTCTTATTATCCATAAGGGAGCCTGTATTCTATCAAGAGGAAAGTCTAACTGATGAAAATTGGATTAGGACATTTCTTGCTCTATGATCAAAGCAAGTAAAAACACAGCTTAAATTGGAGTAGAAAAAGTCTCAGTTTACTTTTATTTAAATTGAGAAAAGTCTCAATTTAAGAAAGTTAGAGTACACTAACCCCCAAAGTCTGTAACATGAGATTTTCTTCTCAGACTACTAGATTTAGTTAAATGGTAATACTGTATGAAAAGGATAGAATCAAACTGGGCCTGAAGTAACTTCACTTTTTATGGTTTTGTTGTCTTATTGCTCAGAAAGTTTCTCTTCTAGGATTAAGAAGTATGAATGTAAAAGGTGATATTGTCAATATTATACCTATTCCTGGTCTTGGGGTCTACACCCAGCTGTGCTCAGGGCTTACTCCTGAC
The DNA here is from genome assembly GCF_027595985.1 of Sorex araneus. Lineage (NCBI taxonomy): Eukaryota > Metazoa > Chordata > Mammalia > Eulipotyphla > Soricidae > Sorex > Sorex araneus. Next base: position 25,506,766 of record NC_073305.1, read on the forward strand.
TCTTTACTCAGGGATCATTCATGGTAGTACTCAAGGGATCACGGGCCATGTTGGAGATAAAACCCTAGTTGGTTGCATGTAACTAATTGACCCACTAAACTGGGGATATTTTTAGCAATATTAAACAAGATCTTTGGGGGGGAATTATGAAAATTATTAAAAAGCATGAATAAATCTTGAATATATGAGAAAATAAAGCCTCCATATGTGGAAGCTTAATTAATAAATAAATTCAAAGCAGCTATTATTTAAATAATAAGTTGTATGTGACAATGTGTTGTGTTTGGATATAGAAATTGATAAATGGTTCATATCATTCATATGAATGACTAAAAGGCCAAGAATTCATCTACATAATTTTAAAGAAAAATAAGTAGAAGCAAATTATATTAAAGTTTTAAGAAAGATTTTGCAATGAAGATTGATATTGATAAAGTGTTGTTAAAAAATAGACTATTAATATCAGAAATATACCGATAGGGACATGATGTAGTGATGAAGACAAGCATTGTGCTTCATTGACAGAAATTGGAATGTTCTTTATAGTGTATAAGGAAAACTCTTTCTGAATTTGAAAAATGAAATCTTTAAAATAAAAAAAATTCTACTATTGTGAGGAAATTATTTGAAGAATATTTTCACATTGGAATTGATATGTTAACCCAATCTTAAAAGGACAAAAATTTGAAAAACATATTGATGCAGGTATGAGCCGAGCATGCTTCTGCTGTTCCACTCTGTAGTCTATATTCATACATTTAACTTAAGTAAAGCTTAAAAAGAATAAACACGTGGACTTTTCAATTACTCAGTTTTTCTTTTCTTTTGAGGAAAAGAATGATAAGTAAACCTAAGTATTTGTAAGGCATATGTTAGTTCAACTGAATTCATAAATCTTGGACTGGAGCAATAGCACAGCGGGTAGGGCATTTGCCTTGCATGTGGTCAATCTGTCGATCTGGGTTCGATTCCTCCACACCTCTCAGAGAGCCCGGCAAGCTACCAAGTCTATCCCGCCCACAGGGCAGAGCCTCGCATCTGCCATTCAAAACCCCCACAGGAGTATTGAATACTCCCTGTGGGGGTATTCGATATGCCAAAAACAGTAACAACAAGTCTCACAATGGAGACGTTACCTGTGCCTGCTCGAGCAAATCGATGAACAACGGGACAGACAGTGCTACAGTGCTAATCTAGAAACGATAAAAGATCGAAACCTATCCCTCTAAATATTACTGGCATTGCTTCAGAGTTAATAAAATGTTAATAATATATTATTGTATTTGGGAGTTAGCTATCCTAAACCAATTTTCAAATCTTATATTCTGAAGTTAGATCTCAGAACTGCTAGGTTGCTCATAACTTCCAAACATTAGGTTCTCTTTGTTTATTTGATATCACACCTGGGGGGTTCAGGGGCTCTATCAAGCATGGGACTCACTTTTGGTGGTGCCTGGGGATTATGCTGTATTCGGAGTTGAACTTGGAACTACCATATCCAAAGCATGCATGTCCAAAGCATGCAAATCAGAAAATTTGTATCAATGGTAACAGAAGGCTCTTCGTGTTAATGGCATTATGGTATTAAGAAGTGCAAAATGTGTGCTATAGTCTATGAGATTGGTGTGGGGCCAGATTGGAAAGAAAAGCTCTGAACTTGTTAGATTCCAAACAAAAACCAATCTAAATCAAACCAAAACCAAAACAAAAACCCACAGAGGTGGGAGTGAGAGGTTACAGAGAACACAGTAGCAAGAAACTGGAGGCAGAAGGGAGAGTTTTGGATGGAAACCTCACCTAGTACTGAATTTCAGTGCTTATACCTACTGATGTAATACAATGGACTGGACCCATTTAAGTATAGAGTAGAATGAGTAATTATTCCTCAAATTTTCTCTTTTGTGAAGAGGAAGTAGGGTAGAATGTTTCCACAGTTTGCTTAGTGATCAGACTGATTTAAATTGTTACGTATGTTCTGGAGGTAGAAGACAGTCTGATTCTTCAAACTGCATCTTTTTCTAGACTCGTGATGTTTTAAGACTGTATAGCAATTCTTTTATGTCTTTCTCATAGGTATCACATGAAGTGGGCAGGACCAAATGCTGGATGATTGAAGAAGAGTTTTGTTGAATAGAGTCAAGTGCACTAGAAATGGTAAAAATGAAGGTGGAAGCAACGAGTAATAATTTGAGTTGAAAGTTATGGGTTTGTCAAATTAAATTATCCAAATCAATGACAGTTCTGCTTGAATATATTACTCAGGTGCCAGATCACTTATAAGTATATCTTAAAGTGACTTTTGGGGTAGTATTCTTGCCACTGCTAGAATTTGGGGATTTACCACAAGATGTATTATTAATCCTGGTTAGGAATTATATTATTTTTTGGTTAACAGGATAGTTGTTAGATTATGATGAGACAGGTTTTCCTCAAAGATATTTTTTTTGTCTCCCATTCCTAGGATCATTCTTGATTGGAATTTATCTCTAAAGAAATATGTATAATGTTGTTGACTTCTATTTCCTACCCTGGGAAGACCTCTAGGTGCAAGAAATGTGGAAAGAGTAGTGGCTCTAGGCATCAATTGCTTGAGCACATGCCTTTTCTAGACCTTCTTCCTCCTTATTTCAAAGACTTCTTTCTAAGCACATATGTGAGACTATGTGATCATACCATTATAAGGGGTATTTCTTAACTCTGACACCAAATGGAGTCTGCTGAGGCAAGAAATATGTAGCCCTTCTAAGTCCTAGGAGCAACGGAACCTTTTAATACTCTGACAAGTACCTTTCTACATTTTGGAATCATTCTTTGTCCTGCAGCATAACTCCCTTCGAGATCTTCCTCCAAAGGGTGCTTGCATTTCTCTGTCCTAAAAAACAATGTATTTGTGTGTTATATTCTAATTCCATTTCTGTAAGAGTATCCTGTTGCTATGACAATAGAAAATGAAATTTATTTAGAATTTACTCCAGTTGTTGTTTTATGGTTAAACTGATGCCCCTAACTTTTTCTTGTTCCGTCTCTTTTCTACCACAATTCTGGTTTACTTAGACAATTAAATTACTAAATTTATTAATACAACTCCTATATCTTTTAATTGCATTTATATTTATTTTAGCTTCTTTTCTGGATCAACCTTCACAACATCTCCCCTACCTTTCACAATTGTTCTAAATTTTTATCCTACAGAAAGAGTACATTCATGATTTACCCCATGTTTTTTTTTTTTGCTTGTTTCATTTTCTTTGTACTTTTTTGCTTCTCTAACCACATTGCTACCACAGCAATAGTCATACATATATTAATAAATTTTTCACACTGAATCTTGTAAATTTGAAAGTCTAATTCTTTCTTTCCAGGTTAATCTCTACTTCACCAGGCACAGGTGATAAATCCAGAAATATTGTCCAGCTGCCAGATAGAGCTGTGACCTACTTCCTCAACCATTGCTCCAAGGTTGCCATGCTACCATGGTCCTTTGTGATTCATCTGCTCCTCTAATTATAACTCTATACTATTTTTGTAATAGGCATGAAGGTTCAGGGTAGTGCTCCATATGCTACATTCTGGGTATTTCTTCCATTGAGTGTCAATTTAATTTTCTTCTGTGGAAACATGGAAATGGGGGATCCCCATCCAAGGAGGCTTGATCTGTGCATCACTCTGTAGGATGAGGATTTCATGTACAGTTTTCAACTGCATTTCCTTGGGAGTAGTCTGAGAATTATTATTCAAAATTATTACCTGATTTTCAGTCGATGGATCTTTTTCTTTCTTTCCCCAATGCAAGCCAACATATAGCACACTGTTGATCATTGGTCTCATAACAAACTGTATTTCATTATTTCATTCTTCTGCATAGCATGCCACTTCTGTTTCTGTATTTGAGTCAAAACAACTCAGTCTGTGACCTGTGTGAAAAATAACCCGCTCTATAGAAACCAGTCCCATACAGGTGGTTCCACAATAGATGACTGTCAAAGCACACATTATTTCATCATGCAGGTGCCCTTGAACACACAGAAAGAGTTGAACACCGTTATATGCCAGTTTGTAGATTCTGTTAGATCTCACCGTCATGGGCAGGGTTATCAGATTTAAAATTTAAGAGCTCAGTAGAGGCAAAGGTCTGTCAAAAAACAGAAGAAAAGCAAATAGGTTTAAAAACTAGTTATTTCACATTTAATCATGTATATATTTTTCCAGGACTGGAGTGATAGCACAATGGGTAGGGCATTTGCCTTGCACACAGCCGACCCGGGTTTGATTCCTCCGTCGCTCTCAGAGAGCTCAGCAAGCTACCGAGAGTATCCCACCCCCACAGCACAGCCTGGCAAGCTCCCCTTGGCATATTTGATATGCCAAAAACAGTAATAACAATTCCCACAATGGTGACGTTACTGGTGCCCACTCGAGGGATGACAGTGCTATGAAAATGCTATGATAAAATTCCACTCTGATCGCAATTCTCAGTCCCAGTCCCTCATTAGCTCCCACTTTAAACTATGATCATCTTCTCTTTTTTTTTGATATATACACAGATCTTTCTATATATAAATATTCAATTTAAGGAACATAATAACAGATAATACAAGAATACATTTTTCCCTCCCATTTCAGAGGATGGAAATTAACTTTTTAAAATTATATTCCTTAATTTTTGTTTGTTTAGCCCTGGTAAATAATAAGTGTCCCATGGTGTCTCTCGGAGATCCAGTTTCCTTCCATCCTGTTCCACAGTATGTCCCTTTTCAATGTCAGCTCCTGATACAAGATGGTTCCTGAGATGACAGCCATCAGGTCTTAACTTCCCAGTCAGTGGGAGAAGGACACTGAGAACAATCCCCTGATATTATGGGACTCAGGTTTACTTAAGCACAAGTCAAAACCTTACTTACATAACATACATATTTGTGCACATGACTGGGAAGTATGTTTTATGTGTGACAGCCAATTTCTCAAGTAAAGTCTCAGAATCCTATTACTGATTAAGAAGGTAAGAACAGCCATTAGTGGAAAAATAACAATTAAATATACCTAATATTTTGGGTTTGTTTTGCTGTTATATCCAGAGATTTCCAGGTTATTCCTAACTCCATGCTCAGGAGTGGTCTTTAGTTTACACTCAGAAAACCATATGTCATATGGGAATTTGAAATTGGGATGTAAGTCAATCCCACTACAGTCTTTGAAATATACTGTCACTGTCACTGTCACTGTCATCTCGTTGCTCATCGATTTGTTTGAGCGGGCACTAGTAACGTCTCTCATTGAGAGACTTATTGTTACTGTTTTTGGCATATCCAATACGCACAGGTAGCTTGCCAGGCTCTGCTGCACGGGCTCTATACTCTCAGTAGCTTGCAGGGCTCTCCAAGAGGGACAGAGGAATCAACTCGGGTCGGCCGCGTGAAAGGCGAAAGCCCAACCGCTGTGCTATCTCTCCAGTATACTGAAATATACTACTTTAAAAAAATTGTTGGGTAGTCTAGGGTATTTTTTAAAATATCACTTCTTGAGAAGAAGTACTTGTATGGAGAAGGGGGGTGAATCCCTAGTAGTTGTGAATTCCCAAAACTGTTGGCCATTTGCTGTTGTATATCAAACATTTCCTGCTTGCCCTTCCAAATTCAATCCTTATCATTTTCCTCACTCTAAATTCTGCCTGGGGAAGCTATTTTTATAGATGATACCTATGAGTTCTTTTGTTTGGCTTCCAGTTGGGTTGGCTGAAAGAAAATACTGAGCTGATCAGAGAGATAGTAAGGAGTGATGGCAGAGAGTTTTGATTGCTCCCTATGGGCTGGCCTCAGGCTTGCTGTGTCCCAGGATTGAAGATCACAGCACTTTCCAAGCCTCTATTTAATGCATGGGTTTTCCCACTATTCTTTCTACCGTGTTAGGCCTATGAGTGGTATTGGACCTTCTACTCTTATTGCACTGTCTCTTATCTTTTTCTTACATTTAGCCCTTACTTGTGTAAATGAAATATCAAAGTTAATTTAAATAGTTTAAATAGAAAACGTGATCTTTGTTGATACCTTAGGTAATAAAAGTCCTGAAGTCTAAAATAGCTGGTGCATTATCATTCCAATAGCAACACTCCTTTAGGCTGTGCGAGAAATCTATCCAGTTCTGTTCATTCCTATATACCTGATGTTTTCTTCTGTTCCCAACAATTCCTAATATAGATTTAGTAATATAGATGAGGTAGTAAATAAATGTTAAGGTGTTCAATAAATGTATTTATTAAGTAGTCAATAAATGTGAAGGACTAGAGCATATACAATGTCATTCAAGGCAATTTCTCTTGACTTGTTGGGTAAACTATTACAGCCAGAAAGGCAATTTTTCACTTGATTTTAATTTACTGATGCTGCATCCCATTGTGCACATTGAGTTATATTGCACAAACTTTCAATAATTATGTTATCCCAAATAAGCTCTGTGTTACAGATCTAGTGGGTTGTTTGTGAGTATTCAGTCCTTGGATGGTACATCAAACTGCTGCCAACCTGGCCTCATTAATGTCAGTTTCCTGTTGACAGTGAGCTCAATGCCAACTGCTTACATTTCTGCCAGCCTTTAACTGCCTGGCTATTTATTTATCTCTTACCTGTTAGTCCAGGGAAGGGAAAAAGTTATACACAAGAAACTGGGCACATGACAGACTGTCTTTTGATTCCAGTTTCTAAAGTCTGCAGTCATGGAAACCAAGTAGACAAGTCTGTGTTTTATTAAACAAGACTAAATTCTACATGAGAGTTTTTAATAACCCTAAACTCAAAATATCTTGGTATTTTTTTTTCGGTGTGGGGAGGCGGGAAACATATATGCATTACTCTGATAGAATCTTGTATAAGTTAGCATCTGGTGTCACTCTCTTAGCTGCTTAGAAATATATTCTAATGTTTCATTTCCTTATTTCTTATCTATCTCTATTTCCTTCTGAGTTATGATTATAAAAGGAAATCTACTGTATAACTCTGGACTTGATTGCAAGAGGGATATAAAATTTTAACTTGGTCAGAAAGAGACATAAGAACTCATTTATTTACTTTAGAATTATATATGAACATTTATTATATGCCAGACACTAGTCTAATGCTAGGAGATTATTAGTGAACAAAAACAGAAACAAGAAAGCCCTGATTTCCTAGAATTAATGATATCATGTCAGATCAAAAAATTTGGAGTATGGCTGGGCTCCTGGAACCAGGTACTCAAATGTCATTACGTCTTTGGTTTTGTTCATGTGGCTGTATTCATTTAGTGTTTCAGACTAGATTCTCTCAAATGTTGAAGCATTTATTATATTTTTCGAGCTGTTTTGAACTTATGCTTAATCGAGTACTTTCTAAACTTAATTTTCCATATTTGCTTTACTTTTGTTATTGTGGTACCATGGTTTTCAATAGTATTAATGCTTAAGCATGACCATTACCTCTACCACCAGAGTGATAATATCTCAATGTTGCAGAGTTTGACTTTTTAATCACTGTATCATTGTCATCCCATTGCTCATCAATTTGCTCCAGCAGGCACCAGTACGTCTCCATTGTGAGACTTGTTGTTACTGTTTTTGGCATATCAAATACACCACGGGTAGCTTGCCAGGCTCTGCCGTGCGGGCGAGATACTCTTGGTAGCTTGCCAGGCTCTCCGAGAGGGGAAAGGAATCGAACCCGGTTGGCCGCATGCAGGTGAACGCCCTACCACTGTGTTATCGCTCCAGCCCATTTTTTTAAAAACACATTTTATTGATTGACACTCTATAATTTACAATGCTGTTAGTGATGGTTTTCATGCACATAATTCCAACATCACAGACGTTATCAAAGTAGTCATCATCCTCCCTCCAAGGATTGTGACTTTCTTTTCAATATCCACCCCCTCTCAACTCAATTTAGGTTAGATCAGTTCTTCCATTGTGTGGCCTTTGCCCTTTGTTGCCATTTTGCTGTGTATTACTGTGTATCTTTAAACTCTGGACTAGAGAGGTAGTACAGGAGTTAAGCACTTGTTTAGCATCCCCTGACCCTAGTTTGAAGATTTAAATTCCCTGAGCACAGAACTGGAGTCGCTCCTGAGCAGAGAGCCAGGATAGCCCCTGAATACCATGGGATATGTTCCCTGCAAATATAATGAAAAAAAAAAACCCAACCAACTCAGAATGTCCATTTGTGACATTTTTTTTTTGGATCGGTGTCTTATTCTGAGGTTTGGGTTGTATTTGTGCAAAAGAATATTAATTATTTTTGTTACTTAAGTTTTTTTCCCCTTCTAATTATCAGGTTAGTTGATAGATTATCATGACATCTTTTTGGCTCTCTTTGAACCTATAGTTTTCATACTTCTGGGAACACTTTTCTAATTTTTTCCATCAACTCCAATGATACTGCTTCAAATTCATTGCTTGAATTGCTATTTTGGTGTGGGTTTTGCTGTTCTGTGATTTTTGCATTAGGTTTCCTAACATGCCTGGGAGGGATGTTGGGATGGATGCCTCACAAAGAGTTGACTATAAAGCAAACACACTTATTGATTTAGGATAGCCTTTATCTTACTTCAGCCCAATTGCTCAGCAGCCCTCCCTGGCATTTAAAAACCACCTGATGATTCAAAATCCCGGTAAAGTCAGCTGGAGTCATTAAAACAAATATGAATGTCTTGACATTTTTCCACAGCAGTTCTTTATTTTTCCAACTGTATTGCCAAACTGCAGTGGAGGCTCCACCATAAAAGTACTTTTTACCCCCTCCAGACATCATCATCATCATCATCATCATCATCATCATCATCATCATCATCATCATCATCATCATCCCGTTGATTATTGATTTTCTCGAGTGGTCTCAGAAACGTCTCCATTCGTCCTAGCCCTGAGATTTTAGAAATCTCTCTTTACTCACCCTTCCCAATGGTGCTGCATTGGAGGATCTTTCAGGGTCAGGGGAATGAGACCCATCATTGTTACTGGTTTTGGCATATGAATACACCATGGGGAGTTTGCCAGGCTCTCCCATGTGGGCAGGAAACTCTCGGTAGCTTGCCAGGTTCTCCAAGAGGGAGAACTCGACTATAAGATTCCGGGAGCTTGGTCTTGTTCTCCAGACAAAATCAAGTTATTACATTTAAGGAGAAGGCGTCTGCGGAGGTTGGAAGACCCGTTTCTTTCCTCCGAGCTTAGGAAGTGCCACAGCCTGCTGTGATTTGTTGCAAGTGTTTCCCGTTTCCTGCTCACAGCTCTCTTCTTCATTTCACATGGGCTCTGCTGTGTGAAAATTGAAGCAGGCAAACACTGCGGGATTCTAATAAGTTTCTCAGTTTTGCAAGTGGTGTGACTTTTCTTACTGTGGAAAAAGATATCACGGTGAACCTCCAAACAACAAACACATTTCCACCAACAAAATCTGTAAAACTATGCAATGTAAACTAGCTCCAGAAGCCTTCATTTAGTGCACTTGAAAGACTCATCTCTGTCTTCTTTAGTTTGGAGATAAAACCTTGCTTTCTTTACTGCTTAGTATTTCTTTTTCCATAAGAAAGCTGTGGGATTTCATGTGGAGAATATATTTTGATACCCCATAGTGAAGAGGTTTCTGTAAGACCGCCTTCATCTGACTCTGTGGTGAAAAGAAGGGGTATCCATCACACTGATCTTAATCTGAGCAACCGTATGTAATAGCATTCACCGAGGTCTCTGTCTTTTTCATTGTCAGAGTTTAGGAAGGTGAGGCAGAAGAATGAACAAAAGAAACACATTAAAAGTAATACAGCCTTATTACATAAGGATGCATCATCTTACAGAGGTTTCCTCCTGATGAGCATATTTGTTCTACTATCATCTTATTAAGGAGGCAGATTCAGTGATCACTGAATTAATTAAACCTCAAAGAAATACTTTCACTTTTAGTGAATGAGATGAAATTAAAAAGTCTTAATGGAGCAATATATGGCAGGGAACCTAGGAATTCATAATTCATGCAAAGAATTTGTAAAATATCTAAAAATAAATCTATAAGAACATCACTATTTCAAATACCAGTGTACTCTCATGGTGCAATCGCAGCTAATACTTACATGGAAAATGATGGTATATTTATTTAAGAGAGAGAAGAGACAAGAGGGTCAGTTAAATGTCACCTTCTTTGGGAGGTTTCTTCCATTTCTGTACAGTCATATCTGTTCTGGGCCTCTTTGCTACTTTGCTTATTTCCTTAATACTTGCTACACTGGTTGCTATAGCAAAGTAGCACATATTAGGCGATTTAAACAAAACATTTTCCACATTTCTGAATCTGAAAGAGTTCCAAGATCAAGACTCTGGCAGATTCAGTTCTTTGCTAGGATATTCTTATTGGATTGCAGATGATCTCTTTGCATCCTCATCATGCAGACAGAATGCAAGTTCTCCATTTCCCCTCCTTACAAAGCCACCAATCTTGCCACAGTGGCACAATTCTCATGGCCTCATCTATCCTAATTACTTCTCAAAGTTTCCATCTCCAAGTATCACTGCATTAAAGGTGAGAAATACATAGTGCACCTGTGTTTTAAAGGGGCACAATTCAATTGATAGAAAATGCCATGTAAGTTTATTACAGCTTTCTGACTTTCTTTACTTATCAGATCCTTGCAATAGAACCAGAAACTATACCATATCCTCTGTGGCTGAGCCTGGTAATTGGCAGAGTTGAGTGTTCAAAATGTATGGCATTTAGTAAATAGTGGCCTGGCTTATTATCAAGTGGACTCATAGGCGTTCTGAGATTATGGGTCTCAGAAAACTCTGAAGCCAGTGGGATCAGGTTCTGTTGCCAATACCTCTTCTACCATGGGGAGTTAAATGTTTCTGAGCCATGAATTACAACTCCGCTCAAGAGCTTTTGGATGGCAGATGTTTCCTACAAATTAAAAACTAGCATACCTATTCACTCTTTCATTTTCTCAACAAGATGGAAAGAACAATTAATTATTTAATTTTAAAACAAAATCACTAACCCTGCACCTTGCCATTTGGGGTAAAGTTTGGTGATTTGGGGGCAATTTTGGCTTTAGTGAAGATGTTAGAATCACAAAGTTAATTGCAGATTTATGGCCTTAAGAAGGAGGTTCAGTGTGATTTGTCATATATCCTGATTTCTCTCTGGGAAGATTTTTCTGCTCATTAAAGAACATTTGCAGCTATACTACTTGCTTCCCAGGTACCCAGAGCGAGGTGAGTGATGCCCAGGAAAACCTGGATAGTTCCGAATGAAACGAAAGTAGTCAGAAAATAGGATTTTGAGAGATCATGTAGAAGAACGAGTCTCACCTACATCTGTTCATGTCAGGGGAAAGATTTGTATTTACGTTTCTTTTTTTGTAGATATGAGAACTTGCCTTGAGAAAGACAACCAATATCTAGAAACACATAGAAATAGCAAAGAAAGTTAACACAGAAGTGACTCTTTGAGAAGAAAGGTATTTTAATTAAACTAGTCTTTCAATATTATCTTTTTTTAAAATTTATTTTATTGAATCACCACGTGGAAAATTACAATGCTTTCAGGCTTAAGTCTTAGTCATACAATGCTGAAACAAACAGCTCTTCACCAGTGCCCATATCCCACCACCGGGGGAAAAAAAAACAACCACAGTATGCCTCCCGCCCACCCCCGCACCCCCCCTTTATAACTGATAAATTTCACTTTACTTTCTATTTACTTTGGTTACATTCAATATTTCAGCACAATCCTCACTATTATTGTTAGGAGCACCCCACTAGAGTCAGACCTGTTGTGAAGAGAAATGCGGTCGCGCGGTCACAGTAGCGGCCGAGCGGTTTTGGATTTCTGTACTTTAACAACTAAGTCCAGGGAGATTTCTTCCGAATATTGGATCATTGCAAGCTTGTAAATCCCATCTATGGTCATCATAATATGGCGGTCCCCACGCCCTTCATCCCCGGGAAGGGACAGGCGAGAGAGAGAAATACCTTTCCCCTCCTGGGCGGGCATGGGGTCTCGGCTTGGTTCTCAGGCTGGAGACATTCTGCAAGTAGCTGCCCATGTTGAATTTGGTTCAGCTGGGTCTGGATTCACGCTCGTGCAGCTGCAGAGGAGCCGCACATGCGTGCGGCCCCCGGGGTCACATCTCAGTGGAGCCTAGTCTTTCAATATTATCTTACATTAGGAATTTCATATTAATGATTACGTCTTCTTTAATAGTATTTATCTTATATTTTTCATGACATTGCATTATCTTAGTTAATTGCTTACTAAATTGACATTTCAGTCCCATTTCCCGAAACTGGTCTATTTTAAGGTCCATGTTAAGGATGATTCTCTTCTCTCACTATTTCTCATTGGTGGATGAGTCTCTGAATCTTATGATTTCAGTCTGATATTCTTTCAGTTATTTATTAACTCACAAATCAAAACACATGCCTTTCTTTCTCATCTGAATGTGTGTTGATTCTGACCTGGTAGATAACCATATTAGGATTTCCCAAAATCTACTTCTTTCACTAAACCAGTTTCAAGTTGTAGCAGGCTCTGGTTGGTTCTGTTGCAAGAGTAAGTTTTGTTGATGGATATAGGATTTTATTCTTTGCTTTTGCAAATTGAATTTGATATGCATTTTTTAGCTCCTTAGAGTCTCAACAGATCTTTGACAGTTTCCCTCTTTTTCCTATTTTAAAAATATTTCTGCTACAGAACTGTCTCTGAAGACATTTGAGTTTGGGATTCTGCTCAACAGGTGCTTACTAATCTTTCCCTTTCACCCTCCATTCACTTTTCTCCTTCTCTATCACTCTATTCAAGCAGCTCCAAGTAAAATTTAAATCAATTTTCTCAGTGTCACTAATTCTATGCCACTCTGCATACTGCTCTGTCACTGTGTTACTTGAACTTCTACAGTACAATCCTAGTTCAACTCTGGTGAGTGTGACAAATCGTCTGAAAGCTATTTAGTATGATGGCAACTCTTAGATCTAAAGTTCATAATTGACTTCACATTTTGACCCAATCAAATCAATTTAATTCATCCTGGCAGGAAAGGGAGTCCATAGAATATTCCCACAATTTGTCTCAGCCACACTTTATTTCCTTTAAATTTATTTCATTTGCACTCAACCAGGTTTCTTTGGGTTCTATGCATATAACTAGAGCATCTCAGATCTTTGGTCTGGTCATCCTTTGCCAGCTCTGTATGCTGATAATCTTTCAGTCCTTTAAATCTGTACATAAGGGAGCAGGGCAGACAAAAGGATTCAGTGCAGCAGACCAGGTGTGGGTACAATGGAGGGTGATGGGGAATGTGGCCAGTCAGAGAAACCATATCCGGTTTAAAGGAATGGGCACTTTTCTACCCTAGGCGATTCTTCTCAGACTGTAATGCAGAGTTTTAGACCTTTTGGCTTAGTAAGAAAAGACAGAAGCCCAGTTATTTCTAAACAGTGTTGCAAAGTGTTGATGTTGGCAAGAAATTTACAGGACATATTTTAGAAATATGAAAACTGAGAAAAACCCCTGGGTCTCATGTAGCTAACAGGTTTCCACTGGCCAAAAGAAATCCAACCATAGGTAATCCTTCCCCGATTCTCCCTTACTGTGCATCCCCACTCCTTCCTTTGACTGCTCAGTCTATCCTTGTCCTCTCTTCTGCTTTGTTTGTAGGGCTTTTCGGCACTGACAAAGGAGAGTCCATCTTGCTCAGCTAAATCTCATAATTGACCAGAAATTGGGATATTGCTTTGTATGCCTTAATATTTCAGCTGATATGTTTTGAAAAAATTTTTGTATTGAATCACCGTGAGATGCAGTTATAAAGCTTTCATGTTTGAGATTCAGTCATACAATGATCAAACACCCGTCCCTCCACCAGTGCACATCTTCCACCACCAATGTCCCCAGTATACCCTTCCCACATCTAAACCCTTCCCCTGCCTCTAATGGCAGACAATTTCCCTCTTATTCTCTCTCTACTTTGGGGCATTATGGTTTGCAATACAGATACTGAGAAGCTATCACGTTTTGTCCTTTATCTACTTTCAGCACACATTTCCCTTTCCGAGCAATCCCTCCAACCATCATTGACTTAGCGATCCCTTCTATATTCCAGCTACCTTCTCCCCCAGCTCATGAGGCAGGCTTCCAACCATGAAGCAATATTCCTGGCCCTTGTCTCTACTTTCCTTGGGTGTCAGTCTCATATTATGTTAATTTAAAGCTGACATGTTTTCAAATGAACTATGTACCAGTAAACTTTGCAGTATATGTTTCTAATAAGTATGGTCTAATAAGCAGACTAATGGAGTCTAATAGTATATCTATTAGGCAGAACAGACGAATGGAGTCTAGTAGTGTATATATAGGCAATTAAAATGTATATAAATTTTTTAATCCTTACCTCCCCATCCTTACTTTGTGCATGTTTTTAATGCAGCCTTAGCACAGAGAGCCCCCATTATTCCTCATAGGAATATTACTTTGAAGCAATATACTACACTCAGTTTTTTCCAGCCCCCTATATTTTTTCTAGTTCACTTTGACCCTATATCCTTTTCTAGAGATTGATAGGTTTGAAATGTCCAGTTCCTAGCTCCACCATTAAAGAGAGGGAGAGCTTGTTCATTATAAAGTATAGTTTATGATAGGGAAGAAAAGGACTGACGGACAAAGTCTTATGAGAGAGCCTTAAAATGTTTCTTATTATGTGCTTAGGTTTGGTATTTTTTCCTGTTAGCTTTGGGCATGTAATTCATTTTAGGATCCTGAAACCCAGATCTGGAGGTATTTTGAAGTGAACCTAATAAGATTCCATTTTTCTGCTTCCTTTGCTCTGTACTTCATGAAGTAAAAAATGAGAATATAAGGTCAAACTGAAATGTTTTGTATTAGCATTAAAGTTCAGTAAAATTACATGTCTTATAAAGTGCAGAAAAATAAAAGGGGAGCAGCTACACATGAAGGATGCTGTGCCTTTAGGATGAATGACTGAATGCAGTGATGGAACCCCATTTCCATAGCCTGCCAAGATTGAGAAATGGAAATGCCACACAAGCCAACATGTTTGCTTGGACTGTGAAATTCCATACAGTTACCCCCATGCCAAGAGTAACAGCTGAGAGAAACCTGAAAATAATGAAATGTGATTGATTGATTACACTTGGGAAATATAACAAGCGTGTTGAAACTCATATAAAAATAACATTACATATAATAGCCCCAGAAATAGTGTTGAGCCTAGGTCACATTGTGTGAAATAACTGTCTTTTTTTTCTGATAAATTTGCTCACTGATTGCGTTTGTTAGGAAATCTTGCTCTGTGTGTGTGTGTGTGTGTGTGTGTGTGTGTGTGTGTGCGTGCAAGTGCACATGTGTGCGTATGTGCATGTGTGTGTGTTCATATATGTATGTGTGTGTGTGTGATGAGCATATGTGTGTGCTCAGTGCATACTTAATAGGGATTCAGTTATTCTGTTTGGCAAGCAGAAAGCTAAAGCCTGTAGCTGATTTATAGAGTATTTCTTTTTCTTAATTGAACAGCCACGGTGCAAATCCCATTTTGTGAAAGTAGAGGCTTTGCATAAACATCAAACACAATGAATCTTTTGGTTAAGGTCAAATTTTGTTGCTTTTACATTTTATAGTCCCACCCTCCTCTCCCAGGGCACTTTACAAAGGTTGAATTTTTGCATCCAATTCTCTTCCCCCCTCCATTTCCTTTCTTTTCTTTATCCCCAGAGCTGCTTCCTGAACCAGGCTATTTTGCTTAAGGAGGATTAGATGTAGATTTCTTCTCATACACAGACTTGTTCTAAATATCTCTAGTCATGTTCCTTTCATTGTATCAGCCACTATACTTCGGTAGCCTGCAATAGACACTCCCGGTTAGCTTGAATAAGAAACAAATTGATTGATCCAATAGAGAGCACTTGAAAGGGAAGTAGAATAACCAAGTATCAAAAAGGACCCAAAAGTTTTCTGGGAATCTAGGCAGTGAAAACAAATATTCATTTTATTATTTTCAAACATTCTTCTATACCACTAACAGGCTAAATGAGTTCCAACAATCTTCTATTATTAGGTTATATCACTGCAAGGTAACTCATGTTTCTGATAGAGAAAAGTACAAACCTATGTGGCTTCTTAAAACTGTAGATAAAACAAGCTCCCTGCCACTTCAGCTCACATTCATTTGCCAAAGCACATTACATAGCCAAGCCCAACACCTGTGAGACTGAAGACTGTTCCTTGCCACTAGTTATCAGAAACAGCAGGTGGGTGACAAAGGGCATGGATATGCAGAAGGGTCTGTGGAGCAAGAATGTCAAAGGAATGTGGATGCCACAAGACAAGCAAAGGGGATCTTCAGTAGTATAAGGTGCATTCATAATTAGTCATGCATATGGGGAATTTGTGTATGGGACATACTGTGAATCTCTTTTGTTATGTAAAATTGTGGGTGTAAAAGAAATCCTCAATGGCTATCTAAGAGCAGAGTTTCCAGTGGGAAGTGGTGTTGGATTTGTTGGACAGGGAAGCAAAGATTATTCTTCTGATCATCACAAATGAGGCTACAGAAGATGAGGTTTGAAATCTGGATGAAAGAGGGTTCTAGAAATGTGCTCACACCATCTGGATGACCATTTGATGCAGTTTTCATGCTGGAAGATTGCTCTTGGCATTTTTTTTTCTCTTATAAAAAAGCTTTTAGAAATATAAGGAGAATCATATCATGGGCACTCACATCTTTTATGAATGTTCTGGTTATATATTACTTTGTCAAAAGTCACAACTGTTAGTGCCTTTAAACAACCATATATTATTCTCAGGGATTCCGTGGGTCAGGAATTCGGAGACTGTAGGAAGAAGGTCTGCCTCTGGCTCCACCCTGTCTGCGACTTCAGAGAAGAGTCAGAGCTGGGAATGATTGACAGCTGAAGGCTAGAGTCATCAGAAAGTTGGGCGTTTCACATGTGTGTTGATTGATGCTTGCTGTTGGTTGATACCTGAACCCCTGGACTAGGACATCTATATAGTCTTTGTCCTTGTATTCTGGGCCTCCATTCCAACAGTGAAGGGATTCCTATGGCAGCAGAGCATCCCAACATTGTCAGGTGGAAGCATTTGCCTTTTTAAAACCTATTCATTACAAGTGACCATGCAGTGTTACTTCTACAGTGAGTCAGTTACAAAGGCCCACTGGGTTTTGAGGATAGGAAAATGGATTTTACCTCTTGGTGGAAAAGTAATGGAAGAACCTTTGAAACTGAAACATTGATGCAGCTATTTTTTAGGAAATACAAATTTCTCATTCCTTCTACATCTACCTCTCTACCAAAAGTCTGAAAGTTTCATCTGCTGATATATCAGATTCATATTAGAAGCTCTGGATCCCGTCATATAACTGAGGCTTAGGATTGGCAAGGGTTTGATGTAGAATAGCAGTGTAAGTGTTTTCTTACTTTTGTATTCACATCCAGGGATTCCCCCAATGAAGTTTATATATTGGGCAGTCAGCCACTAGAGAGACATAAGACTGGTTCAATTCAGCGTCTTCCCCAGAAGAGATCAAGATCCAATCTCCTCAGCAAAGATTTAAAGGATAAACTTGGCATAGTGCAGAAAATCAGCTGGGAGTGGACCATCATCTTAGGGCATATGGTTAGGGTTGCTTAAGTTTTAAGCTTTTGTGGTTGCCTCAGTGACTAGGAAATAGCTGATATATTGGCTATATGAGTAAGAAAGACAAACTCTGTGACACCAGGAACTGAACTAGGGAAACAAGAGAAAGAGAGCAAGACTTGAGAACACAGGAGTTAAGGCTATGCTTAGGTTACTACTAATGATCTCATTCTTCTGCTTTACAATTAGTTTCTTTATTATTATTGAATCACCATGAGCTATAGTTATAAAAACTTTCATGTTTGAGTTTCAGTCATACAACGGTCAAACACCCGTTCCAAACAACCGATGGTGGTGGAAACTGTTTTACATTTTAAGATACTCTGCTGGTTATATAATTATTCCAGCTTCTCAATATAATTTTCTAGGCAAAAAGAACTAAATGTAGATACCTTTAAAAGGCATTCATTGGCAGTATATTGCCCTTACTCAAGCTCAGCAGCAAATATATCACTTCCCCATAAATTGGATCTCTGCTGTCAATATTTTTTTCTTGAACCTAACAACCTCTCAAATATTGGCAAATAATATCCCTCAAATCACTTAGCTAGAATCAAAGAGTCACAGTGATGGCAAGATCCTCAGAGATCACTGTGCCCAGACAAAGTAATTATAAAAATTTCAGTGTTCTCTAAGAACACATGAAAATCTAAATTTGTGTTGAATGTAAGAGTTTATAAAAATGGTTATAAAAAGCTATCACAGTTATACTATGTATGATTTTTGTTACGTTGGGGGCCGAAACTGGCTGTGCTCAGGGCATACTCTAATCAGTCCTGGCAGTTCTGAGGAATCCAATCCAGGTTGGCTGCATGGAAGACAAGTGCCTTACCAGTTGTACTATATTTATCATATTTTTCTGTCATAAATATGACATAACTTCAACACAAGTTATGGAGTGGTAGCACAGCAGGTAGGGAATTTGCCTTGTATGTGGCCAACCCGGGTTTGATTCCTCCATCCCTCTCAGAGAGCCTGGCAAGCTACCAAAAGTATCCTGTCCGCACAGCAGAGCCTGGCAAGCTACCCGTGGCATATTGGATATGCCAAAAACAGTAACAACAAGTCTCACAATGGAGACATTACTGATGCCCCCTTGAGGAAATTGATGAACAATGGGACGACAGTGCTACAGTGCAACTCAAGCTAAGTTGCTGTTGTTTGGGGGCCATACCTAGTGATAATTGGGGGCATATAGAACATTTGGGGGCTGAATGTGGGGTTCCTGTATGCACATAAAACATGTGTTCCAGCACTTTGAACTGCCTTCCTAGCCCTATGATTTGTTGCATCTGAAAGAGCGCCTGCTTCTTTCCTTATCTTACCTGTGTGTTCCCTCTGGGCTGGCCACGGTGGGAGGCGGGTGCAAGTAAGCACAAGACACGTCAGCCTTGCTAAGATTGTTAAGCAAAGACAAGATATTCATAATTTTTCTTTGATTTTTTTTAGGTTTTCCAGATCTTTTATGTTTTTTTTTTTTTCAGGGAACTGTGTGTAGTGGAACTGTGTGTAGCAACTTTTGGGTCTTCAAATCATAATTTACATGAAGCTACTATCATGTTCATTCCAGTTGCAGTGCTTCTTTACCCATATTTTTCTTATCTCTTTTTTTCTCCCTCTTATTTTGGACCAAGTATATTGAGAGGAGAAAAAAGAGGCCATATTACAGTTTTCTGGTACATTCTTCTCATCATCTTCCATGAGGCTTTAGAATACTCATATAGAAAGGTATAATGATACAAACTAACAACAAAGTCAAGTAGGCCAGATATATCACATTTCTTTTCTCCCTGTTAATCACCATTTGAACTATCATCCCTTCTTCCTGACTTGCAGGACCCAACCTTAGTCCTTTTTGAGATTTCTCCTTTCTCAACAGCCATGCTGAAACTCCAGGTTTTAGGTGATGCCAAGTTCTGGGCTCAAGGTCCCCTTATGATCCAGAGGGTTTTGCTACCATTTCCATTTGGAGGCACAAAGGAATTTGTGACAATGTTGGGTACCTTGGTGTTTAGGATACGGTCTTCCTAGGAATGCTACAGAGAGAGATCTACACTTTATGTCAACAGCCTGGGGACCTTTCAAGGAGAAAATCACTGCCCCCTCTGCTCAGAAGACCCTCCCTTGTACCCACATCACTCATGATGATGTTCCTTCTCCCCATTTGTCACACTGAGCATAAGCACCTTGGCCAACTAAAGGATTTTGAAAACAAATGCCATGCCTGGAAGCGTGTTGTATAAGCTCAGCTTTCCCACAGCTGCATTCCTTTGCCTACTTGACTTTGGAAAGGGAGAAAGAACCATGCCAGGAGCTGATATTATTAGTTCCAAGAATAATTAGTCATTCTGAAGAAGAATATAAATATTGCTCCATTGAAAGAGTGTTTCCCTCCATCAGCCTATAGACATTGACCAAAATTTCAGCTGGGACAAGTGTCTGATGTACTACAATATTTTTTTTTTAGTCCAAAGAATGTATATCCCAGTATAGAGTAATTGCAACTATGAAGAAATACGAGACTGCTTCTCTCAGGGAGAAGCAAGCATTTTCAATTGCCCAGATGGGCTTGGAGTTGGTAAAGCCGAATGATCTCCTGAAGGTGTCGTTTTGCTATATTTATCTAAATTCTTACAGTGTATCAGATTCAAATGATATCCTTTTTAGTTTTAATACCTTTTTGTACCTTTTAACCTAGGAATAGAAATTAGTCTTTTTTTTGTTTATGCAACAATAAGATGTGTGACACAATTGAAAAAATATATTTAAACACTGTGGTTTACAAAGTTGTTCTATAGTACAGTTTCTATGGGCTTTCAGTGTTCCAACACCTTCCTACTATCAGTGTGACCTTCCCCATTATCTCCATTTTCCCAACCACTCCCAAAACCTGCCCCCTTAGCAGACACACAATATGTTATATATGTTACAATTAAATAGCTAATGGAATTATCAAAAATACTTTAGTAAAGTGGCTGGAAAGATAGTACAGTGGGTGGGGCGTTTGCCTTGCACGTGGCCGACCTGGGTTCAGTTCCCAGCATCCCATATGGTCCCCCTGCTTACCCAGCTTGTCTAAAGTTGTGATAAGACATGTAAAACTCAGTGCAGCACAGCCTCAACCCACCCCCTGACTCATTTCCACGTCCTCTAGACTCCATCCACACTAGAGTTCTGTTCATGCATATTCTTCCTCAGATGAGTCGGATATGTGGATAGATTTTTGCCTTTCCCGAGTCTCTGCTCTCTAAGAGAATGTCTTATCCTTTTCTCCTGTGAAAATCTTACCAATGTTTTAGGATTTGTATAGCACTTTCTTTGCAATGTCCTGCCTTCTTCAAGTCAGCATTACTACCCTCTCAGTCTCGATAATAGTTAAATGAATAAGTGAAAAAAAAAGGAAAGCTGTATGTTTGTATAAAAGTATAGGTAGGGTACTTGCCTTGCATGCAGCTTACCTGGGTTTGATCCCTGGCATCCCATATGTTTCCCTGAGCACTGCCAGGAGTAATTCCTAAGGGCACAGCTGGGATTAAAATCTGAGCACCACTGAGTGTGGCGCTAAAACAAACAAACAAAAAAAGTGTACACATGCTGATTATTTTCTATCTTGTTCCATAAGTATTTGTAAACTTGACTTTCATATTAATTGTACATTTTTATTTTTCTACTCCAGTTTTAATTATTATTTTAAATATGAGAATGAGAGAAGAGGAAGAAATAGATCAAGGAGTTCAACCCACAAATCACTTCTATTCCATATTTTTATCATGTTATCACATGTATCACTTGTATCAGTTGTCATCCTGTTGCTCATAGATTTGCTCAAGTGGGCACCAGTAATGTCTCCGTTCGTCCCAGTCACATGCTAGTGTAGCCCAATGGCATCTCCTCTCTCCAGAAACACAAAGAACACGTACATTCAGGGTCTTGACAAAGAATCCTGACCATCTTGTAGGTGGGCAGCTAGGCATTCTTTTGACATCCCGTGGAATCCAGTCGGTATCACATGTAAACATATATTTTATTTCTACTGAGTAATATAAATATGTCAGCCTTCATAGCACTTTATGCCTGTGTTAGACAAGGGAAAACCATCTCACAACATCATCCCATCAGAGTGTCTAAGAAAAATTGCAATTTCTTAGTACCACCTACTGAGCAGCCCATGTTGTTTCCCCAATTGCATAAAGACCATCTCTTCATTCTATTTATATCTTCGTGGAGAATGTAACTTTTTGTGGAATTGAAAAAAAATCTGAGCGCTGATGGTGTCATTAAGAGTCATTTTCTTGCAGAAATTTTTCCGTACTTTGAAATTTCTGTAAGCTCTCTAGCCTCAGTTTAGATTCTCTTTCTCTCCCACTTTCCCTCTGAATTTCCCCTTCTTTCCTCTCCCCAGTGCTCTCCATCTCCCACATATACTAATGCCATGGGAATGAGAGAAAAGGAGTTTCACTTAGAAATTGGAATTTTAGAAGAGGGAATATTGCATTTCCTTTCTATTGGCGCAGCAATCTTGTTTACTTTTCTGAGGGTTCTTGTGTTTTGCTTTTTTACTCTTTTTTTTTCCCCCTGTAAAGTTATAATCCTGGAGGCTATGACGATATAATCAACTCTAATTCAGGGATTGGTTTTTCAGCCAGTGGTTTATGCTTCTTTGTTTTCTTCTGTCTGCCCCAGGCTATTTCACTGACTAAAGCATTTCCATGACAGTGAAAATCAAAGGAAAGAAAACTAAATATGCATGCCCTTATATTTTTTACCAGCTCTGTTTAAAGAGTGGGCAGTGAGTGAATCCCAGGCCAAGTTTAGCTTCTGACTGGATTTTTCTTTCCTAAAATCTTCTCGTTCCCATTGGTAAGAAAAATTCAGAGTTACTTTTAATAAATAAATAGAATGATGAAATGTGAAGAAGGGCTTGCATCAGCATAAAAGTGATTTTTTAAAAATAGCTGTTAATTAGAAGCAGATCCTGCCACTCACACTAGGAATGAAGTGGCTGCTGGGATGAATCCGAAACTCCCTTCCAGTTGATGTGGCCAGAGCTAAATTCAGGTGTATTTTTTTTTTAATTGAGAATCTAATTTACTTATTTTATTTATTGAAGTTTTGGGGCCATACTCAGCAGTGCTCTGTTCTGTATTCAGGATCACTCCTGGCATTTTCAGAGACCATATGTAGAGCCAAGAATTAAACTGGGGTAGACTACCTGCAAGGCAAGTCCCTAACCCCTGGACTGTTTCTCTGGACCCCTTTCCCCATTCTAATTTGCATCTATGCTACTGTTTTACTTTTCATAGCATTGTAACTTTGCATGAAGTACTTTAAATACTTTACCTACAAATATATTGAATTATTAACACATATATTTGTGTCTTCCTGTGTAACCTAGTGAAAATACCTGTTTTCGTATTATGTCATTTGTAACAATGAAACTTGTAATTAAACTTCTATACCATTGTATCATTGATTTTTATTTGATTGGTTTTGTGGTGTTGAATGTCTGAACTAGGATCTGACACATTCAAGGCTTGTGTGTTCTACCCAAAGCATGTGGTTAGTCACATTCTTAAGTCCAGTGTATCTTTGGTTCTAAAACACTTGTTTTAGTTTATGTACTGAACTATATTGGCATTAATTTTCACTCAACCTATGTCAGAAGAAACGCAGTCCTGGTTGATGTTTATTAAGCTCAGAAAACAAACCACAATAAATGGATTAAACAAAAACAAGAAAAGAAATGATAGTGGAAAAAAAACATGGAAAATAAAGCAAACATTTCAAGTATATATGCTCAATAAACATGTAGCTATTATTAGCATATATGTAAGTACACAATTGATGGCACTCTTTTATTTTTTCTTTTCTTTTATTTTTATAAGTAGTTCACAATATTTGATAACATTTAATATTTGAACACCAATCCCACCATCATTACACCTTCCCACCACTGTATTTTGAATGTTTCCATCCTGAACCCCAACCCCTGCCCCAAAGCAGAACTGAAATAATTTATTTTGTATGTTTGTTATGAATACATTACTGAGAATGCTCAAAAAAACTTTCCTTAGAGGAGAGCATGTGAAGATTGTTGTATTTCACCCAGGGGTCATTAAGCCCTTCTATAAGAGATTACTAATCTGATGTTAAGGGTTTGAGCCTTTTGTGCATATATATATATATATATATATACACCCGTATATATATCAAGGTACCCGTGCGTATTGGATATGCCAAAAACAGTAACAATAAGTCTCGACATTACTGGTGCCCACTTGAACAAATATGTATCAATAAAAATATATTTCCCTTTGGTTGCCTTCCGTTTTAAACCGCATCAAATGTGGTGCGCTACTCTTGGAGTATGAGTTGTGTGAGGTATGAGATGTCCGGCTGTGAGGTTCAGGGATAGGTTTACTCATGGGTGAGGCTCAGCCCGAAGTTGTAGAGAGAGGGCCGTGAGCAGGGTGATGGCTGAGTTCTGGAGGTTTTCAGCTGCCGGGGCTGGGTCCCTTGGAGTTGGGAGGGGTCTCACCCGGCCCCCTCTGTGTTACCCCAAATGAAACAGCCTAGCCTGGGATCCATTAGCATGGATATGACGAGCCATTTTATGCTATAAAAGCCATACAAGGTGGCTTGTATAGCACTCTTTTCAAGGCATGAAAGGGAACAGTAATTGGCTACATATTTATGTCTGTTTTTCTGTTTAAGGTCTACACTAATCCCAAGAAGGCAGGGACTGTATTGTTACCATTTCCCTCTGCCTAGTAAAAGAGGGTCTGTCTAAAGCGTTCATGGCTCAACCAGGCTCTACTGAATACAAAGGTGATAGAATCATATGTGATTAGTACTTTTGGTATTAGTTAGCTCAATGATAAAATGAATCACTGTTAGATCAGCTGCATGCGAAGCAAATGTCTCACTCCCCATACTGTCTCTCTAACCCAGTTTCTCCTCTTTGAAATTAAATTCTTATCTAGAAAAATATTAAGCTTATTTGACAATAACTGGTAATTTCTGGGATTCCCTCAACTTTCTTCATCTTAAAAACTTTCTATTTCTTTTTAAGTTTTTTCATCAATAAACTATTTTGAGCTCTCACTCTTAGGGCTTGACCTTGCAAATGACAGATATGAACTTAGTGACTTTCCCAGCCTCTTTATCTTACAGCAGTGATCTCATTTTGGACTTAAATGGACGTCAAATTGCTCCAAGTCTAGTGATGTATAGCTCTGTGAATATCATTGGTCACAAGATCAATGGGGTCAACAGAAAAGGTACCACACCCTCAGTGTTTACTTTTTTATAGTAAGCTCAAGTAATATGCCACGGATAAAAAGTCTCCTATATTTTTGGAGCCATGAAAACTCCACAAGAGAAATCTGAGGACTTGAGAATGGCATCCTTTCTGACCCCCAACTATCTGATTCTTCTTTCTTCTCCGTTTCACTATAAAACAGCGTGTTCTCTCCTTTTCTGCTCTTTCTGCAAGCTTTGAAATTTCAAATTAGAAAGAGTGTATGCTAGGTTCAAAATTCTGTTTTCTAAGAGTCACCTACATTGCCTCTGGAAGCAAACAGGCAGTATGTGGGTACTATGATTTACCCCCCCGCCCCAGGAATATATCTTTATGTGTGCCTGCTTAGAATATGTTAATCAGATAGGCTGTCCAGTTCCATGGAGCCAGGCTGACAATGTCTTGGTATCATAAAGTAAGGGAAAGCTTAGATTTTTAATTCTTTTCAGAAGCTCAAGCAATGCATGGCTCAGACAAATAAGCATTGAGGGTGGCAAACTGATGTTTGTTTCCCCAAAAGTAAGGTAGGGAGAGTGAATGTCAGAATAACCATTTCTCTGACTTTCTTTGATTTATTCACACAACTGAACTTATCAGGCTCCTTCTGGGTTGAGCACTGGGCTTTGTTTCTTTTAAATTTAGTGGAAATTATTGAGTCATTAGTAATTCATATCAGCTTTACTAACTCCTCTTACTTAAATGGGGTCACAAAACTGAATGTGCAAGTTGTGGCAAATTTGTTTGAAGACAAATGTATGATTTATTATCAGTAGATATTTGATCTGTATATCTGTTTATATTCCTATATACCTAGGGTCCCATAAATATTTCTTTGACATTGGTTCATACAATCCCCAATACAAACAAACCCTGAGACATATATAATCAATAAAACTTGGACATGAGGAGGCTGCAATGGGGATTAAGGGGACAGAACTGTGGGGTATGGTGGTAGATGGATCTTGGATAACTGGTGGAGGAATTGGTGTACTATCTCCAGAACTAGAAACCGATGACGTTGATATTATTATAAACTAGATACCTCAATAAAAAATAAAGAAAACAGTGTCACACAAAAATATAATTGAAAGATGGTTAATAAGAAATTTGGGGAATATAAAGGGGTTTGGGGCAGAAAAAGTTTAGGAGCTCTGTTCTAATCCACCCCCCAACTTCTTTCACAAACACCTTGCAAGAAATGTTTTTTGGTTTTGCTGGGTCTAAATTCTGTATCTGCTATTTTGGAGTATCACTGATATTGATTATAGTTTTGTTAACCTTCCTTCATAGAAAGACATGATTTCTCTTTCAGGTAAAGGAGTGAGTAGAAAACATCTTTCCTTCTTTGTCCTCTGGGTAGAAATATGGATAGATAATGAAATATGAAATATCTACATAACTACTCTTTCCTCACCAGTCATAGTCTGTTCTAGAATTTGTATCTCAAATGAAGCTCCTCCAAAGGACAGAGCCCAACGATCACAACAGAAACATCATACAGAAGGCTCGAATGATCTTCTATGCTGGAAATCATCCTATTATTTTTCTTTCTGGTTTTCTATGAATTCACTCACCAACTAACAGGTTCTCCTTTCTGCTTATTTGCTAGTGTTGCTTTCTGTGGCCTCTCTCAAGAAAATTCTGGCCACCACTCCTTTAGAAGAATTATTTAATTCTCTCATATTCATGATTCTGCATTTCTAAAACAATAGCAACCGTGTTTACCACACAGGACGGGGGTGTGGATGAAATGAGAAGGTGACGTCAAGAGCTCAGTACTTTGCCTGGCACATGGGGGGCCTGCAATAGATGCAGTTAGGACCATGATGTGTAAAAAACATCTGCCAGGGGGCATGGCCAGGGAGAGCCCCGATGGCTCTCCTGGTTGGTCACCCGCGAGGTTTCAGGGGGTTGGTCCTGGGCCACTCGCTCAGCCTGAGTGGCACGGGCCATGGGGCAGATGGAGGAGGAAAACGAGGGTCATGCCGGTTGATTGATCAGTTGAATTTATTCTATTCACTCTGTCTCTCTCTGTGCCTCTCTCCCGGCTCTTGATCTCTCCCCAACCCACTCTTTCAGCTTAGTTAAATCCCCCCAGCATGAGGGGCTTGGGGCTTACACATAGGTGTGGTCACAATCAATAGGGGTAGAGTTCTTTCCCTCAGGGGTTGCTGCTTCTAGGACAGATTCTCTTTCACAGAGGACTCACCCAAGGATGAATCCCATGAGTGTGTTTCTCCTCCCCTGTCCAGCAAACATATAAGCATTCATAATATTAATCATTTTGTATGGACACAGTAAGAGATGCATTAAGCTTGTAGAATTGCTCTCCTGGGGCCATCTTGATCTCAGACTACAGTGCTCAGGCCAGATTAGTCTTACCTATTTCTGGCAGGGTCCTAGTCTCATCATTACTTTTGGATCATGACAGCATTTGTCCATGATCAAGCTCTTAACTTATAGTTAAGAACTAGGCACTTTGGCTAGGTCCACCTCGATGCCAGGGTAGCACATAACTCACTGCTTGCCCTGGGTCCATCCCGTCCCTCATTGGGACCCTGCTTTTGGGGTGCTAGGAACTGAGGGCAACTGAGGCTTAAGTTGAGAAAGCAGATGCCTGGGAATGAATAATATTCGAAGCCAATTAAATCCCAAATTACAAAAGCATAATATTGTCTTCTTGTGTTTATACAAAAAGGACATTGCTTTAAAATAAACTATTCAAAAGACACAAGGAGAGGAGAAAGGCAATATTAACTTACAATATAAGTTCAGTATCCTAGAAAAATCTGACCTTACAAATTAATAGAGTCTGATTAGGGGAAAAGCTGATAAACTGTTTGGGGAAGAGAGCATAGAGAAGTGGTTGCAGGTAGACAAAAGAGTGGGAGTGACTCGGGAGCACCTTGATGGATGTGACTGGGATAAACCTAAGCTCCTGTGGCTATGTTATCCTACAATGATGGATACCATTTACTATCTCTTCTTAGAAGCCCTATCTTTGGGTGATTCCTTTCCATGTCTTTTCAATTACACATTCTTTCATTAGTGGTGACCTGGCAGTCTGCATCATTAAAGGGTGGCAGGTTCAGAATTAGAAAACTTGAACCTCAAAAGCAGCAAGAAACACGACAGAAGAGAGGTGTGAGGAAGCAGGGGTGTCAATTTGGGAAATTGAGAGGAAAGTGTGAGGAAAGAGGGGAGGGGAGTTTAAGATGTAGCTTAAATAAGATACCTCTATTTCTCACTCCCTGCCTTCACCTCATTGGAAGATTGAATGTTCTCTTATTGTGGATCTAGCATCTAGATCCTGCTAGTAGAATTGTTCTGCAAATGTCATTTTATTTTTTTTTCTAGAATATGTACATGGAAATGGAGATTTTTATCAATATCCAAGACACACTTGTATCTTTCTTAATTTGAGGGTGTGTTTTTTAGTCAGTGGAAATCACACCTCTTCATTTTGATTAAAAAGAAGCAGCAAAGTTTTCTTGTTCCATGTTTTAATTTTTTCATGTCTCTAGGCTCAATAAGTAATAAAACTAAGTTTTTCAGAGAGGAAACTCCTTTAAAAGACTCCAAAGGGGTTGATTGCCTGCAAATTTGAGCTACTATTCTTAGGTTTAAATCATAACTTTCCAAACCAACTGGCTGCAAGAGCTTGGGAAAGTAACAAAAGCTTTCTCTACCTCAGTTTTTCCATCTGTAAAATCAGGTAATAATAGGATTTTATTATATAAAAAATAAGTGATGTATAAAATATATGTATAAATATTTATAAAACTTAGAAATTCAGAGAGTTATAGAGATTGAATAGCATGGTCTAATAGGTACTCAATACATATTCCTTTTTATGCTTTAATTTTTATTGAATTACAATTAGATAGAACATTACAAAGCTGTTCATGATTGGGTTTCAGCATTGCAATGCTCCAACACCCATCTCTCTACCACCACCATTGTCCTCAGTTTCCCTGTCATCCCTCTAAACTACCCCGCCCCACCCCAGCTGCCTGCCTCTACAGCCACCTCTCCTTTCTCTCATTTTATGCATTATGAATAACAATGCAGATGCTGAAAGGTTATTATGTATATCCCTTTGCCTACTTTCAACACTCAGTTCTTGTCATAATGGACCTCCTCTATATTAACTGCCCCCCACAACAATAACCAACCATTGACCAGTCCTCTTAGCTTGTTTTCCCTGACCTTGGATATTAGTTTCATATTACTTTTTTATATCCCACAAATAAAAGAACTCTCCATGATACTGAAGCTAAAGGCATCTTCAAAGATGAAACACCACTCACTAAGCAAGTGGAAGCAAAGAATAAATGGAACTACATTAAACTCAGAAGCTTCTGCACCACACACACACACACACACACACACACACACACACACACACACAACCAAAACAGGGACCAAAATTCAAAGACAGCCCAGAGAATGGAAAAACTGCCCCCCACAACAATAACCAACCATTGGCCAGTCCTCTTAGCTTGTTTTCCCTGACCTTGGATATTAGTTTCATATTACTTTTTTATATCCCACAAATAAAAGAACTCTCCATGATACTGAAGCTAAAGGCATCTTCAAAGATGAAACACCACTCACTAAGCAAGTGGAAGCAAAGAATAAATGGAACTACATTAAACTCAGAAGCTTCTGCACCACACACACACACACACACACACACACACACACACACACACACACATACACACACACAAAACAGGGACCAAAATTCAAAGACAGCCCAGAGAATGGAAAAACTGTTCACCCAATATAATCTGATAAGGAGTTAATATCAAAGATATATAAGGCACTGGTAGCACTAGGTAGATAAAAGCATGCAACCCCATCAAAAAATGGGGAGAAGAAATAAACAAAACCTTCCTCAAAGAAGAAATTCTAATAGTTAAAGGCACATGAAAAAAATGCTCTACATCACTAATCATCAGGGAGATGCAAATCAAAATGACAATGAGAGATCATCTCACACTACAGAGACTGGCACACATCCAAACGAACAAGGTGCTCAATATATATTCTTATTGTTGTTCTTTTTGTGGTGGCCAACTGATACGGACATTGTTTAACTTAAGCAAAAAGGAGGATTGAAAATTTATAGCATTTAAGACAGAACTGGTAGCTCTGGATGAAGAAAAAGGGAAGCCAGGCTCAGTTGGACCCTCAGGAGAAAGAGTTGCTTCATAATTCCTTTTGGGTCTCTCATTACATTGATGCATACTTGCTCAAATAAAACAATTGGGCTGACTGTCCTTCCTTTCAAATGCACAGCTCCCAAATATCAAGCATTTGGGAGAACTGTTAAACCCCAGATCTTATCACCCAGGAGAGACCACTTCATGCCCTCATTATGCCTTAGCTTTTGGAAACGCATGAACTTTGCATATCAAAAATGAAATCAGAGTTCATAAAGGGCATTGCTCAGGTTGAGGTAGCAAGAGAGAAGAGAGGAGCCCTGCAAAGCCCCAGCTCTTTGCAAATCCTCCCTCAAGGCAGAATCCTCATAGAGAAAAGCGGGTTTATTATCCCAGAGATTATAGAAGGAAAACCCAGAGAAACTGCCTATCTTTGATCCTGAACATTTTGACCAATAAAAAAGTTTTCATATTTGCTTCAGGAAATAGCTAAACAGTCCTATCAATCGCTGAAATATCATTGTTCTGCTTTAGATTATTTTAGACAGTGTACTTTGGGAGTGGAAATTTGTATGTAGAGAACAGGTTTAGAAAAAATGCTCTGAATTACCTAGGAGTTTATATTAAAAAAATTCAAGCAGCAACTTACAGTAAGTGATGTGTAGCTATACTTTAGAGTTGTTTTTGAAAGGAAACTTATTTGGGGGAAAGGGCACCAAAGTATTTCTTAATTGAATATTATACCAGTGGCCAATTGAGTTTGACACAATTTCCAAAATACTGAAGTCTCAGTTTAGAGAGTAATGATGATGATGATGATGATGATGATGATAGCTATTGTCATATGAAGTATATCTACTGTATCACTGTATCACTGTCATCCCATTGCTCATCAATTTGCTTGGGTGGACATTAGTAATGTCTCCATTGTGAAACTTGTTGTTACTGTTTTTGGCATATCAAATACACCATGGGTAGCTTGCCAGGCTCTGCTGTGTGGGCGAGATACGTAGCTTGCGGGGCTCTCCGAGAGGGGTGGAGGAATTGGAACCCGGTGGCTGAGTGCAAGACAAACTCCCTACCCGCTGTGCTATTGCTCCAGACCATGAAGTATGCTATACATTATAATTCACCAATTTCTTCCAACAACCCAGGGAAGTAATTCCTGTTGTTATTTTACCTTTTGTAGGGTAAGAGGCTATGCCATACTAGACATGAGTTAACTCTTTAAAAATCAGAGATGGATGTGAATTTATTTCATCTTTGGCCAAAGCTTGGCCAAAAGTCATATATTCTAGAAAGGTTTGCAGATGAATGAGGCGGGAAAAGGAGTCAGTGCAGTGAGTGTAAGAACATCTGGTATTTTATTGAAGAAGGTAGTTACATCTATTTTATACATGGTTTAAGAGATGAGCTGAGAATATATAAAAATATAATAACTTATTTGAGCAAAAACCTATTCATATTCAGTAGTATCTCCAATATAGGAAAGTGATTAATGAACTGTACAAAATAAAAGGCTTCTTAGAAGGGCTAAGGAAAAAAAAAGTAGAATCAGATCAAAAAGCAGGTTGAGAGTCTCTTTCTCCCCACATCCGCGCAAGCACTGGTTGTTCTTGTTCTTTTTGATGTGTGCCAGTTTCTGTGGTGTAAGATGGTACCTCATTGTTGTTTTGATTTGCATATCCCTGATGACTAACAATGTAGAGCATTTTTTCATGTGCCTTTTGCTCTTTTGAATTTCTTTTTAAAGGAAGCTTCTGCTCATTTCTTTTCCCCATTTTTTGATAAGGTTAGAGGTTTTTTCTCTTGTAAAGCTCTACCAGTGTCTTGTACATCCTGGATATTAAGCCCCTATCTGATGGTTATTGGGTAATTTTTTTTTCCCATTCCATGGGCTCTTTCTGTATTTTAGTCACTGTTTCTTTTGAAGTGCAGAAGCTTTTTAGTTTAATGTAGTCCCATTTGTTTATATTTGTTTCCACTTGCTTGGTCAGTGGTGTTTCATCTATGAAGATACCTTTAGCCTCAAAATCATAAAGGGTTCTGCCTACGTTTTCCTCCATATACCTTATAGATTCAGGTCTGATATTGATGTCTTTAACCCATTTTGATCTGACTTTTGTGCTTGGCATTAGACAGAGGTCTGAGTTCACGGTTTGCATGTAGGGGTCCAGTTTTCACAGCACCACTTGTTGAAGAGGCTTTCTTTGCTCCACTATACATTTCTCGCTTCTTTATCAAAGATTAAGTGATCGTATAGTTGAGAGGCTGTATCAGAATATTCAACTTTGTTCCATTGGTCTGTGGGTCTGTTTCTATTCTAATACCATGATCTTTTAATTACTACCATTTTATAGTATAGCCTTTTGGGAAAACAATATGGACATTCCTCCAAAAATTAGAAATTAAACTTCCATATGACCCAGCAATACCACTCCTGAGAATATATCCCAGAGATGCAAAATAAAAACACAGTAGAAATAACATCTGCACTTGGATGTTTATTGCAGCAATATTCACAATATTGCCTCAACTCATTAAATATATTTCAAGGAGTTTGAAAAAGAAATACTTTTCTTTCTCTCACATTACTCCCATTAAGACCACACTCACTATTCTCAAAGAAATTAGACAAAACATTTAAAACTTTTTTGCTGGTTGAAATAAGCATCGAGTTACAAATATGACAAAGTGTTTAATTAATAGTAAACAAAAATTGGTTAGACCTTTCCTTTCTGATAGAATGTTTTATTATTTTTATGCAGTACTACTGTGATATCACCACTTAGGCTGAGCCTCATACATAAGTGAAGTCCCACAGAACCCAGGTAATGCAGAACTTTGTGATCTTGGACTCTGGTCTCAATGGGACCCGGGGTAAGAGATCCTCCTTCCCCCAATCTTTGGCAATTCAGGGGTCACACCCATAAGCCACCTCTTGCCGATGCCAGATAATCTCATTGGCCACCCTCCAGAACTCACGGCTGCATCTCCTGGAAGGGAGCATAAAATGAGACCCCCATAACCATGCCACTGGACTCTGCACCAGAAGTGCCCCAGAGGTGGGGTGGGTGAGAGCACTCCCCGCCCCAAGGGACTCAGCCCCAGCAGCTGACCTCCACTCCCCCACATGCTCGGGCCGAGCCTCATGCATGAGTGAACATATTCCTGGACCATGCGGCCAATTCGCAACACATCACCATGAAGGGAAATATATGCCTCTCAGAGAGCCTGGCAAGCTATGGAGAGTATCCTGCCCACATGGAAGAGCTGGGCAAGCTCCCTGTGGCGTATTCAATATGTCATATACAGTAACAATAACAGGTCTCATTCCCATAACCCTGAAAAGAGCCTGTGAAAAATGAGTAAGGAGAAGCTGCTAAAATCTCATGGCTGGCCTTTTGGAAAACAATATGGATGATCCTCAAAAAACTAGAGGTTGAGCTCCCATTTGACCCAGCAATACCACTTCTAGGAATATATCCCAGAGGAGCAAAAGAGTATAGTCGAAATGACATCTGTACTTATATGTTCATCGCAGTACTGTTTACAATAGCCAGAATCTGGAAAAAACCCGAGTGCCCGAGAACAGATGACTGGTTGAAGAAACTTTGGTACATCTATACAATGGAATACTATGCAGCTGTTAGAAAAAATGAGGTCATGAAGTTTGCATATAAGTGGATCAGCATGGAAAGTATATGCTAAGTGAAATGAGTCAGAAAGAGAGAGAGACAGACATAGAAAGATTGCACTCATCTGTGGAATATAGAATAATAGACGAGGAGTCTAACACCCAAGAATAGTAGAAATAAGTACTAGGAGGTTGACTTCATGGCTTGAAGGCTGATCTCTCATTCTGGGCAACTGAGAGAAAAGAACACCAAGTATAATGCGGTCGGAGGCCATGCGGGAGAAGGGGGATGCAGGCTGAATGTGGACTAGAGACTGAACACAATGGCCACTCAACACCTTTATTGCAAACCACAACACCTAATCAGAGAGCGAGAACGAAAGGGAATACCCTGCCATAGTGGCAGTTTGGGGTGGGGGGAGACGGGACTGGGGAGGGTGGGAGGGACGCTGGGTTTACTGTTGATGGAGAATGGGCACTGGTGAAGGGTTGGGTTCTTGAACTTTGTATGGGGGAAACATGAGCACAAAAATGTATAAATCTGTAACTGTACCCTCACGGTGATTCACTAATTAAAAATAAAAATTAAAAAAAAATCTCAGGGCTGGGACGAATGGAGACATTACTGGCGCCCGCTCGAGTAAATCGATGAACAATGGGATGACAGTGATACAGTGACTCACAATATCCAGAATCTGGAAAAATCCAAGTGCTTGAGAACAGACGACTAGTTAAAGAAACTCTGGTAGAAAAAAAAACCAAAAAAACTGGTAGACCTACACAATGGAATACTATGCAGCCATTAGAAGAGATGAAATAATGAAATTTGCATATATTTCATAAAGGACATAGAGAGTATTATGCTAAGTGAAATGAGTCAGAAAGAGAGGAACAGACATAGAAGGACTGCACTCATTTGTGAAATATAAAATAACATAATATGAGATTGATGCCCAAGTACAGTAGAGACAGGGCAAAGAAGATTGCTCCATGGTTGGCAGCCTGCCTCATGAGCTAAGGGAGAAGGGAGATGGAATAGAGAAGGGATCACTAAGTCAATGATGGTAGGAGGGATACTTCCGGATGGGAAACATGTACTGAAAGTAGATAAAGGATCAAACCTGATAGCCTTTCAGTATCTGTATTGCAAACCATAATGCCCAAAGGTAGAGAGAGAGTATGGGGGAAATTGTCTGCCATGGAAGCAGTGGGAGGGGTGGAATGTGAAGGGCTGTACTGGGGACAATGGTGGTGGAAAAATGTGCACTGGTGAAGAGATGAGTGTCTGATCATTGTATGACTGAAACTCAAACATGAAATCTTTGTAACTGTATCTCACGCTGATTCAAAGAATTAATTAAAAATAAAAAAAGCTGGTTGAGTGCATCCAGATTGCTATTGGTAGGGAATGGCTAGAGTCTAGCAGGAGAGATGTGATCAGGAGATTCTTGATGCACTAGTTTGACATTCTAATTATGGAAGAGCAGAAATGATT
Organism: Sorex araneus; assembly: GCF_027595985.1. Lineage (NCBI taxonomy): Eukaryota > Metazoa > Chordata > Mammalia > Eulipotyphla > Soricidae > Sorex > Sorex araneus. The sequence continues at coordinate 25,542,047 of NC_073305.1, forward strand.
TTGTAAGTCAGTTACGGTTAAATGGAACTCAGCACAAACAATTACATTTTAGGTATGTTGTCTTATTCTAAGTCCTAAAACTGAAGCTACTTATTATTATGCAAACTTTACAAAAAGTGGGGCTAGTATTCATAGGCATCCTATGGATACAGCTTATAATTAAAACCATCAGTCTTGAAATTGTCTTTCCAGTGTCAAGTAATCTACAAACTATATTTTGATATGTTCGTTTTAAAGTAATGTGATTTAACGTAAAAAGAAAACTCTGTGACTGGGGATTTTAGTGTTATGATCAGGAGAATGGATCTGAAACATGAACTTCTTGTAATGGCTTCATTAATGAATTTCTGAGAACAATTTAGCTGCACATTATGTTTGGAATTAAGTCTGTCTGTGGGAAACTATTCATCCTCAGTCTCAGAACAAGAAAATTAAGGCTCTTGTCATTTCATTGATAAAATTTTCTCCTGAAAAATCTGTGCACTTATTAATAAGGGGGTTTTAAAATATTTCCTTCTTAAACGAGTAAAGTTATTCACTTAACAAAAATAAGCAAAACAAACAGAAGAACAAATACTAAAGGATTTGAGATAAAAAAAAATAACCTCTACACATATCCACAGATAGTACAGGAATCTCGGACATGATACCAGCATATTCTGGAGCATTTGACCTCAATTCTTCTACTAAAAAAAGCGGAATATAATGCCAGATTATCTTATATGACACAGATGAGAGAATGGGATGCATTGTTTCTCTACTGTCATTATAAGTTATTATAAGATATTTTAGAACAGAGTATTTACTCCTAAATATAGTCAAAAGGAACTTCACAAAAATGTTGATATAAAAAAAATGACAATGGCTGGTCATAGTCTGCAGACTTTCTTGAGGTATTGTTCACTTTTTATGATCAAGAGCACGATAAAATCCAGAAACTATTCCAGTGAAAGAGGCCTATCTTTGTTATTATGAAAAGGCCATTTATGCTCAAAAATCCTTTCTTGACACCTAATGGCATGTTAGCAGATGATACTGGGTTTAGTATAGCTTCTGGATTTTTTTTTTTTTGTCTTTCCATCTTTATGAACAAGGCTTAGGAAGCCCAGCATGTACCATTGAGGTCTGCAAACATCCTCTTTTATCTCACTGGCTGGTAGTTTTGAGTGAACTATAATCCAAACTCAAATACAGGAGCATTAAATGTACAAGAAGGACATTTAGTCTCCAAGTATGCCTTCTCCAACTTAAATAAACAGACACAGAGGGAAATTATTGAAAAGGAAAGGCCCAGGCAAAATATTACAGCTAGCTAGAAGAGGGGGAAAAAATTGAACAGGTTTAATTTTTTTCATTCATCTCTTTTCAATTCATTCCTTTCATTCTTCAACATAACATCTTGATTATATCATCACATGCTAAAAGCATAACATATAGCACCTTATTTACTCTCCATAGCCCATGAAACAGGACTGTGAACAGTTCTACTTCATACAGAAGGAAAGAGAGTCTCAGAGAAAGAAAGAAAGAAAGATAGGTGAATTAATAGTGTTAAGTGAGGCAGCCTTGATTTGTTTTTGGTTTGGGACCACACCCAGTGGTGCTAGGGTTCACTCTTGACTCTGCTCAGAGATCACTCCTGGTGAAGCTAGGAAGATTTGATTACATGTGTCACTGGGAATGAACCCAGGTTGGGTGTGGATATGCAGGAAGCATCTTACTTACCTGCTGTATTCTCTCTCTGGTCCCTATGCCCTCAATAGGAATGCTAAACATTTAAAGTCAAATCCCACACTAATGATGCCAGACCATATTTAAATTCTTCAGTGTCAGAATTATTTTGGTGAAGCTCCTTAAGCACATATTGAAGGCCTTTATCTATCTTGGTGTAGTTCGTTTGGAGAAGAGTTCTGAAGATAATTATGATTCTGATGCCTTTAATAAGTACATTCTACTTTGATAAACATGGTCCTATAATAGGTTGTCACCAATAAACAGTAGTTTCAGAAGAACTCTGAGATCCTCTTCGTCTTCACCTAAAATAATAAAATTTACCTTGATTCCTAGTGGGAATCAGGAAGAAGATGGTCTGTGAAACGTTGAATGTCTAACATGCAGAAATTATTCTCTCTTTACTAACAAAACAGAAGACCAGAATGTTCAACAGAGAAAAGCTTACAGATACATGCATAAAATCATCATCAATGGTATTCTAAAGTAACTCATAATGATTAAAACAATATAAAAAGAGCTTTACAGTGACTAATTTATAAGGTGTACTGTAGGATAATATAGCCTCAGGTAGTTTAGATTTATTGGGTTACTCCCATTACAGTGCTCCCATTCCTCTGTGTTTATTTGTAGCTTCTTAGTGTTCTGTTGACTTGTAAATGTTGTTTTTCTCTTCTCCTTGAGTCCTTTGCATAGTTTATTCAGAGCAATGTCCTTTTTGTATGGACACAGGAAGACTTAGCAAATGCTATGCTTTTGTAACCTGGGAGTCACTTGACTCTACATGATATTTTCCTCCTGGGCATCTGTTCTCTCGAACCTAAGCCTCAGCTGCCCTTAATTCCTAGCACCACTAGAGCAGGGTCCCAACGAGGGAGGAGATAGACCCAGGGCAAGCGGTGAGTTGTGTGCTACCCTGGCATCGAGATGGGCCTGGCCAAAGTGCCTAATGCTTAACTTTAAGTTAAGAGCTTGGTCATGGATAAATGTTGTCATGATCCAAACAGTGATAACTAGATTTGGACCCTACTAGGGTGAGGAATGATTAATCTAGCCTGAGTGCTGTGGTCTGAGCCTGTGGCAAGATGTTGCCAGGAGAGCTGCTTTGCAAGACTCAATGTATCTCTTGCTATGTCCATACAAAAATAACTAGAATTAAGATGTTAATGAGTGTTTGGAATGGGGAGAGGAGAAAAAACCCTTAAGAGGTATTTTGCCTACTAGCAGTCTGGGAGGGCTTTGGAACGCCCCTAGGTTGTGTTCCCTTTGAACCAGACAGCCCTCAGGAAGGGCTTTCTTATGTTGATTTTGCTACCTGGCAGTGTGTAACCTAGGTAGGGGCAAGGGCGAGAGAGAGGAAAATGGTAGGAGAGAGATGGAGAGAGGCTGCAGTACATCCAGAGAGAGGACAGAGCTGGGAGTGCGGGAGATGAGAAAGATGGAAGATTGAATAAACGGTAACTAATCAACAACCAGCTTGGTCCTCATTCTTCCTTTGCCCGTCCTTGGCCAACGGCAGTCCCGATCCAGCCCATACACTGCGGTTCCAGAGCACGGAACGCGGGCGGTGAGACAGAGCCACCTGGAGAGCCCGCGAGTGCACACGCCCCTCGGTGTGCTTTAGTGTTTTACAGTGTATCACTTGCCTAACAAATCAGGGCTAAGGGACAGAGCAGACAGAGTGGAATGGAGTTTGCTTACACCAGGAAAGGTGAAAATTGAAGACAGTTACCCACAGAAATGAAATTAATTGAGAAGTAAATGAATCTCTTGGTAAAGTAACCCAGATAAATCTCACAAATGTTAATTCCACTGCTGGCCATTGTGTGACTATGTTTGTTATTTCTCAGAGAACATTGCTCCCTCAAACCCTGATAAAGAAGTAATAAAAGGTTCTTCATAGAGTGGTTGTGAGGATTAAATAAAATCTGAGTATATGTGCAACTAGAAAGCTTTCAGATATGGAACATATATGGGAAGGAGTATTTCTGTTAGATATTCTTACTGAGCTTATTACAATAGGAGATTTATATTTATTTGCATATATATTCAAATCTAAGAAAGAAATAGTACAAGCCCATCATCATTTAGAGGAAGCTTTTGAAGTCACAGGTGTATGAAGACTTTTAGGTTTTGGAATGGCACAAAGAACACCTATCTTCTAAACATCAGGAATGGATAACTTCTTTTTTATTTTTAATTTTTTTATGAGGATAGCATCTGTAGTAATCAAACACACTTTTCTTTCTGCAATAAGATGGATGAATACTCACACTAAGTGGTAAAAGTAGCCTCATGTCACTTCAGGTCAGGTTTTCTGTTGAATGCTTTATGAAAAGCTTTTAGTTTTTATAGCTTTTTGGATTGCATAATTTAAGATAAGGGACTAGGAACCTAATATTGCCACTTGTATAATTGTCCCTGGATGTTACTTCCCAAATCTACAAAGTGGGCACATTAGTGGCAAGCGTAATGCTAGGTTTCAATTGATTCAATACATTTTAATGAAATTGGAGTGTTATAGAGCATTAGCTAATGGAGCAAATTGAAGTACTGGATTGTACTTCCCCCCTTTATTTTGTAGGTTTGAAAAGCAAAAAAAGAAGAGAAAGTTCAGGAATCATAGAGAAAAGTTATTAAGCATTATTCAAGCATCCTAAAATGAAATTGCTCTCATTTAGTATATATTTCTCTGTAGTTTTTACAATATGTTCTTATCTAAATCTAAATCTATCAGCTACATACTCTAATACTATGCCATTTTGGAGAAAAAAAAATTCATCTTCCTATGATATCTTCGCAGTGATCATTTTAAAGCTTGCATATTACCTTACTCGCTACTATTTTTGTAGTGTCTGTTTTCACTGTTTCTTACTGTTACTGTGTAGGATAAGGTTGGTTTGCCCTTCCTCCCTGGTCGCTGGAAGCTTGTGCTTATTGAGTGCCCCCCACTGTCAATTACCTTTGTCTCCTGATCAGACTCTGACTTGTAAATATTATTTTCCTCTTCTCCTTACTGTCTTTTGATGGCTACTATGTCAGAGCAATTGCTTTTTGTACGGATACAGGAAGACAGTTAAAAGACAAGCCTGTGGCTTGGGAGTTGATTGACTCCAGAAAACATTACCTCCTGGACATCTGCTGTCTCGACTTAAGCCTCAGTTGCCCTTACTTCCTAGATCCCCAAAAGCGCAAAAGCGGAGTCCCGACGAGGGACTCGATGGACCCAGGGCAAGCGGTGAGCTATGAGCTACCCTGGCATCGAAATGGACCTGGCCAAAGTGCCCTAATGTTTAACTATAAGACAAGAACTTGGTCATGGACAGATTCTGTCACGATATAAAATTAATAACTAGATTTAGACCCTGTTGGGGTTAGGAATGGTTTATCTGGCCTAAGCACTGTAGTCTGAGTCTGTGATAAGATGTCCCCAGGAAAGTCACCTTACAAGCCTGAAAGTGTCTATTACTATGTCCATACAGAATGATAAATACAGAATGAGAATTAAAGATGCTAATTAAGTTGCAGGTCTAAGGAGAGGAGAAAGCTGTTTTGCCCTTATGGGCTGCAGGTGGTTGGGAAGTCTGGAAAAACATTTTTGATCACACTTCCTGTGCGAAAGCATGGTTGGGGAGGCATGGTGAGAGGATTAACAAAAGTGGCTGTGGGGAAAAAGGGGGTTGAATGGATTGATGGGTTGAAGGAGAGTGGTTTGAAGGAGAGACAGTTACCGAGAAAGCAGAGAGATAGCAGAGAGAAAGAGAGAGAGAAGAGACGGATGCAGTGGGAAGAAAGAATTGTGCAGTTAGAGAGAGATAGACACAGAGAGAGGGGGGAAGTTGAAGAGATCTGGGGGAGATGAGAGATTGAATAAACAGCAACTAATCTGCACCCAGCTTGGCCGACAACAGCCTTCCTTCCGGGTGGAGATTCGGCTTGAGAGCACCGAACGTGGGCAGCGAGAGAGAGAGAGACACCCAGAGAGCCCTTGAACATCCTTTCAGGTATAATCCCCGTGTGTGTGAGGAGCTTACGCAGCCGAGAGGGGAATTTTCACAGCCTGCACTGGAGTGGGAGATTCTTTTACATTACTGAAATTCTTTGATTAAGAGCACTTGCTCTGAGCCATATTAATTTTTTTGATTCAAGATGATGTCAAATTTTGCTACAAAAGTTGTAAAGGTATTGGACCAAATCTAGGGGAGGGGATAATATGAGCAAAGATTGACAATAGCTATATTCTAATGGTTGATGGTGATCTGAAGAGCAAAGAAGGAAGTCTGAGGGATTATCTCAATGTTTTGATGGGGGAATACTGCAAAACTGGAGGTGTTGAGAGAATAGAGTTTAGGAAGAGGGGAAAAACAAGGGTCACAGAGAATGTTTCCATACAATGTGGGGGTCAGGTACATAGAACTGTACAGGTTCTATAGTCTTATGATGGACCCAGTGGCTTGGTGTATAGTCACAAAGGTATAATTGAAATGTTCCTGTTTTATACTATAGTGGTTTGTTCATTAAGTGATAGTGTTGATTGCTACAAGGCCATAGTTCTACCAGGCATTAGTCTAAGTTATCACTAACTCTCTCCCACACTTGGGTACTATCATCTACACATTTCCACCATTCACTGTAGAACTTCTTTCATCCATTTCCCACACCACAGTCAAAGGATCTTTTTGAAGTGTACATTGATTCATCCTTCCTCTACTTTTTCAGAACCTTTCAGTGTCTACTTGCTGTTCTTTGTATAAAAATGAAAATACTGAATGTGAATCAGTGGAGACTCAGCTACTTACACATAGTAAGCAATCTAGTTCAAATTTATTTAAAAAGTAACTTTTTTTGACAAGTATAACAATAAGCATCAGAAATTTGACAAGTTTTTGTTTAATAATAATAAGATGTACAGTTACAAAGTCGATCATGATTTGGGCTTCAATCATACAATATTCCAACACCTGTCCCTTTACCAATGTACATTTCCCACACACCAATGAGGTCTCTTCCTGTCCTTCACAGACTCTTAGCAACTGTATATGTTGTCCTACAACAGTGAATCCTCCCCCACTCATCAAACTGATCTTCATAGCTGTAACTCTGACCCATGAGTGGATTTGCATTTCACGATAGTGGAAGAGATGCATTTTAATTAATTAATTATATTTTAATTGAATCACGAAGATGTTCATGATTGGATTTCAGTCATATAATGTTCCAACACTCGTCCCTTCACCAGTGTACTTTTTCCACCACCATGGTCCCAATTGTCCTGCTGCCCCCCATCTCTCTCTCTCTCACCCTCTCTCTCTCTCTCTCTCCTATTTCTCTCTCTCTTTCATTTTCATCCTTATAGTTTGCAATACAGATAATAAAGGTTATCAAGTATATCCCTTTACCTGTGCCCTTTGTGCCCCCACACACACTCAAGGCAAGCTTCCAACCATTTCTCTGCCCTCCTGGTCCCTGTTTATTCTCACCTTGGATATTAGTCTCATGTCATATATATCATCATCATCATCATCATCATCCCGTTGATCGTCAAATTTCTCAAGTGGTCTCAGTAACATCTCCATTTGTCCAGCCCTGAGATTTTAGAAGCCTCTCTCTACTCGTCCTTCCAACAATGCCGTACTGGAGGTTCTTTCAGGGTCAGAAAAATGAGACCCAGCTTATTACTGTTTTGGGCATGTTAATACACCATGGGGACCTTGCCAGGCTCTACCATGTGGGCAGGAAACTCCCAGTAGTTTTCCAGGATCTCCCAGAAGGAGAAGTAGGCTATAAGATATTGCATGGCTGCGAAGTGGCCGTGAGCTTCCAGGTGCTGGTTTTTAAGTCTCTGGATGCTGGCTGTTGACAGGATTACATGGCACCAGTGACCACCTAGCTACTGGGAAATGGGAAATCTGGGAGGAGGAGGTCCAGTCTTGATCTGAGGGGCCTTGGAGGTCTCAGGCCCGAGTCCCACGCACCTGGGTTCCTCTGCCGGTTCCTTCATGCATGAGGCTCGTCCGAACGTGTGGATAGGGGCCTTGAGTATGGCTGTGGCTAGGCTCTGGAGGTCTTCGGCTGCTGGGAGCTCTGCTCGGGGTGGGGAGGGAAGCTGGAGCCCATACCCTCCAAGGAGGCCCTGGGAAAGACAGCCAGGCGCACCGGCAAGAGATGATATATATACATCCCACAAATGAATGCAGTCATTCTATTATTGTCCCTCTTCTTCTTATTCATTTCACTCAACATCATACTCTCCATGTCCATCCATTCATAAGCAAATTTCATGACTTCATTCTTCCTTACAACTGTGTAGTATTCCAGTGTGTAGATGTACCATAGTTTCTATATCAAGTCATCTGTTCTTGGACACTCACATTGTTTCCAGATTATGGCTATTGTGAATAGTGCTGCAATTAACATCAAAGTGCAGACGATGTTTCTGCTGTGTGTTTGAGATATCCAGGGTATATTCTCAGAAGTGGTATTGCTGGGTTGAATGGGTACTCAAGTCTAGTTGTTTGAAGAATATTGTTTTCTAAAAGGCTGGACAGGTCGGCATTCTCACCAACACTGAATGAAAGTCTCTTTCTTCCCCACATCTGTGCTAGCAGTGGCTGTTCTTGTTATTTTGGATCTGTTCCAGTCTCTGTGGTATAAGATGATATCTTGTTGCTTTGATTTACATCTCCTGATGATTACTGATGTAGAGCATTTTTTCATGTGCTCTTTGGCCATTTGAATTTCTTCTTTGAGGAAGTTTCTATTCAATTCCTCTCCCCATTTTTTATGGGTTGGGTGTTTTTTCTTTTAAAGTTTCATCAGAAAAAAAATTAAGTTTTATCAGTATCCTATATAACTTTGATATTAACCCTTTATCAGATGGGTATTGGGTAAATAATTTTTCCCATTCCATGGGTTGTCTGTATTTTAGACACTGTTTCTTTTGAAGTGCAGAAGCTTCTTAGTTTTATGTAGTCTCATTTGTTTATCTTTGCTTTCACTTACTTGGTCACTGGTTTTTCATCTTTGAAATGCCTTGAGCTTCAGTGATATGGAGAGTTTTGCCTATGTTTGGAAGAGATGCATTTTGTTCCTTCTGAATGAGGGTTTGCTCCTTCAATCTGCTCTTTCCTTATTTGAAGCAGTGCTGAAAACTGATTCCGCTGGTTACACTGTTAAAATAACAAGACAAATGTAACATTAAATCATTATTTTTGGCTATTGCAGAGTTATTCAGCATATGAAGTTGGGTTGAGATAATTTTGGGTGGAGACAATTTTACTTATAAATTTCATCACCATATCATTCCTCTATGGGCATTTTTGGTTAAGAATTGATGGATGCATGGACATATGTTAATCATTATTTAATCATTTTCTTTTCTTTTTTTTTTTGTTGTTGTTTGGGGAGAAGAAGAGGGGACACATCGAGTGGTGCTCAGGGATCACTCTTGTCTATGCTCTCAGGGAATGGAGCACTCCTGTGGGGCCCGATGATTGGGGTTTGAGCCTGGATCCATCCTGTACAAGGTAAGCATCTTACCTACTGTACTATCTTTCTGGTTGTAAATCATTATTTGATTTAACAAACATTTATGAGGACCAATTATATTCTACAATTTATTAAAGTTATTATGAATTTACATGCAATAGAGTGAAATCTGGAGGGGGGAGGGTTTACTGATTAAAAACCCAATAAATGCACTTTCTAGAGTTCTATTATTGTCTGATTCTTTAAAAGAACCAACAGAGTGGACTGGAGCAATAGCACAGTGGGTAGGGCATTTGCCTTGCACGTGGCTGACTCAGGTTTGATGCCCAGCATCCCATATGGTCCCCTGAGCACCGCAGGAATAATTCCTGAGTGCATGAGCCAGGAGTAGTCCCTGTGCATCGCAGGGTGTAACCCAAAAAGCAAAAAATAGAAAAATATTAAATAAATTAAAGAACCACGAGAACCCTTATTGGGATTTAGAAAATTTTTATTTTGATATATGTTGTAGTAGCAGTAATTAAATTGCAATGTAAAGGCACTATCTATAGCACTGTCATCCCATTGTTCATCGATTTGCTTGAGCAGGCACCAGTAATATCTCCATTGTGAGACTTGTTGTTACTGTTTTTGGCATATCGAATACACCATAGGTAGGTTGCTAGGCTCTACCATGTGGGTGGGATACTCACGGTAGCTTACTGGACTCTCCGAGAGGGATGGAGGAATCAAACCCAGGTTGGCTGCGTGCAGGAAAATGCCCTACCTGTTGTGCTATTGCTTCAGTCCCAATGTAAAAAATGAAAAAATGTAAAAATGAAAAAAAACTTAGACCTGTTGAAATACGAAGGAGAATATTGATACTGGGATGAGGCAGAGAGAAGTATGACCTAATGTAAATGCTTGTGTCTGCTGCAGTAAAAAAGTTTATGTTTCTCCATTCTACAAGTACTTCCATATTTCAAAAATGATGACCTTTTCATCTTGAATAGGTTTAAGCCTTATATGAAACACAGTCATAGAACTACAAGGTTTTTTGAAATTTATTGAGGAACTGTAAGAAGATCCCATATAAGGTATAGGGGAGAGGCAATACAATTCATGTGTTGAATGACTGCAGTATGGTAGTAGCTGGGAGAAGGAAACCACTCATCATAGTTAGTCTAAGGTAGCAAGAAAATTGCAGTGAGTGCTTCAATTCTTCACACTGTGTCATGTCATTTTGCAATTCCCTCACATATGGTTTGCATGGCCTGCCGTGGCCCTTGGCATCACAATGAACTGTGAAATCTGCTTTGGGCAATGGGATGTTAGCAGTCGGTAGAAGCAGAAGCAGCTGCAGTGGGGTTGCATATTGTGATGTATCTTCTTCTACAATCATCATTAAAAAAAAAATTCAGGTTATCTTGCTGATCTAAAGTGAAAGATTTATTCTGGCCTGTATAGGTGTGGTAGCAGACTCATAGCCTAGATCCATCAAGTCATGTCTAGATGATTTAAGAGTCAGGTAAAACCATAAATATTGGTATTTCATCCACAGAGAGCATAGCCTTGTTTATCTCTTAGGCCTGAATGATAAAACCCTGCTTTGTGCTACTGACATTTTATGCAATACGAACTAACAGAGCAGATAGGTAGACTCTCAAGATTTTCATTAAGCAGCTTTATTGAATATAGAAAGAACATAAAGGATTTAGTTGAATACTCAGGAACAAAAGTCTCGTGCTTTCCTCATTGAATTTGAGGGTCAAAATGTATAATTTGAAAAGAAGTGGTCTGAGGTCCAAAATATCCAAACTTTGTTTTTATTTCTGTCTTTGTTTTGGGGCCTCACTGGACTGTGTTCATGCTTCCTCCTGACTCTGAACTGAGGGATAATTCCTGGAAGGCCCAGGATCATATAGGGTGATAGGGATTGAACCCAGATCAGACACATGCAAGGCAAGTATCTTAACTGCTGGACTATCACTCTGGCCCCAATATCTAAACTTTTTTTCTCTTTTTGCTTTTTGGCTCACACCCAGCGATGCACATATTTTCCCTAAATACATGATGAATTCCTAATTCCAATTACCTTTCAGTGTGAATTTATACTTGACAGTTTTATTGCAAAGGCAATAAGTTAAAATTTGGTAGACCCCAATCTAATGACTGGTAACTTTGTCAGTAGATTTGGTGGTGTTCACAGAGGAATAAGTCTAGGGTAAGGTGGAGGCATAAATTGGAGACAGTTACTTTAAGGATATCTGGTAGTTGCCAGGAACTCAGAAGAGTCAAGGAAAGATTCTTCCTTAGAATGTTTAGTAAGACTATAGTTCTGTGGACATCTTAATTTTAGACTATAGGATTCGAGGTCTGTGAAGTAATAATTTTTTTAAGTCATTCAGTTTGTTGTGCTTTGTGATGATAGCCCCAGGAAACTAATACAATATGGATGTGAGGTATTGTGCTAAATTATGAATTTTACTAAGCAGAGAGCATCAACTTGTTTATTAGTGAGTCACCTTTGGCGACTTTAGAAATATTGAGATTGTGGATAATTTTCAGGATTCATAATACCTACAGATGAAATATTGAAGCTGTGGAATTTGAGTATTAATATTAATGAGACCTCAATTGTATTCATAAAAAAGTAAAGCTCAGAAGACTTTTACTTAGTGGAAGAATAATATGTAAACATACATAACAATCAGTTGTATTTATTGAGTTCTAAGTACAGTTCTCAGTGTTTATATATAAACTCATTTAAATCTCCCAATAACTCAAAAGATACTGGATCACTCAGGGTCTAACTAGATCTGGTCAGGAAAATCCTACCTTGAGTATGTAAAAGAAGGATGAGTGCTCACGAGAGACTCAACTGGCTGGAACAATCCCCTTGTCTGCAGGAGGACCAGGTTTGATCCCAGCACCACATGGTGTGCTGAATGGGGCTAGGAGTCATGGAACACTTAGCTAGAAGTAGCCCCTTAGCACTGTTAGCTGTGAGCTCCACCCCCCACCTCACCTGAGCAAAAATATTAAATAAACTAGAGAGGATCAACTACACAGGAGTTGGAATTGATGGGAGGAATGGTGTGAGAGGCGGAAGGGGAGGAGCTACTATGACAGAGCAGAGCAGGATATAAGTGATTCTTGCATTAATCTGTTATGCATTACTACTACTACTACTACTACTACTACTACTACTACTACTACTACTACTACTACTACTACTCCTCAGCATGCAAAACTGAGCAATTAGAAGGGAAATGACCTAAAGTCTAAGTTTTCTCAGCTGGAACTGAAATTCAAATCCAGGCAATCCAGTTGGACTGCCACTCTGAACCTCAGTCCACAATAGTGCCCTTTGATTCAGCAGGAGACTGAGCAGACGACATTATTCTGATTTGCTATGTTGGGAGTTAAGGGCCTATGCTATACTGGCATTTGTGAAATGGAGTAAAACAGGTTTCTTACCTATTACAAAGGAAAGAATTATTTGCCTAAGAAAATGAGAAAGGAAATAGCTCTTGGTTATAAAAAAATATTTGAAAAGGGGACACAATTTATTTTAACTGCAAGAGTATTCAATTTCAAGTCAGAAGTAAACAAGACAGCATGGGGAGATTAAAAAAATCTTGCATTTATTTTAGCAAGTTCCACCTCCACAAAATAATTTGAGATATCTCTGAAAGTCTGTTTTCCTTTTGTTAAACTTCAAGGTTGCTTCCCATTTATAATTTCTTTTCGTTGTTTGTTGGAGGACACAAGGTGGTTTTGTTATTCTCAATAAATAACAGTACTCCAATAAATAACAGTACTCTAAGAGGTTTTACTCTTTTCTTTGCAACTTGGAATCATCAGTCTAAGATGATAGCAGTAAAATTAGAAGTGTTGTTTTATGCAGTTTGCTTTCTTGTCTAGGGTTACCAAATAAGATAAGAAACAGTTCATTCATTGGGCCTGAAAAAACTGTTATATTTTTCTTTCTTCTTAAAGTGATTTGTTAGCTAAGTTTAATTAAGAAAATAAACAAAACTAGAAACTGATAAGTACTTGACTAATGGATGATACAAATCTTTTCTAAAAATATTAGTTACAAAAGAGGAAAATCAACTAAAGGGGATGTCGGTGTTCTTCCTAATGGGCGTGGCATATGGAATAAGTGGTAGATGCGGATTATTTGGATCAGTTACTTCAATTTAGCTAAAATAAATGCCAATCGGAATGATTTAGGTAACTCTGAATTTCCTATCACATCATGACTGTATTGCCTGGATCGCCCATATGGTTGCTTTAACTATATCTTTCACAGTGCCTATCCATTAAAACATAGGGTGCCGTGGCTTTCATTTTATGCAGATGAGTTAATACTAACCTGCCCAGAGGATTCTACTTGGCTAGATATGAGCTATCCTCAACTGTAGAGACTACTCAATGGATACCTTCATGTCACTACAGAATCTAAAAGATATGCATATCTTTGGCTTTATGTGATGGAAAATACATGACAAAATATTGGGTTTTGGTGTCAGCATGATTTGGATTATGGAACATTATAAATAACTTGGCAGTTTATTTTATTAAAACATTGTTTGGACAAATATTAGACAGGGGCATTCTAAACAAAGGCCTTGAATTAAGAATCCCTTTGGACAAATTGACATTCTGTTAGACGCTATGGTTATATGATTATATGAAATTTGAAAATGTATCTTTACAAGCATGATTGAATCTTGAAGGATTAAAAATGGTCTCTTGATGGCCTTACTTTCTGTGGGGGTGATCATTAAACTGACCCTGAAGGAAATGGCAGCACAGTCCCTTTGATTCCATTCTATTTCATTTCCTGCTTTATATATTGGTATGAAAATTCTAAGGAGCTTTTCTTTTAAATCAACTGTTGAGTTCACCTGACTATAAGACATGCAGATTAGAAAGGCCAGTATATGTTACTCTGGACCAGCTTTCCAAAGCTAGCACATGAACATAATAATAAGGGTCACTGACCTGTATTTAATTTTTTAAAGCCAAAGTAAATTAAAAAGAAAAATTTAAAAACCAAATATCTGGGAGAAAATGATGTCATTGTGCTTAATAAGTTGTGGGAAAGTTAAATTTAAATGCAATCCTGTTGGTAGAGAACATCTTTCAAAATATGGAGCTTGTGAGAGAAAAGTGAGAAAAATGTGTGTTTAATGCCCAGTGGGGATTTAGTCACTTGCACAACCCTTTGCATTTCTCAGAACAAGAAACTGAAGTAAGAACTTTAAAATAAAGTCACAAAGACCTTTCATGGTTTAAAGTGAAATCTAGAGATTTCTGCCTAGCATGTAAAGGCCAGAACTCACACGAGGACTTTCTGGTAGAAAGATATGCAATCTCATATGTGAATTTAGCAGGATTATTTATGTGAATAAAAATATCTTATGAAAAACATTTTTTAAAAAGTTTTATTGAATCACCATGAGATGGTTACAAGCTTTCATGTTTGGGTTACAGTCACACAATGATCAAACACCCATCCCTCCACCAGTGCACATTCCCCACCACCAATATCTCTGGTATACCTCCTCCTTTTTCACCCTCTCCCTGCCTCGATGGCAGACAATATTCCCCATGCTCTCTACTTTTGGGCATTATGGCTTGCAACACAGATACTGAGAGGTCATCATGTTTGGTCCATTATCTACTTTCAACACTCTTCTCCCATCCTGACTGATTCCTCCAGCCATCATTTTCTTTTTTTTTTTTTAATTTAAATTTTATTGAATCACCAGGTGGAGGGTTACAAAGTTCTCAGGATTATGTCAGTTATACAGTACTCAAACACCCTTCCCTTCACCCGTGCCCATATTCCATCACCAACCACCCCATTATACCTCCCGCCCCCTCCCGCCCCCCCCAGTCCCCGCCCTTGTAAGTGATAAGTTTCACTTCGTTTACGCTTTATCTTGGTTACAGTCCATGTTTCAACACATAATTCACTATTGTTGCTAGGGTTTCCCCCCAAAAAAGAGAAGACAGTCCCACTGTCAAGGAAGCATTTGATGGCTCTCCATTGCTGAGAATGTAGAGATATTAAGTCCCGCTGTTTGTTACATAACTTTTCTATTTTTTCCCCCCTCGTCCCGCGCCACCGAGATCACGCCTGTTTAGTAATCACCACGCTGCCTGGCAAAGGGAAAACAAACCAAAAGAGATGGTTATTTCTCGTCATCAGCCGGCTTGGGGCTCTGGCTTAGTTGATAGTCTGGTAGAATGTCTGCAAGCAGTTTCTGGAACCAAAAGTAATATGCTGGTATCGGCCCCGGCTCAAGATTCCACCAGCATCCTGCTGTTCCAAGTACATAATAATTTATTCCCTTGTATCCGATTCCCACGCCACCAGGTCCATGTCAGCTTAATGGACATCATACTATGGTTAACGCCACGCCGCGTTTCTTCCCGAGAAAGAAGGATATTTTTTCTCAGCCGGCGTGGGGATATCCAGCCATCATTTTCTTAGTGATCCCTTCTGTATTCCATCTGCCTTCTCCCCTCCACTCATGAAGCAGGCTTCCAGCTATGGAGCAATCCTCCTGTCCCTTGTATCTACTGTCCTTGGGTGTCAGCCTTATGTGATGTTATTCTATACTCCACAAATATGAAAAACATTTTCAAAATTGTCTCTTCCACTACATAAAGTCCTTTTTCAATAGAAAATTGCAAAATACTATATAGTTTACCTTTTGAGTACTTCTTTATCTATTCCTAGTTGTCTATATATAGTTACCTTTTGCTGACAAGGATTTTTACATGTGCAAATGTCAGATGATACCAATACTGTATACAAGTCAATCCATCAGTGATTTTAAAACCATAAATACCAATAAAACCTGTTGCTCAAAATTGAAAAAGAAAATAATTGAAGCAAAGTTTTTTTTATATAAAATAGTTCCTAGAAATCTTGTAAGTGAAGATGAGCAAATAATTTCATTATACTTAAATATTATCCTGGTGCTTTATATTTCTTTGAACATAAGACTTTTAATAGGATCCATGTATATAAAGCTGAACTATGTCATGTAAAATAGAAGCAGTGTAATACAGGAGCTTTTTATGCAGGTATCAGAATGCCAAATGTGCAAAAAACGAAC
This sequence comes from Sorex araneus, assembly GCF_027595985.1. Classification (NCBI taxonomy): domain Eukaryota; kingdom Metazoa; phylum Chordata; class Mammalia; order Eulipotyphla; family Soricidae; genus Sorex; species Sorex araneus. Next base: position 25,558,387 of record NC_073305.1, read on the forward strand.
ACTCAAGTTGCTTAGTTATGTTTTATAAACATATCAAGATAAGGTTCACCAGACTTAGAAGCTTTTTCCTATGTGATTAGTGCTGACACTTCTGAAAGGAATGAGGAACACAGTGTTTGATATGGACACGGCTGTCTCTCATAGAACATAATCTAGAATTGTCAGAAGAATATGTAAACCATAGCTACAAATGTCTCCTGATATCCAGTTGATAGGAACTGGAAACAGAAAATTAGTCTTTTCGACTCTCCTCATCTTCCTTTTTCTCTCTTAGGTTTCCCATTGGCAGGACTAACCAGGGTACCTAAGGACATTATACAGCATATAATGGTGAGATTTATGTTGAGACTAATAGGTAAAACACCTGCATAGATGCTACTTATCATAAGATAGCTCATTATTTTACCTAACCATAAGGAAGAAAAACAAACTACAACATAATGTCTTAACATCTTAGAATTTTTCCACAAAATATTGCAAAAAAAATAATTCTTAAAGAATACTTTGCTGTTTTCCCCCTCAGCAATCCACAATAAACATTCTGTAAGCTTTGGTGCAATTGCCTCCAAGGCCTAACCTAAGAAGTAGCCACTGAAGGTTTTATTTGCAATGAGAATTAGCAGCTCAATTATGTGCTCCCCAAATTTACATGTTGAAGTCCTAACTCCCAGCACACTCCTAGCACAAGTGATTAGATTTTAAAAGAGCTGATTAAGGTAAAATGAAGCTAAACAGTGTAACTTAGACCCTATTGATTGGTGTTTATAGAAGAGGAGGGTACTTAGACACACAGAAGGGACACTATAGGGATTATACTGCACAGAGAAAATTACTTAGGAGAATAATGTAAAAAGATGGCCATCTGCCAGAGCAGGAGAGAATCTGAGGAGAAATCAGTTCAATTGGCTTATTCGTGTTGGGTATTCAGTGTTTGCAACTTATGAAAAAATATCTGTAGTTTAGAAGCTAAGATAAACAAATGAGATTACATCCAATTAAGAAATTTCTGCACTACAAAAGAAACAATGGGAGACAATGATTAAAATAAAAACGCCTTACTGTCCAGGAGAAAATATTCACTCACCATACATCTGACATAGGACTAATATATAATAATATATAAAGTTGAAAAATTTAGCAAAATTATTTTATTCATTTAAAAAAATTTTTTAGCAAAATTATTTTAAAATGTAAACAAGTCACGAGCAGACACTTCTTCAAAAAAGACATACAGTTGGCCAGTAGGCATATGAAAAAATGTTTCATCACATCATCTGGGAAATGCAAATCAGAACAATGAGATGTCACCTCGTGCTAGTGAAACTGGAATATTTCAAAACATTGTATGACCAATCCTGAGGTGATGTGGTAAAAAGAAACCCCCATTCGATGTTGGTGGGAACATTGGTTTGACCTCTATGAAGAAAAGTATGGAGACATCTGGAAAAAAACAACAACAACCCAATAATTGATCTTCCATATGACCTAACATTCTACTTCCTGGCATCTACCCAAAGAGCCCAAAATCAGTATTTCAAAAAGTTAGTTGCGTTACTCTACTAATTATAGTACTATTCACAATTGCAAAGATCTGGAAAACAACCCAAGTGCCCAAGAACAGATAAATGGATAGAGAAACTGTGGTTTGTATGTGCAATGGAATACTACTTACCTGTGAAAAATAATGCAATTAAAAACTATACGGATGGAAGTAGAAGATATCAGGCTGAGTGAACTCAGTTAGAAGGAGATGCACTGATACAGTACGATCTCTCTTATAATGTGGAATATAAGGAAGCATGCTAACAAATGGCCAATGGAATCTGAGAGTCAGCATACAGAATTGAATCAGTCTGTAGGGTAGAATTGGGAGGGTGGGAGGAGACCTTCAGAGGGATGAAAAGTGGTGGAATGGTTGAGAGTGACTAAAACTCTGGTTTTAGATGTGGTGTTGGAATATTGTACACCTGAATGCTTATCATTAACAGTATTTTAAATCATGGTGCCTATGTAAATATTAAAGAAAAGTGATGAAAAAAATGTGTTGTTAGGCCACCCATTCTGTAATATTTTGTTATAATAGCCTTAGTAAACTAATACAACCAGAAATATCTAAGTCTCATACACAAAAGACCAGTAATTCACATAACTTTCTGAATGTTAACTATGAAAGAACATTTATGATGAGGTTTACATCCATGCAGTCAATCAGAACGACTGAATTGCAGTAGCCTAGTCAATATGTAAAATGCAGTTCCATTTCTGAGATCTAAATGAGAAAAAGGATGTGAATTTCAGAATGAACACAGTGCAGTTTCTCCTTCGATTTTTCACCTTTCATATGCTGCAATTCCTGGGCAGTTCTGTTCTTTGCTTTTTTAGAAACATTTACTATTCGTTATGTTTTGTACACACACTTTTGTGTGAAATTATAGCTATAATCTTTATGTAGTCTTTGTCATAGGAATCCAAATTAGAGGACACAATTTTATCTTGAATTGAAAACTGAGCCACCTGTGTAGGTGTGATTTTTAATACCTACACCTCAGTCCTTTTATCAAAGAATAATCTAGGTCAGCAAATAGAATCCTAATTTGGACTAAGTACTAAGTGAGGGAGAGCTATGACCGAATAAAGAAAAACATGCAGAGACTCATAGATCGACCAATTTCTGTGTGAACAGAAAAATGCTGGAGTGGAGAATTTTTGCTCTATATCATATAGCAGCAATTTATATTGTATTGTTTTATCTAGAAGGTCAGACTTTATTTTTTTTTCTTATTAATGAATCACCATGGGGGTACAGATACAGGTTTACATATTCTCGTGCTTGTGTTTCAGTCATATACAGCTTGAGTATCTATCCCTCCACGAGTGCCTGTCCTCTGCTGATGACCCCATCATTTCTCCCACCCACTCCCACCCCATCCTCCTCCCCAGCCCACCTCTTTGGCAGGGCATTCCCCTCTGTCCCTCTCTCCCTTTGGGCATTGTGGTTAGCAATGGAGGTCTTAGGTGGCCAATGTGTTCAGTCTATTGTTGGATATCATTGGTTTGTCCTTTCCCCCTTGCCACTAGGAGCTTAGGTTTATCAGTCACGCCCATCAAAGTGCTCCCGAGTCACTCCCATTCCTTTGTTTATCTGTAACCACTTCTACCAGTTTATCTGCTCTTCCTCTAATCAAACTCTGTTAATTGGTAAGGTCAGAACTTCCTAGGACACTGAATATTATAACATTGCCTTTCTTTCCTCTTTATGCCTTTTGAATAATTTACTTTAAAGCTATGTCTTTTTTGTATAGACACAAGAAGACAATATTATGTTTTTATAACTTAAGACTTAATTGGCCTCGAATATTATTCCCTCCCAGGCATCTGCTTTCTCCACTAAAGCCTCAGTTGCCCTCAGTTCCTAGCACCCCAAAAGCGGGGTCCCGACGAGGGACAGGAAGGATCCAGGGCAAGCGGTGAGTTATGTGCTACCCTGGCATCGAGATGGGCCTGGCCAAAGTGCCTAATTCTTAACTATAAGTTAAGAGCATGATCATAGACAAATGCTGTCATGATCCAAAAGTAATGATGAGACTAGGACCCTGCTAGGGATAGGAAAGACTGTTCTGACCTGAGCACTGTAGTCTGAGATTGAGATGGCCCCAGGAGAGCAATTCTATAAGCTTTAATGCATCTCTTATTGTGTCCATACAAAATGATTAATATTATGAATTCTTATATGTTTTCTGGCTGAGGAGAAGAGAAACACATTCATGGGACTCCGCCCTTGGGTGGATCCTCCTGCTGAAAGAGAATTAAGTCCTAGGAAAAGCATCCCCTGAGGGAAAGGAACCTTACCCTATTGCTGACCACACCTATGTGTATGCCCCAACCCCCTCATGCTGTGGAGATTTAACTAGGCTGTAAGAGTGGGTTGGGGGCCAGATCCACAGATGGAGAAAGAGACCAAGAGCCAGGAGAGAGGCAGAGAGAGAGAGAATGAAGTAGGATGGGGGAGAAAGAAGCAGGAGGAGAATCAGAGGAGAATGGAGATGGAAATGAAATAAACCGATCGAGCAACCAGTTTGGCCTCCGTCCGTTCCTTCCTTCACCTGCCTCGCCGCCCGCGTTCTTCTTCTTTTTATTTTTGTGTTTTACACAGTCTATAGTCTGCTCTGAGCACGCCTCTCCCATCCTGAGCAGGTCCTTCCACCACATTTTTGCTTGGTATTCCTTTCTCTATCTGAGCTGCCCTTTCCCCCAGCATGTGAGGCCGGCTAGAAGGTCAGACTTTAGTATTTAAAATGGATGATAAATAAAAGATTCTACCATATTCAGAAAAGGTATAGAGTATAAACTTTAGGCATCTCTCATTAAATTGTCACCCCTTTGTCTTCTTAGTGTCCTTATTCATTTCCTCTAAGTCTCCTAGGACAAAACATGCCACTTAAAAATGTGTATAAGCAAGTCACCAGAATATTATGGAGCTAATTGTGAAGAACAATAATTCTTAGAGAAGGAATTTCAGATTTTACCAATTTGAGAACAATGAGTAATTTTCTTCTTTGCAGCCCCATTTGGGTGAAATGTTCCCCTTTGCAAGTGCTGTTTCTAAACTGCAATTAAGCAATTATCTTCTAGTTTCTAGCACTGATTTTTTTCTTTAATTGTATTCTGGACTCTATTTGAATAGGATTATTTTCAGACTTATTCAGTTCTCTGTTCCAGTGCCCCTAACTCCGTTATCCTTTGGCTCCTTCTTGCGTGCAGTTCATTCAGGTATTGAGTCAATTAGAAACTTTTGGTTGCATGTAAAAGGAAGTGAAAGTTCAACTGGCTTAATCAATAGGAGGTATTTATTGATTCACATTACAAAGAGTCCAGAGGTGCGGCAGAATTTGGGCCTGTTTTATTAAGGATTTAACTTTCTTTGCCATTCTCTAAGATTTACTTTCCTAGATTAACTTTCTGATCCTTTGTGGTTCTAAGAGAATATCCAGGAAGATCCTATTTTTCCAGAATTGCTCAGCAGAATACCCATGTGCTAGGTAGATTGGATTTCTCCAGCACTACAAATTAGATTTGCAGATAGCAAATCTTTAATCTAGGTCAAATACCTAGTTTGTAATAGTCCTGATATGGAAACAACCTAAGTACCTGTTAATAGATGAATGGATAATGACAAAGTGTTGTATAGTTACAAGTCTTAACAGTGTTGACAGATTTCCGAAAACTGAAAGTTTAAATGAAATGACATATTAATAAATTAAGTCCTCAGATAATGTTGTTTTATTTGTCTGGCCTAGATTCTTTCTTATTTCATCAACATTATAATGAAAGTATTCTTCAAAGATCTTCCTTCCTTCTTTCCTTCTTTCCTTCCTTCCTTCCTTCCTTCCTTCCTTCCTTCCTTCCTTCCTTCCTTCCTTCCTTCCTTCCTTCCTTCCTTCCTTCCTTCCTTCCTTCCTTCCTTCCTTCCTTTCTTCCTTCCTTCCTTCCCTCCATCACTGCCACCACTTCCTTCCTTTTCTTTCTACACCCAGAAGCTCAGGATTTTCTCTGGATGGGTATCACCCCGGTGAGGCTCAAAGGACTGTATGTGATGCTGGAGATTGAACCCAGGCCACCCATGTGCAAGGCAAATATTCTTCTTGCTAGATTGTCATTCTGGTCCCTCTTCAATGACTTTCTACACAATGGTATATTATTCAACCATAAGAAAGGAAATAATGTCCTTTCCGATAAAGAAAATGGTAATTGAGGGCACTATGCTAAGAGAAATAAGTTAGTTTGAGAAAGGAAAATATAAGTGGAAAAAATCACATATAGGTTATCTGTTCTTAAAAAGTTAAATTCACAGATTAATAGAAAGGAAAGCAATTTGAATTGGCAAAGAAAATAGGTAGAGGTTAAAAAAAAGGCACATACATTCAGTTATGAAATGAATAAAATCTGAAGAGTTAGTGTAAAGCATAAATGACTATAATTTATAAGATTATTGTATAACTGAAATTTGCTGAGAGTAAAACTTAAATATTCTCCACCACCTGCATCTATCCTGAAATAAACAGACTGGTTAATGATCTAGATTCTGGGTCCTATATCAATTATATCAATGTATATATGTATGTATCAGGATATGCATTTGAATAATGCATTACCATTGTGTACATGTACATACTTATCTTTATTGATGTGTCCTTGGTTTTTAATGCTAAGGTTTTGGAATGCATCTCAACGCATCTCTAAATATATATGCCACATCAAATCCATCACAAAAGTTCTAGTAGGAATCTTCACTAAAGATTGAGCCACTCTATACCTCTTCCTCCTTCCCCAGGGTAATTTTGTTGTCAAAGTCAACAAAAGACCATGTCAGGCTGCTTTGTTTCCTTTCATTTGCTTATTTCCTTGGTATCTTTATATTACACAAGGAAGTGAGATCTTAGCTGTTGTTTGACTATCTTTTTCTGATGTCTTTTATTTAGCATAATAATTTCTAGTTCCATTAGTTTATAATATACTACAAGATTTTACTGGGGGGTGTTTTTCTTTTTGTAGTCGACTAGTATTCTATAACAAATAATATTTTCAATATATTTCCATTTTTCAAATGTGCATCGATAGAGTTGTGCTTATAAGATGAAAAGAAAAAATGTCTAGTTGTGTTGTCTGAGAAATTACTTATGACAAAGGAGTTTGGACTTGTGAGAATGGATTGTCCAATAAAAATTTACCTGGAGCTGGTGCTGAGGGTATAAATTGGACATTGAAGGGCTAACTAAAACATATTCTAGACTTATAATTATTTTACTTTTTCTCTTTCAACAGTATTCTCATAGCCTACCATTCTTTCTTGAATTTTTTTTCAAGGAGCTAATACCTGAAATTGCTTTCTGGTTTTTTTTTTTTTTTGTTTTTGTTTTTGGGTCACACCCGGCGATGCACAGGGGTTACTCCTGGCTCTTCACTCAGGAATTACCCCTGGCGGTGCTCAGGGGACCATATGGGATGCTGGGATTAGAACCCGGGTCGGCCGCGTGCAAGGCAAACGCCCTACCCGCTGTGCTATCGCTCCAGCCCCTGAAATTGCTTTCTAAGTTTCCTTCAGTAATGAAGATATTTTGACTAAGGTTCTTCTACACAATCAGACTGTGACTTCCTGATCTGCAGTACTCCATTTGAGTCGATTATAAGCTAATACCTGCTTTTAACTGAAAATAATTTCCTTTCTTTTTACCATGTGAGAGCATACAAGGATGCAAGAAGCAGAAGCAAGTTTTCATTGCTTTCTTTTTCTATTATTTTTTATGTTTGCCAGACATAGTAGAGTGTAGAAAGAGATGTGAGGAGAATATCTCAGGAGCCTGCAACCTTCAAGGGCTGGGCTCTGCCTCATCTCATAATTATGCCAACAGGTTACAAATGAAATAGAAAATATGCTAGATATGCTGTCCATTCTCAGTGTCCAGGAGAGGCAGGGAGATTGTTTATTTTATAAGGTACTCTAGTAATGCCAAAGTTTTTAAGAAAGAGAAGGAACTCAGATGCTACCCTGGAAAAGCATATGTACTACAATAATTCTTAAAGTTTAAATATAGCATGAGTCCTTAAATTAAAACTGCAGCATTATAATCACGATATACTTTTTTATCTTAAATCTGGCAGGATTTGAAGGACCATTCTGTCGAATAGAAAATCTTTTTCCCTTCCCTCTCTCCCTTCCCCTTCCCTCCCCTCCCCTCTCCTCTTTTCCTCTCCTCATTTCCTCACACCATGTCTCCATTCTCTTTCTCCCCTCCACCCCTCACAGCAGTCTGTCTCTATGGCAGACACGTTTCTTCATGTCTCCCTCCGAGAATTTAGTTTGTAACCCACTTTTTAAAATTCAAGATAAAGAAATATTAATTTTTCTTTCTTCTTAAACTCTATTATCCTATTCAACTCTCAATAAAATATAGTCATAGCCTAATGTATTAAGTCAATATTTGTTTTCATTATTATGCCTTGGATATTGCTCCCAGCTGAACCAAGTTGTGTAATATGATTGCATCTCCTTTCTTCTCTTCCCAGTTATTTTCCCTGGGAATTTTGATAATTTCTCCACCATTTCAATGATTGGCTTAATCATGAAGTGCCATAAATTTTTGTTTCTTCCGTCTTCCCCCAATTAAATCTTTGCCTGACCTATAAGGTTCTTCTTCATACCTTTCCACCCTTCAGCAACTACAGATGCCAAGAGTGCTAAGCTCCGCGTTCATCTGCTCATGCAAGATTTTATGTTTTACCCAAGGTATCTACATACATGTTGTCCAGGAACTTCCTTCTTCTGATGTAAAGATTTCCAAGAGAGAAAAATATTACTATTATCTTGGAAGGTGCGAATGGATCTATCAAAACTTTATTCCTGTCAGGCATGCTAACCATTGGGAAGGCTCAGACATAGAAAATAAATATTAATAACCTATTTGATCAAAGAGAATGAGTTATATGCAGGATTTGCAGTTCAGACAAAATCATGTTATTATTTTTGATATCACTCTAGCTTGTTGGCCATCTATTTTTAGTGTACTAATTTAACCCAGTTAGTTCAATGAAAGGGTGTTTTACTTTTATTTTTCTTTCCAATTTTTCTTCTATTTCTTCAGTGCAGTCTACTACCTTCTCAGCCACAGATTTGTCTGTCATTTCTGTGACCTATTTGATCTCTGGACCAAGACCTTCAGGTTATCATACACTGTTTAGCCTCTTTTAAACTCTGTCAAAAATTTCAAACTTAAACTAGAAATATAAATGTAACAAGAACTTGATTTAAAAAGCTTGTCATAGATTCACATAGTTAATAAGTATTTTATGTGCTGCATAAATTTTTTTTGCTGTTTTGCACTTCTTTTTGCACTTCATTTTCATTGAAGTGAAAATGCATGACAGTTTTAACTTTTGCAATTATTTGGATGCTTACCAGTATATTAACTGATAACTCCTATGAAGCTCATTTCGCACAGAACTTACCTCAGTATACCCGAAACAGATCTGAACAAATATATGTATATACATGAAGGGAGATACAGTTTGGATAAGCATTTACATTAATGAAGCATCTACTGTGTGTGAAGAGCGTTCTAACTATGGTATTTACATTAGTATAATGTGTTCTTATGATTAATGTTACAAAATGGGCATTGCTATGGCCTCTATTTTAAAGACAAGAAAACTTATGTTTGTATGACTTGTACAAAGTCATATAATTAAGACAATTGAAGAGCCAGGTTTATGGTTGCTATTTGTCTAAATCTTATCTGGAACTCTGTTACACAGAGAAAGAAAGTGTTAGATCAAAATAAGAACCAATTAATTGGGTCTATCATGTGGAATACTGATTTTTCAAGTATCACATAATAACCCTAGGTGAACAATCTTTTACTTGATTTTTGTTATACATATACAACATTAGAGTACTATGAGATGTATGAGTTATTTTTAAATATAATAAGGATATATTTAATCTTAGTAAGTGCAGTCAACAGTTTCTCTAAGTACCAATTTCAAGTTCCTCAGTAGTATTTGAAATTTTCTATTGATTCCCATATTTGATAATAATTGATATAGTTTGTCTATTTCATTTTAACCATTGTTCATCGTCTCTTATTGGAGTTTTAATTTGCATTTTGTATTTTTTATAGAGAATGGAGCTGAGGACTTCCTTATATGTTTGTTGATCACTTGGATACTTCTTTTGTAAGTTTTTACCCATTTTTTAAATTTGTTGTTCTGCATGATAATATTTCATTGCCTAGATTATAATTTGGGACCATAATTTTAAGAGCAAAGAATGATACCACTACTTTAGGCCTACACATTTTGCCTGTGTATGGCTGCTGAAACTTATTGAATATAACCGAGCAGTCCCACAAAGTTGTCTGGGAAAAATTGTCTTCCAACTTCCTTCAGAAATTAGTAGCTGTCATAAGTAATATGTATTTTTGGCAACTGGTATTTAATACCTGCCATGTAAGTGGGGCATTTTCTTTTATCCCAATGGCCATATGCTCCCAGATGACAACTCTGAGAATATTTACCTATTAGACAAATGCTGACCTGGCCCTGCCTGACATATGGTGAGTGGTAGGAGGACCCTTGATTCCCTATAGGGCATCTGCTCCCACTGTTTTCCTGAAAGGTCAGTATGGTGTTGGGCATATGCTTATCTAAGCCTTACAGCAGTGACACTTTCCTTCCCAAGGAGGCAGAAACTCAGCCCATGTCAGTGTCTGTGCCAGAGTTTCTTTACAGGGCCCAAATTGGGAAATGACCTTATGAAAGTCAAATTTGGTTATTGTTTTATTATTTAGAAGCAGGAATAAAAATAACAGGAACATTGGTGATTACATGACCTTTGTGAAAATCAGTTTCTTATCTGTAAAATGGGAATAATTATTTAAAACATACGTCTCCAGACTGCTATGAAGTTTGAGACAATGGTCATAAGACGCCCAATACACCTAATCTGGATGTTTTTCTGGCTGCAAACAAGGATATTATAGGTCCTGTTTCTGTTATCTGTGCTACATCACAGGTCACAGGCCATGCCAAAATTGCTGGGCTTTCAAAGGACTGCAAAGGATAAAGGGTGGATAGCTGGCCTTCATCAAAAGGTTTGTGAGGGAAATGCCAATTTCAGGTTAATTCAATTCACTGACTCTTAAGCCAGGAGTGTAGCCAATTCTAGAGGTGGGGTCACTGAAGTTTTAGGCTAGTAAAAGTACATTGAGTCTTTCTCAGTCTTCAAATCCATCTTCTAACTGCAGCATGGGGAATCAGACTATATCTTACTCCACCTGTATCCCTTCAGCTGTATCAGTGTTCATTAGACTTACAGCTGCCAGTACCTGTATCTCCCAGTCAAAAGACTTTCTGGAACCTTGAAAGGCCACTCTGTCCATGCATAAAATCTAAGAAGGTGAATTATTTCAGTATCTGTATTGCAAACCATAATGCCTTAAAGTAGAGAAAGAGGAAGAAGGAAATTGTCTGCCATAGAGGCAAGGCAATGGTTGGAAGAGGGGAGCAATACTGTGATATTGGTGGTGGAGAATGTGCACTGGTGGAGTGATGGGTGTTCGATCATTGTATGACTGAAACTCAAATGTGAAAGTTTTATAACTGTGTCTCACGGTGATTTAATAAAAAAAAAAGTTGAGCTATTCTCAGCTGACTCATGGTAATGGTCCCTTTTCCTCTCATAGTATATTAGTTTTTCTATGATTTCTATAATGAAGGGTTACAATCCTGGTTCTTAACAAAACAGAATTTTATTCTTTCAGAGTTTTTGAGACTAAAGTCCTTAATTTAGGTGTTGTCAGGTTGTGTTCTCTCGAAGAAAATGGATGGAACCCTTGGTTGCCTCATCCCAGCTTTTGCATGTTGCCATTCATCCTTGGCATTCCTTGGCTTGCTGTTGTGTAACTCAATCTCTGTCTCCATCTTCACCTTATCTCTTCCCTCATGTCCTATAATCTTCTTATAGTGAAACCGGATGTATTGGATTAAGTACTTGGCTATTTCAGTTTTACTGCATTTCTACTGGATAACATCTACCACAATGCTGTTTCAAATAAAGTTATATACTGAGAAACACAGGAGTTCTTATATTTTAGAAGTGGTGGTAGGGCCACCTCTGGATGTACTCAGAACTTATTCTTGGCTTGGTACTCCAGGATCATTCCTGGTAGCACCTGGGGTGGCGGGGGGGGGGCGGGGGGGAACACGTGCAGTATAGGGCATGGAGCCAGAGTCAGTTTCTTGCCAGGCAATTGCCTTACCCTCTATACTCTCTGACATACTTCACATGTTGTTAAGGTGACACTATTTAACCATGTTGATGGAACTTTTAGGATAGAAAAATTCCTAGACAAGAATTTTATGCCATTTAAAAATTTTTAGGGGACACAGATAAAAAAAAATTCATGTCAAAATCCCCCCAAAAAACCCAACATGGAGGATGTTTGAAGATGCACTAACATGTTAGAAACTTACTATATGAACTTTAGTTGACACTATAATTATGTTTGTGTAAATAGATGGGTGACACAAAAATGCATCGGAGTTTAATAGATACATGAAATGTCACATTTATATTCATTCTAGACTAGATAAAAAAGACAGAATGGTGTCTTCTTACTTTTTATAAATTCTGTTAGTACCTGCTTCTCAAGTTCTGATTAAATCAAACAATTGTATGTGTCCATCAAATACACTGGAAAGGTTTTAAGCTCTTAATTATATTATCTGAGATTTATGCTGCCTTTAAAAATAGTCTTGATAAAGGTTTCACAGTGGTCAAGTTAAAGAATATGCCTCTCTGGGGATTAGCCTCAGGGTTTCTAATACTCTTAGTTCACCTCAGAATTGTTAAATATGTGATTTCAAAAAAAAGTATTTTTGTCCTAATTTCTCCATCAGTTCAATTTAGTGCTTATTAAATTCACTGTTAAGAGTTATTATTTTAAATCAAGAAAGTAGAAAATAAAATATTGTTCCTTGAGAAAAGAAGTGACAACAATAATAAGTGTAGCCATTCCATTATTAAAGATGGCTATGATATGAATTCAAAAGATGGTGAGGGAAGGATTGAGAAATGGCAAAGTGAGATTATTTTTACAGCTTCCTTCTCTTTATTCTGTACTCTTCAGAGAATTGCCCACTAACTATCAGAAGGCATTGGTCATACATCCCTTTCACATATGAAGAATTATTTTTGACAACCTTGTAACAAAGAGTTAGATGATTGAAGAAATATGTGATCAACAACTCGACCCCTGAATGATGATCCTTCCAGATTCATTTAGCAGGGGAATCCCACAGAACATACTCCCGTGGTTTTGTGGCCAGTGCTTAAGAGGGGCTGTAAGGTCTCATCTGCCTGAAGCCTGGCTTCTTAGATCAAAGACCCCACATCTATCCAGTTGTGACAGTACTATCACCAGAGAAGAAATGAGGGTCCCACAAAGTTCAGTTTCTGATTAGATGTGCTATTTTTATGCTACATGACTGACAGCTCATGCATTCGTTATATCAGTTGTTGTATTCTGATTTGTGTTTCAGTAATGGTTCATTTTTATATATGAATTTTCAATTCTCCCATAGAGTATTACATACATATGCATACAAGTAGTTAAATAATTCCTAAGATGAGGAAGGAATTATTTACAGTGGAAGAATACATCAGGAAAGGTGAGCCTAGAGCTGAGAAGATATATAATGAAAAAAGCCGACAACCCATATATGGAAAGAAGCTACAGAATTAGCTAATACTCTCTACTTTATTCCATATATACATATATATGTATCACTGTCACTGTATCACTGTCATCCCGTTGCTCATCGATTTGCTCGAGTGGGCACCAGTAACATCCCAGTGTAAGACTTGTTGTTACTGTTTTTGGCATAATGAATATGCCACGGGTAGTTTGCTAGACTCTGCTGTGTGGGCGGGATACCCTCAGTAGCTTGCCGGGCTCTCGAAGACAGACAGAGGAATTGAACCTGGGTCAGCCACGTGCAAGGCAAATACCCTATCTGCTGTGCCATGGCTCCAGTCCCAAAATTTAATAATATAATAATAAACAAAATATTAAAAATTCAAACTATATAAATTCGTAGGTCCTTTCAAGACCTGAACAATTAATGAAACAGCAAATCTATAGTGAAATGAAATTTTGATAACGGTTGTGATCTAGAGACTGGAGAGATAGTACAATGGGTAAATGTATGCTTGCCTTGCACAAGGCTGACATATGGTTCCCTGAATACTAACATTTGTGATACCTGGGCACAGAACCAGGAATAAACCCTGAGCATGGCAATTGTGGACTCAAAACCAAAAGTAAACACCAAAATACCAAAACAATAAAAAACAGCTGTGATCTAATTTTATTTCAGTTAGATAAAATGGCTTTAGAATGACTTAGGAATGACTTTGCCCCCACAATCATATGTATTTTTTTAACTGTCACTCCTTAGAACATGGGATATAGCTTAGTGGTAAAATGCCCATATGAGGTACTATCCAATCTCCACATCAAAAGTAATGTAAAACTACATCAAAAATAAACAAATAAGTAAAAAAATCACTCTTCTGGGATCAGTCAGACAGTACAGCAGAGTGCTTGTCTTGCATGTGGCCAACCTGGGTTGACTCCATGCACTATACCTGGTCAAGTCACCTGAACACTACTGGGAGTGATCTCTGAGTGCAGAGCCAGGAATAAGCCCTGAGTGTCACCAGATATGGCCGGAAAGCCAAAATATTAAAATCACTCTTAGAAACTGAACTCATGTTGCATGGAACAAGTATAAACATTCAAAACACACCAAATAAAAGCTCAATATCAAATTTAATTTTCTCAATATAACACTTATATGTATTGTATACATCATCATCATCATCATCATCATCATCATCATCCTGTTTATCATTGATTTTCTCGAGCGGTCTCAGTAACGTCTCCATTTGTCCTACCCCTGAGATTTTAGAAGCCTCTCTTTCCTCATCCTTCCCAACAGTGCCACATTGGAAGCTCTTTCAGGGTCAGGGGAATGAGACCCATCATTGTTACTGGTTTTGGCATATGAATACACCACAGGGAGTTTGCAAGGCTCTCCCATGAGGGCAGGAAATGCTCAGTAGCTTGCCAGGTTCTCCGAGAGGGAGAACTAGGCTATAAGATGTTTTCCGGGAGCTTGGTTTTATAGTCTCTGGATGTTGACCATTGGTGGGATTACACAGCGCCGGGGGCAGTTTCTGAGTGTGACCAGAAACTGGTGTCACACCCAGAAATTGTATACATAGACAAATTAAATTTAATGATTTGATATAAATGTTATATTAAGCAAATTAAATTTGATATTGAACATATATATGTATATCTGTACTTATTTTAAGGGTTGGGAATATAACTTAAAGCCTCAGGCAGGCTAACATTTTAGTGCCCAGTCACATGCTCTACCCCACACACAAATTCTGAGAAGGCATAAAGGATGTATGGAAATAGCTCCTAAGGAATTACAGTTTTGTCAAATTCCATTTTTCTGAAAATGTGTTTCTGAGCTGCTGTTATTTAGTTTAGGTGAACAAATTATGGGATTCTTTTAACAAGCAATCTGGGGAGCAATGAAGGTGTAAGAAAGAAAATGGGGTGAAAGGGTCTTGGCGAATATATTTTATTCAGGAGTAAGAGATATTCTGTAGCAAAATAGCTCAGTTCCTTGTGAAGATTTTCTTTATTTAAAAGTGTATCTCTTCTATCCCCTGAGATCTGTATTCATACATATATGTGTGCGATGCATATATGCATTTGATATCACATTAAACAATTATATATTTAAACATGGAAGATTGTCACATAACTGGGATTTCCTTCCTGGTTTTCTTACTCAGAGAGCAAGACTATGTTTCTCAAATTCAGGAGCTGTCCCTGGCATAAGAAAGGTCTCTGTAGAAAGAGCTGCAGACTAAAGCAAGAAATCCCAGTCATTTAATGTTTTTTTTTTTTCTTTTTGGGTCACACTCAGCGATGCACAGGGGTTACTCCTGACTCTGCACTCAGGAATTTCTCCTGGCAGTGCTCATGGGACCACATGAGATGCTGGGAACCAAACCTGGGTCAGCCTCGTGCAAGGCAAATGCCCTACCTGCTGTGCTATAGCTCCAGCCCCCAATCTCAGTCATTTTAGATCCCCAGATTAAGCAGGTGATTAGCATTTTGCCTCAAATGTTGAGAGATAACATCTCTGTAAAAATGACACTGGAAGAAAATGTTTCATGCTTGATAATTGAGAAATTAAGAATTGTTTTCAAATTGTAAACAAAGACCTTGAAATAAAACCTTGAAACAATGGTTACCATGGGCAGAGGTAAGTGCCAACATAATGCTGTCATATAGGTGTGCCCACATTTCAGTTGTGACAAAATAGATAAGAAATGAACTCAAGCTCACACCTTTGTAAGAAGCAGAACAAATACTCAAAATGAGGTGTGTGTGATGCCACAGATCTGAAATCTTGGCAGTACATTGCCGTGTAGAACATTAATGCAGAATAGTGCAGGACGAGGATTTGCTATATCAAAGAGGGTCAGCATGTTTGCAAAATAGAATAGGAACCCCCAAACCAGAAAATTGTCATCAGAGAAGTGAAGAGATGTTTTAAGGTTCATATCTTGGAGCACACTGGGGTGGGAGTAGATTCCAACCAATACTCTTATGCTAATAAAAAAACTTTTTTTATACAAGAATAAATGCATACTAAAATATCTTTTTAGGTTTCTGTCACAGATATTGCATTGGATCAACACAGGAAAGCCAAGATTCTGGTCTCTAGGGTAGACAGACCTCTTTGAAAAGCAAATGCTGAGCCAAACAGGTTTGCAAAGACTGGTTGCCTTAAACTAAAAGATGTCGCTGTCCTGAATGACAGTCTTCAGCTGAGAACAGGCCCGACTACTCACAGTTCCATGTGGATTCTTGTGGGTGATCATACTGAGATTAAACAGTGGTACGTAAACTTTATAATAAATGCCATATGATTCTCCACAATCTTATGGAACATGTCATTTGAGACTGATGTGATAAGATAAAGTCTTTTGTAACAAAGGCCAGGGGGATTGGGTCATGGTTGGAAGTCTGCTTTAGGTGCTTCAGGGGAAAAGGCAATTGGGATAAAGAAGGGAAGACTGAGACAAAGACAGTTGGAAATGATCACTCTGGATAAGAACTATGTGCTGAAAGTAGGAAAAGGAACGAACACGATAACCCCTCACTATCTATATTGCAAAACATAATGCCCAAAACAGGGAGGAAAAGAGAGAGAGGGGAAAGAGACAGACAGAGAGAAAGAGGGAGAGAAAGAAAGGGAGAGAGTGAGAGGGAGAGAGAGAAATAGAGAGAAAGAAAGAGGGAGAGAGAGAGAAAGAGAGAGAAAGGGAGAGGGAGAGAGAGAAAAAGAAAGGGAGAGGGAGAAAGAGAGAGACAGACAGAGACACAGAGAGAGAGAGAAAGAAAGAGGGAGAGAGAGAGAGAGAAAGAGAGAGAAAGGGAGAGGGAAATAGAGAAAAAGAAAGGGAGAGGGAGAAAGAGAGAGACAGAGACACACAGAGAGAGAGAGAGAGAGAGAGAGAGAGAGAGAGAGAGAGAGAGTGCCAACCTGCCGTAGAGGCAGGCTGGGGAAGGAGGGGTGGTGGAAGGGAAATTTGGTCATTGGTGGTGAGAAATGGACACTGATATAGGGATGGGTGTTGGAACATTGTATGACTGAAACCCTATAATGAAGGGCTTTGTAACTGTATCTCATGGTGACTGGTGACTCAATAATAATAATAATAATAAAAAGTCTGTAGGGAAGTATTCAGCAAGATTTGGACCTGGGCCTATATTTATTTATGCATTTGGATTAGCATTTAAACAAGTTAAAAATATTACCTATGACTTATGGAAAGACAACGTATAAACATTGTTAGGAATTGTCATGTTGTCATTCTGAGCTGGGCCATAAACCCTTTACCAGCCGTTAAGAAGAAATCTCCTTCTTCTATTTTCAGACCAAGGTTCTCTTCCCTGTTTTTCTTGCTTCTTCCGGCAGTTAGCAGGTCCTAGTACATGATCCCATAGGTCTGTGTCTGTTAGCACTAAAAATTAGACACTGTCTGTAGTCAAGCAGGGACGAGTCATTCCAAATCTGAATTTACCCAAGGGAATCTTCAGAAAGGGCAGAGAGAAAGCAAAGGTATGCAAATAGAATAGAGCCCGGCAGGGGGAAAGATTAAATATTGCTATTTGAATGCATAAAACTCTCCATGTTTAATAAGTACTCAGAACTGGGAAAGAAAATTTCAGAGGAAATTGTTATAAATAGAATCCCACCTGAGCAGCTTGTATTCCAAACAGCCCCGTGTCTGTATCTATGTTAGTACTGGAGCACTTGTCTCAGTTTCTGGTTCGGTCTTAGTTTTTCTAAGCTTGGTAAAACACTGTTTGAGGCATCCAGTGCCTACTACTAGTATTATCTCGTATTATCATCTTGAATTTCTTTGGAAATCTTTCTACCCACATATGAATCTAAATTTTTTGAGGGGAATTCATTTATTCCTTGCCCATGGTCTAAGTCATAGCACATGGTCCAGGTTTGATTATTTAGTGCGTTCAGCTACATTCAACTTTGATAAGTCAGAAACGGATGCATAATCTGAGTTAGAATTCCCAAATCTTGTTCTCTAGAATGATTGAGAAAGACACTCTTTTCTAGTCAGGGGTGGTTCCTGAAATGTCAGACACTATGGCAACAGTATGGCAACACGCAGCCCTTGATGCCAGACACTGCTGAAGTGTTCATCCACACTGACTTTGCTTTTTAACGGCTTGCCTCAGTTAACCTCCCTGAACCGCAGATCCAGCCAGAAATCCGTCTTGTGTTGGGGTGTTGGGTGTCAACATGACCATTCTGCTGTCTCTTGAGTTGGATCATGACAAGAAACATTTATCATCACAAAAAGATATTTTTAGCACAGCAATGCATCATTTATAATGGTAGCAGAGAATTTTCTTAGATTTTTGTTTGGCTTGAAAGAATTGAGCTTCTTCAATCTTTTTCTTTCCTTTCATGGGGATCTTTCTCTGGAGAAGCAGCGGCTCATAATTATGTCCTTTTGTCTCCATGATGTGGTGTGTAATGGATGTCAGTTGAAGGAAGGCCATTTACAAATGCAAAAGAAGTAAATGCAAATTGGATGTTCTGTCTAGAGTGTTTGTAGTGTATAATTTTGGAAAACTGCTTGCAAATGTCTGCTAGATATCCTCTCAAGATGTCCCTTTACCATTGTTAGACTGTAGTGTAATTCGCAGCTCAGAGATGTGCTATGGGGAACTGATTTCCATATGAGAGAGGGGAGAGAGAGAGAGAGAGAGAGAGAGAGAGAGAGAGAGAGAGAGAGAGAGAGAGAGAGAGAGAGAGAGAGAGAGAGAGAGAGGAGTCAGATGATAAAACAGATTTGAAAATCCTGTCATGCATTTTAACTTGAAAGGCCTCTGTTCTGACATGAATTCTCATGGGGCTATAGTGCACCTCCTGAGAGGGGGAAGCCCCCAGGTCTGCTTTCTCATCATGTAGCACAGACCACATAGGGAGGCTGGAAAGTCCTTTGGATTGTAGCTGAGATCATCCTTAAACTTTGCACGATTGCAGCATGGTAATGTTATTTACATAAATATATATATACATATATATATATACATATATTTTAAAGACTACTCTGAAGTCAGGCCAGCTACTTAGAAAATGCATGCAATGGGGCTGGAGACAATATAGAGCTGAAAATAAAGACAATTCAAAGGATGTTTCCTTAGAGCACCTTGGAGGGCTTTGTAATTATTAAATAATCCTATGCTGAAGAAGCCAGAGACATAGTTCTGTCTGAAAAATTCCTACAGAGTTAGGGAGAAGTAAGGAAGGTGGTCTTATTTACTTTTCTCTTTCTCTGCTGTGACACAAGTGAGAGAGAGAGGAATAAATACCAGATGATCTAACTCATCTGTAGTATATAGAGAAACATAATATGGGAATAGTTAGTATTGAATGATGACAAATCCTATCCTTGGATTATACTATTTAGATGACCAAGCAATGGGAGTGGTGGGGGGAGGCAAAGGAGGACTAACAGTGACACAAGAACAGTAGAGGAGGGTCTTGAGCACGTTAGTGGTGGTAAAGGTGCAGTAACTTTGTACATTGAATTCAGAAGCACGGGGCTAGAGTGAAAGCACAGCAGTAGGGCATTTGCCTTGCATGATCCTCAGCATCCCATATGGTCCCCTGAGCACCATCAGGAGTAATTTCTGAGTGCAGAACCAGGACTAACCCTTGAGCACCACCCCTTATGATTCCCCCAAACAAACCATGTTGCCTAAGCTTTAATAAGGATTAAAAATAAGGGCTTGGGAGATAGCACATTGGGTAGGTGCTTGCCTTGTATGCAAATCATCTCAGGTCATTTCCCAGCACTGCACTTCCAGAAGGGAACCTTGAGCACAGATCCAGGAGTAAGTCCTGAGTACAGCCAGGTAAGTGGCCCACACCAAAAGGGCATATGAATTAAAATAAAGGCGCTGGAGAGATCGTACAGTGGATAAGGCACTTGCCTTGCACATGGGCCATCTGGGCTCCATTCCTGACACCCTATATGGTCTTCTGAGCCCCTCCAGGAGGACCCCTAAACAAGGAGTTAGGAGTAAGCCCTGAGCACTAGCAGATTTGGCCCCCATTTATTTTTGAAAAAGGAAAGACATTTAAAAAAAAAAAAAAAACAAGCCTCCATGAGGTGACTAAGTTCTTGCTCCCTCACAGGCTCTACTCACACAACAGCTTATGTGGAAGGGCAATGGAAGCACTTAGGAGATGGCTCAAAGGGCTGGGGTGCATGCTGTGTATATGTAAGACCCGGCAGGACCCTGGCCACAGCATCCTTCTGTCTCACTCGACAAAGGGTTCTCATAGACCTTTTAGCCAGATTATGTGTCATGAGTAGAACTGGGATGTGTGTAATTGATCATTTAGGAATTCAAAATACTACCTGATTGAAACTATCTTCTACTTGCTTTTTGTCCTTCTTGTCTTTGCCTATATGCAAAAGACTCTTAAAGTAGAATTTAGTTTTGAAGTGGAGAGATAATTCAACAGACTTGAATGGCATATATTGCATCCCAGAAACTGGGTTCAATCATCTATACTATATAGTCTCTTGAGTGCTACTGGGAGGAGCCCCTGAGTACCACCTGGTGTGACACATCCCTCACTGTGCCCCACATCCCCCAAAAGAGCTCATTTCTCTCTTCTCAGGGAGAGGGACTGAGGTGTCTGAGTTATAAAAATGCACAGATAATGACTAAAATAAGCGCTCCCGATTTTCTCCCATTCCCAGCTTTGTGCCCCACAACATAGCACCCCACCCACATCGTGGTAGGGGGCGTGGCCTCTGCAGAAGTGAGTGTGGCCTCTTTTGGGCCAGTGGCAGTTATTTTCCCCTTTCCTAGCACTCTGAACTCACATCTTCATTTCAGTCACCTAATTCTGAAATGGGTTCTCTTATTATAAACCTCCCATTGTGTTGTGCATGCTACATTCGTGGTCAACTTTAACCTCAGTGAAATGAATATGGTTATTCTTTTAATTGACTGATGTAAATTCCCTGAATGTGTATTTCAATCTTATCATCTCTACATCTGTCCTAGAAAAGTGCCTGTAATGTAGAGCATCAACTAAAGTTGATTAAATTTACAAAATAAATGACAAAATCAGCATTTTTGTGTGAAAGTAGAATACTTTCCTGAAGACCTATTTGGGTGACATACTGACAATATAATCTGTTGGAAGTTAAAAAATATAGCTCTCCCTCAAAAACATCAGAAAGAATCAGAATCCTGAAATGAAAGGAAGTATAGGTAGATGAGTCCCCCAAATTAATGCCCTTTCCCCTCCTCGAGATAGGTGCCCGCTAAAGCAGTGGAGAAGAACCCAAGAAGCCAGAAAAGCTTTCAGAAAATTTTTAGCACTGAGATACTTTTATTGGCGCTCACTGCCTACCAAGATGCAAATGCCTTTGAATATCCTGCAGAAGTGAGTTCCCATAGGCAGACTCAGTTGTAATCCCAGTCCTCTCCACCAATGCTCTTCCATTTTAGTGAGGCATATTAGTCCCTATATTAGTTTGGTTCCTATTCATAAAGCAAAGAGCACAATAAAGTGAGTCACACCCTTTTTTTCTTGGTACATATAAATATTATGTTTACACTACACTATAGTCTATAAAATGTATAAAAGCATTAACTCTGAAAAAGCCTGGCATTTGAGATAACACAGTGGACAAGGCATATGCCTTTGTGTGGCCAATGCGGCTTTTAGCCTTGTCACCCCATGTGGTCCCTTGAGCACCACTAGAAGTCATCCCTGAGAATAGAGTCAAGAACACTAATGAGCTCTTCTACATATGGCTCAAAACTAGAAAAAAACAAAAGAAAGATCCCCCTCGCCTGTGCCCCAGACGGCTCCTCATACCCTGAGCACCCCCACCTTCAGGAGCACCATCCAATCGCCCCTGCGCCACCTCCAGCGCTGCTCCAGTTTTCTCCCTCAGGTTTGTGACCTCCACCTGGTACCCCCCCCCCACATCCAAGTAGGGGGCGTGGCCTGCACCGGAGGGGGCATGGCCTCCACAGAAGTGGGTGTGGCCTCTTTTGGGGCAGCCACAGTTATTTTTCCTTTTCTTTCTTTTTTTTAATTAATTTATTCTTTTATTGAATCACCATGTGGAAAGTTACAAAGCTTTCAGGTTTAAGTCTCAGTCATACAATGCTCGAACACCCATCCCTTCACCAGTGCACATATTCCACCACCAAAAATCACAGTATACCTCCCGGATTTGGATTTCTGTATTTTAGTAACTAAGTCCAAAGAAATATCTGCCAGAAATTGCATCATTGCAATCTTGTACCTCTCAGCTACTTTATATTCCACATATGAGTGCAATCTTTCTATGTCTGTCTCTTTCTTTCTGACTCATTTCACTCACCATGATACTTTCCATGTTGATCCACTTATGTGCAAATTTCATGACTTATATGCACTCTTCATTTCTATCACCTAATTCTGAGGAGAATATCCTGGCCATCTCATACACATTAGGCCAATAGTCCAGTAGTGTATTCCAATTGCACCATAATACTGGCATCACAAGAAGTTCTGCAAGTCCAATATAATAGAACACATCCTCCGTAGCTTCACTGGAGACCTCACCTAAGCCACTGAGGAGCACCTGAGAGGAAGAAAGGAATACTGATAGTGAACTGGAAGGTTCCACTACCATACTATTACAAAAACATGAAGAAACAACAAAAATCCTCACCACAAGGAGAAGATGATGAAAAGGGTCCAGGCACCTCAACAAGTATTACCCACAAATACGATCTCTCCGATAAAGAATTCAGGGATGAAATATTGAAGATGTTCAACGAATTCAAAGAAATGGTTTCTAAAATACAGAAATCCAAAACCATGTGGCCACTATTGTGGCTGCTCGACCTCATATCTTTTCATTCTCAGCAATGAAAAACAAATTATCAAATGCTTCCTTTTCAGCAGGTCTGACTTTAGGGGGGAGAAACTCCAAACAATAGTAGTGAGTTTTTTGTTAAAATATTGAATGTAATCAAAGTAAAGTGAAATTTATTAGTTGCACAGGCGGGGTAAGGGGCTGGGGGTGGGGGGTGGGGGTAGGTATACTGTGATTCTTGGTGGTGGAATATGTGCACTGGTGAAGGGATGGGTGTTCGAGCATTGTATAACTGAGACTTAAACCTGAAAGCTTTGTAACTTTCCACATGGTGATTCAATAAAAGATAAATTTAAAAAAAAAAGAAATGGTTCAACAGACATCCAGTAAATTAAAGGAGGACATGAAAGCCGAGAAAATATAGGAAGAAATGAGAGCAGAAATAAAAAAGCTACAAAATGAAGTGTCACGAATTAAGGTTTCTGTAGATGAAATTTAAAACTCAGTGGGTCCCTCAATAGTAGAATGGCTACAGCCGAAGACAAAATCAATGAGCTTGAAGATGAGCTACAGGAAGCTTACAGGCAACAACAAGCAATGGGAAAAGACCTCAAAATAGCTTGTAGGCAAATCAGAGACCTACGGGATGATTTCAAGAGGAACAACATTAGAATCATTGGAGTACCAGAAGGACAGGGAGACAACCCCAATGAAAAAGCCGCAGTTAAAAATATCATTGCTGAAAAGTTCCCAGAGCTGGAGAAGGCAGGTATCCAGATCCAAGGAGCCTGAAAAATGTCAGCTAAAACAGACCCTAGTAAAAAGACTTCAACATATAATACTCAGAAGGGTGGATGCCACAGATAGATACAACACTGCAAGCAGCAAGGTCAAAGAAGGAAATCACATACAATGGAGTACACCTTAGATTTACAGCAGATCTATCAGAGGGAACCCTTCAAGCCCAAAGACAATGGGGGGATATAGTGAAAAGAACTCAATGAAATTGAGTTTATCAGGAATACTTTATCCGGCTAAACTCTTACTTAAATTTGAAGGAACGATACACTATTTCATGGATAAACAACAGCTAAGGAAG
Organism: Sorex araneus; assembly: GCF_027595985.1. Lineage (NCBI taxonomy): Eukaryota > Metazoa > Chordata > Mammalia > Eulipotyphla > Soricidae > Sorex > Sorex araneus. The sequence continues at coordinate 25,582,572 of NC_073305.1, forward strand.
TTCATAGATTCAAAAGCAAGCTTAAGAGAAGGACTAAAGGGCTAATGTAAGACAAGAAAAAACCCTACAAACACAACAAACCCCTACAGAAAGATGGCACAAAACCTATAACAATAATCTCCCTCAAAGTCAATGGTCTAGATACACCAATTAAGAGACAGCAATTAATAGGAAAAATGGACTTGGAAACTAAACCCACCTTAATACTGCCTACAAGAAACAACTGAACAGTAAGAGCAAACACAGACTCAAAGTCAAAAGATGGAAAACAATCCTGCAAGCAAACAACTCCCTCAAAAAAGCTGGGGTGGCCATACTAGTATCGTACAACATAGGTTTCAGGTTGAAAAAGATTAGAAGGGACAGTGAGGCCATTTTTTACTAGTCAAGGGATATGTACAGCAGGAAAAAATCACACTCTTAAACATGTACGCACAGGTTTTAGCAAGGACATTGCTAGCAACACAATAATAGTTGGAGACTTCAACACTGCCCTATCACCTCTAGATAGATCAATAAGATTAAAACTCAGCAAGGAAACACTAGCTTTGAAAGAAGAGATAGAAGAGAGAGGGCTAATAGATTTATACAGGGTTTTGCATCCCCAAAAGAGAAAATACACATTTTTTTTCAGCACACGGAACATTTTCCAAAATAGACCATGTGCTGGGTCGTAAAACATATCTCAATAGAATCAGAAAGATAGAAAGTGTATCAACTACCTTTGCAGACCACAATGCACTGAAGATAGAAGTCAACCATGCACAGATTGCTGGTGGGAATGCTGAATGGCTCAGCCCTTATGGAAAATAGTATGGACGCTTCTCAAAAAATTAAAATTCAAGCTCCCATTTGACCCAGCAATACCACTTCTGGGAATATATCCAAGAGATGCAAAAAAGTATAGTTGAAATGACATCTGCACTTATATGTTCATTGCAGCACTGTTTACAATAGAAAGAATATGGAAAAAACCTGAGTGCCCAAGAACAGATGACTAGTTAAAGATACTTTGGTATGTCTATACTATGGAAGACTATGCAGCTATTAGAAAAGATGAAGTCATGAAATTTGCATATAGGTGGATCAACATGGAAAGTATCATGTTAAGTGAAATGAGTCAGAAAGAGAGGGACAGGCATAGAAAGTTTGCACTCATTTGTGTAATATAAATTAACAGAATGGGAGAATAACATCCAAGAACAGCAGAGATAAGTACCAGGAGTATTACTACACAGCTTAGAAGTTGGCCTCGAATGCTGGGGAAAAGACAGCTCAGATAGAGAAGGGACCACCAAGTAAAGGGTGCTAGGAGGGCCTGCTCGGGATGGGAGAGGCAGGCTGAAAGTAGACCATAGACCGAATATGATGGCCACTTAATACCTCTACTGCAAACCACAACACTCAAAACGAGAGAGAGAGAGAGAGAGAGAGAGAGAGAGAGAGAGAGAGAGAGAGAGAGAGAGAGAGAGAGAAAACAAATGATGTCCTGCCACAGAGTCGGGGTGGGGTGGGGTGGGGGAACAGGGTGAGGCTGGTGGGAGGGATGCTGGGACCATTGGTGGTAAAAATGGGCACTGGTGGAAGGATGGGTACCCATTATTGTATGACTGAAAAACAAGCACGACAGTTTGTAAGTCTGTAACGGTACCCTATGGTGATTCACTAATAATAATAAAAAAATAATATATTAGGTCACTATGCAAAGGATATAAGACAGGTCATAGCCACTTCCCTCCTTTCAAACTATCACAGCAATTTTAATAGCTTTGCAAAAGGAACAGGAGTTTTCTCCTACACTCACATTCCCAATCACCACCACCTGCACAGTAAATATTTTATCCTATGAAGAGCTATGTCTTTGGGGTCAGAGCCATAATATAGTGGGTAGGGTGCTTATCTTGCATGTGGTGAAGAACTCCATATTGTCCTCCAACCCTCGAGGAGTGATCCTTGACCACAGAGCCAGGGGTAAGACTTGAGAAAAGCTGGGTGTGCCCACAAACAAACAAAAACAAACAAAAAGTTAAATCTTTTAATGAATTATTTTCCTATTCTGTGATTTCCCTTCTAGTTAGGTTTCATCACAATCTTGGAGATCAGATCTGGTGGTGCTCAGGTCTTACTCCTTACTCTTAGCTCAACTCATTTTTGGCTGGCTTGGCGGACCATACAGGGTTGAAGATATTGAACCCAGGTTTGCCATGAGCAAGGTAAATGCCATGGTCTTAAGTTTGAAGAATTCTTACAGATTGCCCAATTCAATACTTCCTTGTCCAGATAATGAAATTAAATGGTCAGGGAGGTTATAAATGGCCCATGATTATAGCTCCCACATTAGAATCCCGAGTTCTCTTTCTGACCCTCATAGTGGTGGTGCTTGGGCTCATGGGGATCACTCCAGGAACCAAGCTGTGTTGCAGATGGAACCCAGACCTCCATCTGATCAAGTGTGCAAAACCTGTGCTCATTCTCTTGAGTTATCTCTACAGTGCAAATCCTGGTACATCTCACTATACAATATGATTATCAACAGATATGCCGTGAATTTTATCATCTGGACTTCATATTTGAAGACGGAGATGAAGGAAGAGTTTGAGGTCAGAATAAAGTCCTTTCCATTGCTGCTAGGGGAGCCAGAAGGATTGGGAATATAGATGGAATCAAAAGAGATAATCCAAAGACAGAAAAAGAATAGAACAGTATTTGGAAGCAATGGAAGATCAGGATCAGTGAGATCAATGAACAGCATCCTAGGTGGAAAAAACTGATATTTGAAGTTTCAGTCCAAAGGTGGTGGGATGGAAATTGGGGACATTGGTGGTGGGAAACATACACTGGTGAAGGGTGTTGGAAGATTGTATGACTGAAACCTAATCATGAACAACTTTGTAATTGTGTATCTCATGGTGGTTCAATAAAATAAATAAAATTTAAAAAATGGAAAAAAAACAAAAGAAATAAAAGGAAATGTACATAACTTAGTTACAAAAAAGTTACAAAAATTGCTTTATTAGTGGGGCTGATATATAACACAGTATTTATCCCAGGTCCACTGTATCACTGTCATCCTGTTGCTCATCAATTTGCTTGAGTGGGCACCAGTAACATCTCCATTGTGAGACTTGTTGTTACTGTTTTGGGCATATCGAATACTCCACGGGTAGCTTGGCAGGCTCTGCTGTGCAGGTGAGATACTCTTGGTAGCTTCCCGGGCTCTCTGAGAGAGGCGGAGGAATCGAACCCAGATTGGCTGCATGCAAGGCAAATTCCCTAGCCGCTGTGCTATCGCTCCAGCTCATCCCAGCACCAAAAAAGGAAAAAAGAAAAAGTTTCTGGCTAAAATGATAACCCTCATCATATCCTTCAATGAGTTGTAATTTATTTGCTGATAGAAGTCTTGGTTTGATGTTGGCTACAAAATGATGAGGACAATGGTTGATGTAGGTTGGGATGGAGGCAGTAATTTCTTAAAATAAGTCAAAAATGAAGTTTGCCACTTTGATTTGCTCTTCTTTTCACAAAAAAAATTATCTGTAGCATGCAGTACTGTTTGATAGCATTTAAGTCAATTTCCGCAAACTCCCAGACTGCTTTATCAAATAAGCTTATGTAACATTCTAAATCCATTGTCATTCCAACAATGTCCCCAAGATCTTTAACCAGGTGTAGATTCCGTTTTAAGAAACTACTGTTCTTGCTCAGCCTTAAGAAGCCATTCCTCATCTATTAAAAGTTTATCTTGAGGTTGCATTTAGTCATGTCTTCAGGCTTCATTTGTGGTTCCAGTTCTCTTGATATTCCCACCATAGCTGTGGCTAGTTCCTTCACTGAAATCACTTGTCATCCATGAGGGTTAGAATCAACTTCTAAATTCCTTTGAATGTTAGTATCTTGACCTTTCATAAAGCATGGCGATTCTTACAGGTATTTAGGGTAGAGAATCCATTCCAGAAGTTTTTCATTTCACTTTGTCCAGAGCCTTGGGAAGAATCACTCCCTTGGCAACTAAAGCCATGTAAAATATGTTTCTTCAACAACACTTGAAAATAAGAATGCAGTCCTTGTTCTATGGTCTGCAGAATGAAGGGATTAGCAGTCACTGCCACAATATTAATCTCCCTGGGGACATTGATCAGTGTTCTTGGGTGAACAGGTGCACTGTCACTGAGTACTCATATTTGGAAAGGAAAGCTTTTTTTGAGCAGCAGTGTTCAACAGTAGGCTTAAAATATTCATTAAACTATGTAATAAACAGATGTGTTGTTATCTAGGCTTTGTTCCATTTCTAGAGTATAGGCAGCAGAGCTTTAACCTAATTACTCTTCTTTTTATTGAGGTATCATAATCTACAAAAGAACTTACATTTTAGGCACAGAGTGATGGTGCTACACTGCACTTACCAACAGAGTCCAGTATTTCTATACCACTGACCCTAGGTTCCTTCCTTCCCACTCATGCCTCCTTTTGTCTCTGTTGCCTTTCTCCTTGGCAGACATATTTCTGTAGGCAGAATCTCAGGATTTGTTTTCATTATCATTGTAGATTCCCTCACTTTGTTTTTTTATAAACTATAAATGAGTGAAATCTAGTCTTTGTTCTTTTCCTTATGACTCATGTTGTTTAACATGACATCCTTCAGTTCTATCCAAGCTGATGCAAAATACAAAATATCATCTTTTCTTCTAGCTGATAGTATTCTGTGGTGTATACATACCATACTTTCTTTATCTACTCATCTATTTTTGGACATTTGGGGTGGCTCCAGATCTTGATTGTTATAAATAACACTGCAGTGAACATAGTTTAGTAAATATCTTTAAAAATTCATAGCTATTGTACTAAGTGCAGCAGTGAGTCATGGTTTGCATGCATCCATTTTTAAAGAATGTTTATAAGTCCAGGGGTTAGATGCTCAAAAGTGGAACTGCTGGGTCATATGGCAGCTCAATTGTAAGTTTACTGAGGACTCACCATACTGTCTTCCATGGGGGTTGAACCAGACAACATTTCCACTAGTAGTGGATAAGTGCTCTTTTTTCACCACATCCTCACCAACATAGATTGCTCCTCCATTATAATATATACATGCCATTTTTATTGATGTGAGATGATGTCTTATTGTTGTCTTGATTTGGATTTCCATAGTGATAAGTTATGCTGAGCACTTTTTCATGTGCCTATTGGCTATCTGACTGTCTTCCTGTGAGAAGTCTGTCTGTTCATTTCCTCTCTCCATTTTTTGATAGGGCCGTTGAGATTATTTTTTTTTTAATTTGGGGGTTATTTTATATAGTCTAGATAGTAACCCTGTATCTGAAATGTTGGATGAAAATATTTTCTTCCATTCAATTAGCTGTCTTTTAGTTATAGTCCATGTTTCTTTTGTCATGCAAAAACACAATTTAATATAGTCTTATTTGTGCATATTTTATTTTGTTGCATTTGTCAGTGGTATCGGATCATTGAAGACATTTTTAAGATCCAATTCTTGGAGTGTGATAATATACATAAAGGGTCTAGGTGTGTACTTTATAGTTTACATACCTAGAGTCTTTACATACATCATCATATTAGATCCTAAGGACCCTAGGTAGCAGCTAAATGCCAAGACATTTTACAGGTGAGAAAACTGAGACACAGGGAAGGCAAGTAAGTTGTCCAGATCTTTCTTAGGGAAAAATCCACCGTTTGTCTCCTAAGTTTCAATATTTTGCCAAAAAGGTCTATAGAACTTTGGATTGCTTGTCAGTCGTTCCATAGGTATTAATTTAAGGTATTAAACTTCTTGAGTATTTTATGACTCAGATGGGGTTGGGAGAATAGCCACTGCAACTTTTATTATGGTAAGTCAGAAATAAATGGAGACACTGACAGATAAGTGAATAATTAGTACCATAGAGAAGAAGGAATGCCTCTCACATTCTAGAAATGAGGTGGGAGTTTATCTGGAAGTCTGTGGGGTCCTTCAAATAATTTTTACTAGAATTAGGGGTGACTTAATTTCAGCCAAAGCTGACGGCAGTTCTATCTGTGGTCAGTATGATGGGAATTGCAACCAGAATACAGATTGAAGAGGGTGTGGCAAATAACCTTCTTGGAAGTGGGCAAAACTGTGCTTTTTCTATCATTACCATTTTGGTCCTTGGGGTGATGTCTAATTTTCTGAAAAGGTATCTTATTGGCCCTGGAAAAAAAACAGATGCAGATTAAAGGAGCTTTAAGCAGTATATTTGTAGAATCACTGTAATCTTAATTTCTAAATGCCGTTCTCCATATTTGAGGAGGGCAGGTGTAGTCCTCGAAGGCATAATGGTGACCCAAGTGAATGTGGAAGGCCATCTCATCATGACCATCTTTTGTAATAGACTCTGTAGATGGATTGACACTTCTCACCTGGGGTCACTCCCTCTTGAGCAACATTTCAGGTAGTTTGAGAAACACATTCCCTGTGGCTGCCCATTATTGTCCTGTAGGTGTAGGACCACCCATATTTGTCTGCACCAAGTCAGTTCAAAAGCTCTCTAAAGTCAGAGCATTTTTGAACAGATCTCAAGGGTGCAGAAGTCACATGTAAGCTTCTTTCCTTTTTTCTGCAGCAGGACTGGGCTTCAGAGACATACCCTTTAGGAGTGCTAGGTCTTTGTCTACCTAAGAGTTGCAAATGTTATATCAAGAATACTTTATTAATATAATTTTTTCAAATACAGTTTTCTTCTAAGATTGTTTCTATTTTATTTTTACCATTCCAGATAAATACTTTTCTAAAATATCCTATATCTTTTTCCTCCATTAAAAAAAGAAGTAAAAATAGTAGATTATTTTATAGGATTAAAAATACCAGTAATTGCTCTCACTCATAGTACAAAGTTCTTACTGCTTTTTGAAGTGTCTGTATTTTAGTTCCTTGGCTTTCCAGCTCAGTTCTAATAAAGGTGAGTCACTGACTTCTAGCCTGATGTCCAGTTAAAGTCAATAGAGCTGCATTTTCATCCCCTTCCAAGTGTTACGGAACCTCTGTGATAGCTGCAGCCACATCTTCTTTTTCTAGAAGAGTTTTTCTTCCTGAAATGTTGAAATCTATCTTAGAAAATACTTTCAGTGTAAATAGTAACTGGGTTGCAAATGACCTTTTAGGGGAAAAAAAGAGATACATTTCTGAAGGCTTTCTTTGCAGGGCTGGCAGTGATTTCTCTATCCTTGGTTAATCAATCTTAACTTCTTTGTCAGATTTTAAAGATTGTTCCTACCTTCTGCTTTGCTTGTAGAATATTTGATAGTCAGAGACCCCGATTTGTAGGTCTCTTGCTGTAACCCGTGCATCAAGAATCGTACAAATCGACCCATGAACTTTACCTGCCCTCCTTCATCAGACTAACCCACTTTCAGTGAATGAAAGAACTGTTGGCTCTGTGGGAGGAGGTATTTTACCTTTCAGTTTGATTTAGCTGATTCACAAGATCTGCTCCCTCAATGTCCCATTTAGCTTGAGGGGGTTCTCTTTCTCAAGATAGGAAAAAGGCTTGGGGGTATTAATGTGGAAATGCTGAGCAAAGGTCAAATTACTCTGAGGTCCAAGAAACTGTAAGGCAGAGTATGTGTAATAGTGGAGCAGTAGGTAGGAGTTGTACATAAAACGAGGGCATCACTGTATCACTGTCATCCCATTGTTCATCAATTTACTGGAGCGGGCACCAGTAACATTTCTATTCCTTCCAGCCCTGAAATTTTAGCAGCCTTTCCTTACTCGTCTTTCCCAATGACTGGAGGCTCTTCCAGGGTCAGGGGAATGAAACCTATTGTTACTGTTTTTGGCATATCAAATACTCCATGAGTAGCTTACCAGGCTCTGCCCATGTGGGTGGGATACTCTCAGTAGCTTGCCGTGCTCCCCAGGATATAGATAGATAAATAGATAGATAGATAGATAGATAGATAGATAGATAGATAGATAGATAGATAGAGATAGATCTATAAATAGACATAAATAGATGTATTTAGATATTACTCTATGATTTATTGCCTACTGTCTGAATTCCATCAAATATGGTGTGGTAATTATGGAAAATGGGTAGGAAATGTCTAATAGTGTGTTGCACGGCCACAAAGTGACATTGCGGTCTGGAAAGCAGCCTGGAGCATGACAGTGAGGTCAGCTTCTGGGGCTGGGTTTCCTGAGGTGGGGAGGGTTCTCACCCACCCCGCTCTGGGGCGTTCTGAGTGAAAACAGCCTGGCACAGAGTCCCATGTATGTGTATATATGCATGTGTATATGTGTATGTATATAAAAGAAGGAAAGAGAAATGGAAAACAGACTAAAGAGATCTATAAGTCCAAGAAAAAAAGCAACAGTGTTTCAAAAACAAATGAACTCGAAGGAGGATTTGAGAAAGAGCTTCCATCTGGAGTGGCCCTTGTGTTGGATATCTCCCTTTGTACTGAAAGGCTTATTCTCCAGCAGTTGTTAGCTGCCCTCCAGGGCAGGGAAAATAGTACAGGAAAAAAGGCACTTGCCTCCCTAGACTCTTTCTGCACAGAAGAGCCTGGCAAGCTCCCTGTGGCATATTCGATATGCCAAATGCAGTAACAATAACAGTCTCATTCCCCTGACTCTGAAAAGAGCCTCCAATTGTTGGGAAAGACGAGTAAGGAGAGACTGCTAAAATCTCAGGGCTTGGATGAATGGAGACATTACTGGCACCTGCTTGAGTAAATTGATGAATAACGAGATGACAGTGATACAGTGATGACTTATAATGCCGAAGAGTTACCAGAAAATTGTCTAGTGTGAGGAAACTGAAGTGGCGCTCACCCTAGGGACAAAGACCCTAACATTTTCTAGGTTAGATCACCTCAAATTTCAGAATAAACAAGAATTGCAGTTTAGGAAGAGAGCCAGTGGAACTCAAGTTGCAGTGGTGAGCAGAAATTGGTTGGAGACGTGAACCAGCTACTTTTACAATGAAGGAATCTATTTGAAGAAGAGAAGCAGAATTAGATAAATGGATGGTGAATAGGTTCTTGGATGCTGCAATCTGTCTGGACAAGAACTAGCATTTCAAGAAGTCAAAGCTGGAAAAGTTGCATGTGTTGCCTAAACACTAGGAATAAGTAAAAGAAACACATCTGAAGAAGTGAAGCCATTAACAACTCTGTGCGGGGTTTCTGTTGGGGGATGAGCTTCACCCACTGGTAACTGCTGAATGATGGATAGATACAGCTCTCTTCCTGCTAACTCTTTGAAGAGCTCTGTCTAGAGGCAGTGTCCCAAGCAGTGCCTCTGAACTCTGTCTTCTGTTTCGCTAGCCACAAAAGCGTATCCCTGGAACCAGAAGCTCCCCTTCGAGGTATTTTGCCTCATTACTCTGTATAGTATTGCAGTAGGGCTTTATGAAATAAAGAATGTTGAAACAGACATGATATTTTCCCCTCATTCTTTCAGAATATAATACAAAGCACTTGGAGTTGAATTTAGTGCATTATACTTGTAGATCACTCCTAGGTTCAATATGGACGAGTCCTGCTATTGGGATCATGGCATTTTTTTTTCTCTTTTAAATTTAACTTTTGTATTTCTACAAATTAGTTTAAAATAGGCCAAATATCTGAATGTGAGGGTAGGACAATAATTTCAAGTTGTGGTAGAATTGGAATTTTACCACTTACTTTTTTTTGGTACAAGAAAGCTACCCAAGAATTAGGGTGTTTAGATAGCACAACATTCAAAATGACCCTGGCCAAGCCAGAGATAATTCTCACATAACCCCGTCAACACTACACAGTACTTTGAAGTTTTTATAAAATATATCCACATTATTCACTTAGTTCTCCTTTAACATCAAGCTATTGCTGATGTCCTGCGGCCCTCATGTCAGACTCTTAACTTAGAGTAAGAAATACAGTCATTTGGGTGATCATTTCCATGTATCTGTTTCTTGTCTCAACACAAGGACCATTATGCCCAGAAGAAATGAAATAGTACTTTATTTATCAAGAAACTGTGCTAGTGAAGCACTGTAAGTGAATTATTATGTGTAATATTTTTATTGATCACATTTAATTCTGTGGATAGTCTAAAGCTGAGAATGAATTCTCATTCTTAACATTTTTTCCCTCTCTTCCTTCTACCATCCTAATTAGTATATCTTGCTCATTTTCATAGATGAGAGAAAGGGAATGAGAAAAAAGAATAAAGCTATTCCTCAGCTCCATGCTTTCGAAAAACGTATGCCATTATGTGCACAATGAATCATAACCTGATAATGTATATTCATCATTTAATGCCTTCTTCCACCTCAAAAGGCAGTATGCAATGATCAACTCCTTGTTTTTCGTTTTCAGTGTATAGTATACCCTGGAGTGACACTTATTTTAACAAATGCAGCGCCATTTCATTTTTATTTTATTCTTTTGTGTTAGTAGATGATTTACTATTTATTTATTTATTTATTTATTTATATTTTACCAAGGTATCATGATTAACTTAAATCCAAACTGGTACCTGCATTGTTTCCATACTTATGTCAGTCATTTCAAGTAAAGTTGCAAGGAATGCTTGTATCTGAAATTATAGTCCACAAGCTACCTACCATGGACCCTCTCCAAGTCCTGTACTGTTCTCCTGGCTTTTAACACGACTTCATCAACAAATGAGGAAAACCTAGATGGTATAGAACTAGTAGAGGGTTAACTATACATTTATATCCTTGCTATTGTTCATCCATCCTTAATGTTTACATTTTAGTACCTCACTAATTTATATTATATTTATATTAATGTGCTACATATAGTTCATTGTTTATTGCCAAGAATACTTTCTGGCACTGAACATCTAACAAATTTGTATTCATCTTTTAAATCCTATTTATTGGTCTCCACTACTGTGCAATCATTTTAGTTCTCCTTCCAGAATTAACCATCTTCTTATTTGCAGTGCCCTTAATGTTTTACACACTTCTAATACTGCTCAAATAATATTTCATTATAGTTATGTTTGTACATATTTGTATTTTCTATTGGACTCTCTGAGTTTCTGGAGGGTTGGGACCATGACTTATTTGTTTTCTCAACTTTAATGGTAAGTAGGATGTCTCTGACAGACTAATTTTTGTTAAATAGAAGGGGAAATGGTTCAAAGTAAATTTGGCTGCATTTATAAGAAAAAAATACAAAGGCTTGAGTCAATGTTAGTTTTAGACCTTTAGGGAACCAATGAGGAGTTTTATGTGGTAGAAATGTCCTTTGAATACATGATGAGATCAGCTATTCTCCTTTCTACTCTATTGTGCCTTTTATTTTCTCTAACATTGTTCAGTGTGCTGTAAAGATTGCAACTTTAGGGGTTTGGTTAATATATCTAGGTATTTTCTAGTGTTCAGTAAATAATGAAGTTGGTAGGAGAAACATCGTTAACACCAAAACAAGGAAACTTGAGCAAGACAAAGAGAAGATATTTTTAAAAAAGGCTTAAGAGGACTAATTTTTTAAATGTGATGTGGTAGAAAGAAACTCATTTTTTATCTAAGATCATCCATGGGAAAATTCTTTCTCAAAGTATGCCAAATTGGCATAATAGCTTTTAGAGGAGGAATACATGATTTCTCTTTCAATTTTGCATTAAATACTCACTTTTAATTTTTAGTAATTATTTTCTAAACTTATAATATTTATTTATATTATGAATTGACTGGTAGAACCTCCTGCCCCTGTACCAGGCTGTCTTCACTGGGGCTCACTTGGAGTGGGGCGGCTGCAGTTTCCCTCTCTGCCCCATGCAGAGCTCCGGCAGCCAAAAACCTCCAGAACCAAGCCACAGCCATGCTCAAGGTCACTCTCCACATGCTCAAATGATCCTCACCATGAAGGAACTGGCAGAGGAACCCAGGTCTGCGGGACCCGTGGCTGAGATCTCCAAGCCTACTCAGAGCAGGACTGGGCCTCCTCCACCCAGATCCCCCACTTTCCAGTAGCTTCGCAGTCACACCCACAAACTGTCCCCGGTGCCGTGTAATACCATCAACAGCCAAGATCCAGAGACTATAAAACAAAGTTCCTGGAAGAGAGCTACACAAAATGCAAAATCTTGCATGGCAGAGCCTGGCGAGCTCCCCGTGGCATATTTGATATGCCAAAAACAGGAACAATAATGGGCCTCATTCCCCTGAACGCGCCAGGGACAAACGAATGAAGGCATTACTGGTGCCCACTTTAGCAAATCGATGAGCAATGAGACGACAGTGGTACAGTGATATGAATTGACTAAAAAAATAATATGCAGTACAGGAAAAATACTATTCATTTTAATTGTTATATTATTTTATTGTGTGAATGTACGACATTAATCAATTGTTTTGCTGTGGTGGGTATTTGAATAGTTGTCAGTGTTGTGCTATTATGAACACTGCCAATCTGGGAGTTTTAGGGTTCCATACAAATTTTAGAATTATATTTTCTGTATATTAAAAAATACCATGAGAATTTTTATGGGATTTATGTTACATTTATAAATTACTTTGGGCAAGATGGTTATTTTAATGACATTGAAGCTCCCTCTATAATTATTTAAAAATGTTTTCACTATGTTTTATATAAGAATTATAAAATTAATATTACCTTAATGTGATATAATGCCTCTTAACTCAATATTAATCTCCTATAGATTAATATTCACTTAGTTTTAGAAAATATAGAAGCTTTGCTCTGATATAAATATTCTGTACACTTCTTTGCTGCTATTTTTGTTAAACATATTACATCTATGATTGATCTAATAGTATAATATGATGATTACTGCTTTATACAATTTTATGTCTCTTAAATTAATAAAGTATGAAAATACATGTTTATAGAATGTTTTATGTTAATCCATATATTGTATATGTCTTCATTTATTTATGTACCTTTGGGATACCATCTTGTGTCATTAAATTATAGTTTAAAAGACTTCCTTTTAACCTTTAGGAAATCCTTTTCTTCTCTTTTCAATAGCTCTAAGTATATAAGTAAACTCATTAAAAGGTTCTCATCAAAATAAAGAGACTTGATCAAGAAAGAGGTTTGCATTGGCATGTACAGTAGTGTCTCTTCCATTGTTTAAGAGAATTTTGATTTTGACCAAATGGAAGAATCTTAATTGCCCAACGCCTTATTTCATAAATTTGGGAATATTGTATCATATTAAATATTCAGCTAAATTTAGTTAGCATTTTCTCACATATGAAATGAAAATATTATTGCTTGTATATATTGTTTCAAGAAAAGAAATAATTTTCTGAGACTGAGACTCCTTCTCCATTATATAAATGTAGCCCATGGTTTACTGGCCCAATATGTACTTGAGATCTGAATATGAAATCCACGGCTAAATTTCCCCAAAAAATATCAAAAAGTGTTTGATTCAAGCATCCTAAGAACCAAAGCTCTGTTTTAGGAAAAACACACTTTGAAAATTATGTGTATGTGAAGGTTTGAACTAACTTATATAATAACTGTGCGAGACAACAAATTCAACAAGAAGAATGAGAACAAAAATGTAATGATGTGCTGCTTCATTTTTGCATTGCTTAATATCAATAGCTAATGTACCTTTAGATAATGTACAATAGCTAAAGGTAAAAAGCAGAGGAGAGGGAAATTGTACTGATGAAAATTAAAGTGGATTTTTCTGTAAGATTTTACTTTTTGAAATAGTCATTCTGCCACAGATAACATTGTGGCGTCACTCATATCCAACAGTGTTTGTGACTGCTTTGCTTGATGCTCTCATTCTTCGAGTAGTGACTCTATTATTAATCATTTTGAATGTCCTCATTAAATTTACCAAGTCACACAAAGGATTTGTTTTTAAGTTTTAGAAGTTCTATTTTAAATCCTTTGCTCTACATTTTTCTTGATGACATTTTCTTTTTCCTTTAGAACTTATATTCTTTCCTTTTTATTTTCTGAGAAATGTCATAAGGTATTTTATTTCTGCTAACTTTTCAATGATGTTGGAAAGCTGCAAGATTTGTGATGCTGAAATAAGTTCCTTTTAATCATTTTAGACATTTCTATTATAACACGTATATGTAATGCCTCAGCTCTTTTGATTTATTTTACTTTAGAAATTTTTTTTAGGGTTAGTGAATATTAATCTAATTTTGTGTTAGGAGAAAAGAGTACATAGGAGTGTGGCAGCCAATTAAAATAATATGTGTGTATGTTTGGACATAAGCTAAATATATAAGGTTCAGTTTCTCATAAAGCTTTGAGCCTTAGGGCATAGGTAAACAATAACATAATTATACAAATAAATATTTATGAATTGTAGGCATATATATTTATATTCATGATAGCTAAGATAGAATCTTGGTACCTTTGGTCTGGAGGCTAAGCAAAGACTTACTAACATTAATGAGGTCTATATACAAAAGGAATACTGCCAGCCACAAGCAAGGAATGATGAAATTATGCATTTCACTGTAACTTTGGATAGAACTGGAGAATCTCATGTTAAGTGAAGCAAACCAGAAGGATAAAGACAAATGCCAGATGTTCTCACTTATCTATGGTATATAGATTTAACATGTCTAGAGAATTAAGTTATCAAAGATGGGAAAACAACTGCTCTAGTTTATGGAAACATAAATGTAAGGGAAGGAGATAAGTGAGGGGAAGAGAGATATTCCAGAAATAACAAGGGGAAAGGATCATGGGTCTTGGACTCATCTGTGGTCTAGAGGTGAGGCATCTGTATGTATCGAGACCACAATACACAACACTGCTGTAAGCATAGGAGCTAACATTTCAGCCAAAGAGACAAATTGGGAATGGTGAGTGGGAAAGGAAATATACCATCATTGGTAGAGGTATGTGGTCTAGTGGCATGATTGGAGTTGAGTACAATGCATATTGAAAACACTATTGTCAACAACTTTGTAAATTGTGGCTTCTAAATTTTAGAATTAAATTAAAAAGAAATAGAAGTATATCAGAGCAAATAAATAATTTGCTTATGTTATTTCCTACTATGGCTCTTACATAGCATTAAAGTTAGAAATATCCAGCTCCATATATTGTAATAGCCATTCCTGGATGATGTTATCTTGGTATCCATAATGAGGAAATATAAATAAACCACTTGTTTGTAGGTGGAAAGGAATCTTAGCCAACTTCTCTGGGAGTTCTTTACCTTTCAGTTCCCTGACTAGGTAGCTAAGAGTTATTATGATCTTTTTTATGATTAAAAATTATTTTGGAATAGCAAAGAACCTTAAATATGTCTAATTCATAATATTGCATCATTGTATAGCAACTTACCCTGCATTAACAGTCTTTAACAAAGTTGTATTATCTTTCATACTAATGTAAAAGTAATTCTTTCACTCTCCCATTAAGAAAGTTCAGAAAATTCCCTTCTACAGTGCATCCCCCATGATACAGTTGGGGGGTATAAGTTCATATATAGGATAATGTGGAGTGTTTACTCCTATTTACTTTCTTAGAAATTCATTGATAGCTATACGATTCTGTTTAATCTGGATGAGAGACTTGACCAACATTGCATTAATATTCATTCTTTTTGACATTCTGTGGCTGGGCAGGACTTTTTTTGTAATGGAATGTACCCCACTAGATTTGGTTCCTTCATTCTGAAAACTCTTGTGAATTTTGAGGGTTATATGTACGTGTGTCCCTTAGTGGAGCATATATATTCTCCAAAGAATACTTGAGGCACTGGTTTATGGTATTGTCATGGTCATAGGCCATGATATATCTGACTAAGCTTATTTGAGTTTAGGTCTCACTTTTGCCTTCATTACCACCTTACTCCATTTTGCCTTTCAAATCCTGACTCGCTTTTTATTTTGAGTATTTTGTAAACGAGGAGCCTCATTTCGTGATTTTAAGCTTTATACATGTTGCTTATGTATTTGTTATATTCCACAAAATGTGCTGTGCACCCACTTTAAAGAATTATTCAGTTTTATCATGTGCTATGCTACATGAAGAAAATTTCAAAGTAATCTTATTCAATAAGAATTGAATAACAGCCAGACAAGGCAATATTATTATTTATAAATTACAAATAATGAAACAAAGATAAAACAGATGAAAGTTTTTGCTATTTGTTCGGAAGGAGAAAAGCATAGATGTGAACCAGATATTCTAAATTTGGCATAGGTTTTTAGTCACTTTATTATCACATTTAACAAACTCTATACTATATCAACAATTAGTATTTCTGAACATCTCAACTTTTGCTTAATAGAAAATTAAACTCACAGAGCATGGCATCTTTCATAAACTTACATCCAGACCTTTCCCAGTAGAAACAAGGAAAAGAAAGCATTGAAGTGATAATGGAGAGCTTCTATATGCAAGTTACTTCCTTTTAAAACTTAAGAACAGAAAAAGAGGTTATATAAAGGTTACTATAAAGAACCATGAGATGCAGCACAAAATATTGGTATTATTTTTTCTACCTCCAGTACTGAGATGTGGCAATTAAGTAAATTAAGAAGATAAACATGGTTCTGAGTTTCAGAATGCATGGACTTAATGTGGCTTCGTTGTGACCTTGGTTTTGGCCTTTATTCTGCTACTTACTAACACAGCCTTAAATAATTCAAGACTTGCCTCTACTGTAACATGTTAGGATAAGAAAAATAACTAAGGTGCAAGAACCTTGTTTCTTTCCCAGTTCAGTCTTTGAGATACTTCTAAGCCTAGGAGTCTATGGAATTCAAAAGCAGAAAAAAGAGGAATTTCTAGGTCAAAAAAAAAAAGCCCATACCAAAATCTGGTGGATAAAAATAAAAGTATCCTGTTGTTCACCCCTACATGATTCTTTTTTTTTTTCAATAATGTTGTATCATAAAGTTGTAACAAATAGTAAAAATTACTTATTTAGGAAAAAAGGTTGAGGTGAAGGATATTTATTTACTTGGGCTTTGCTTTTGGGGGGATAGGGATGGGGTAGCCATACCTCGGCTTATTCCTGGCTCTGTGATATTCCTGCTGGCGTACTCTGATTATTTATCTCCTATTTTCCAAAAGCATAAATCTGTGATTTCAAATATTACTGAAATTTCCATGGAAAATTTGTTTCCAATTAGTTTTGGTCATTCTAAGCTCATGACATAACTGATAAATATGACTTCCCTATGATGAAATAAGATGCTATCAAGTCATTGAAAAGATCATGGTTATCTTTACCTTTCTCAGAAGAGAAGCACAAAGATAGCAGTGATTCTATATGTTGAATATTCCTGTGTCTTGTATTCTAGTGGAAACTTCTAGCTGGTGCTTTTGATTGCATTGAACATTAATGGACTCCAGACCCCAAAGGGTGAAGTTATCTTTTGATCTGACTGCTGTTTAGACCACATGGTTCTATATGAAGAATGAGGCTCTACGATATCTACACATTTTAATCCTAATCAGTGTTCTCTGGTTTCTTCAGAGTCATTTGTGTAGTTTTGGGCCTCTTGCAAAAAGATTCATCAATGTATTTAAGCTGGTTTCATAGGCGATAGTAAGAAAATAACACAACTTTCTCCTCTGGCAGGGGTATTCATCTGCATCATTTCTTTTCTTTTTTTTTTTTTTTTTTGCTTTTTGGGTCACACCTGGAGATGCACAAGGGTTACTCCTGGCTCTGCACTCAGGAATTACCCTTGGCCGTGCTCAGGGGACCATATGGGATGCTGGGATTTGAACCCGGGTCGGCCGCGTGCAAGGCAAACGCCCTACCCGCTGTGCTATCTCTCCAGCCCCCATCTGCATCATTTCACTCAAGTCTTCCACGAGGTAGCAGACTGACTTATATCACTGTTTATTTATTGAAATAGAAGCAAAACTAATCTGTCATTGTCACATATTGAACTTGCCCAAATTTTGTATTTCATCACCATTTTATGTGTTTCAGACAATGAAAGACTATCATCAATCACAATTTATACTGTCACAAGAAGAATGAAAGAAAAAAGAAAAGACGGAAGAAGAAGATAAAAGCACACAGTCAGTAAGTAATAGAAGTAACTGAACTTACCATGACATTATAGACAATGTACGAACTTTACCATAACAAATTCAATGTTAATTGTTTTAAAGTCTGAATTTGCAATTTTACAAAGATATTCTTATGTATAGCTTATTAAATTCAGTATTAAAAGTGAAATTGTCCTTTTACCACATTTTGAAAAACAATCTCATGTATATACATTGGAATATACTACTATATGTTTAAAATAGCAGAATATGTAAAGTATGTAAAAAAAAAGCATGATGAATGAAATAAGAGCTGACCTGAAATTTTGCTTTCTAACAAGATAAAAACAAATTCTTTTTTCTTTATGAGTGATCTTGAATATTACTTTTCACATTGGATCAAGAACATTGATAATATTCCCAAGAAATGAATATGTTTGTGAGGACTGATATATAGTGAGTGGTTCATCTGTCAGTATCTGGTTGATGAGGCATGGAAAACAGGTGAAGAAAAAAACATTGAGATCTAGTAGCAGAAGGTGGAAGAAATCATGTATTATAAAAGTGATGATAGCATCTGTTAGGAAGAAGTAGATGTAAAAAAGCAGGGGAGATCACTTCCATGTAAGAATCAGGTTTGTGGTTTTATAGGGCCTAGAATGGGGAGAGAGAAATATATGTTTTGAACATTTTCTATTATTATTATTATTATTATTATTATTATTATTATTATTATTTTGCTTTTAGGGTCACACCCGGTGGTGGTGCAAAAGAGTTACTCTGGCTTTGAACTCAGCAATTACTCCTGGCTGTGCTGAGGGAGACCATATGGGATGCTGGGAATCGAACCCAGCTCGGCTCTGTGCAAGGCAAATGTGCTACCACTTTACTAGAGCTCCAGCAACTTTGAATATTTTCTAAAGCCTGATTACTTTGGATATATCTTCTCACTTAATATAATTCCCCAACCACAGGAGACAGCCCATTTTGTATCCTAGTTTATAGAACAAGTCATTTTCTGTGGCACTTAAAATTTCTAAAGAATTTCACAATTTGGAAAGCAGAGAGGATGGACTAGAAGATAGGCCTGTCTGACTTCACTCCTCTGCTCTTGTGGCAGAGGGTATTTTCCAAAGATGGTCTTCTCAGTGTCTGTGATCCTACCTACACTCATCTACAATATGACTTTGCCGCGCACTCATCAGAAGAGGTATCTAATCCCCTCCCCTTGTATTGGACTAGACGGTGACACACTTGTAACCAAAAAGATAAAGGATGTGACATTCATGACTTCCAAGCTTCGATCGGAAAATCTAAAGCCATGCTGTTACTGCCTGCGCCTCCACATTCCATCCTCTAGAGTATATGAACCGTTACGGATGGAGTTTAAGTACATCGAGACTGTCATGTTGGGTAGGCTGAAATAGAAATGCTTGTCAACAGCTCTAGCTTCCTAGGCACCCCTGCGGAGGCATATTGTCATGTATGTGAAAACATTTTGTATTCTCTAGAGCAGCAGGTTCCCCTGCCTGCATGGCATGCTATCTAGTGAGTCAAATTAAAAGAATTCTGGGAAGAAGAGCATGGCCACATCCTGCCCAATAGCAGAAGTAGCAGTAGGAATAGTAGCACCAGCAGCAGGAAGTAGTAGGAGCAGTAGTCACTGAAAGTAATAGTAACTAGAAATTATTATACCATATGGTTTCCCTTTGCACTGAAGTAATACAAATAAAGAAATGAAAGAGCTATGCATTCGTGGGAGAATTTTGGCAATCCTATCTAAAGATAGAAATTTGATGAAAAGATGAAAAAAAGAGTTTTCAAGAGGTTAGCTAGGGAAGGATTTGTGCCAAGTACTAGCTAGTGGGAAAATTTATAAAAGGCAGCTATACATAAAATGTTATATCCATTTTTATTTCTCTTCCTTCTTTTTTCCAATACTCTTTTCTAGGTCTAAAGTTATACATTATCTAAAACTACCTGTTATCCTATTCTTTACTTAAAAGTCTCTGCTTATCTGTCTCAGATTATGATCTAAATAACTTAGTTTGACAGATCAGGCTATTCAATTATGTATAAAGACTAAGATTAAGAGACTTGGACTTAACAAGACTTGGAGTGGTTATGTTTCTTACTAGAAAAGCCTCTTATCTTTGAGCTTTTTTTGTGTGTGGTTTGTTTCTAGATACACATCTAATAGGACCAAGGAGTTTTCCAGAATAATGTGATTTTTCTGTGAAAGGCATTCTGGCAGACAGATAATTCATGTTAACATTTTATAGATTTTCTTGAATTTCTCAGTAAATTGCATTGTAGGTTACTCCGCTCCGTGTATAACTTAAGCACTATCTATAATTACAAAACTGTTATTTATAACATTTTCAATCAAGAAGGGGATATTTATACATTAAAGTTGTAGGGAAATGTTGTAGGGAAAACCTTAGATTAGGTCAAAAGTTTTTAACCTTTTCAGGCCTTCTGACACCACACTGTTTCATATACCGGTCTATGTTCTTTTCGAAGGACAAACACTGATCTATATATACAGTCTCATGGTCAGCAGCTCAAATCCACAGACAGCAGATTAGTAGTTTTCAACCTTTGTACACATAGCAATGTTATATTTCTTTTGAAAGTTATCAGAGAAATGCACTACCCAGAGCACCCAGAAAAGTCATCAGTCTTGCAAAGTTCATGACAAAAGATGAGGCATAACCCTATCCCCCAAATTATTATTATTATTGACCTATGATACATAGAGATGTAAAGGCAGTGTTAAAGTTTGCCAGGTGACCACTTTATCTTTCATCACCACAGAAAAGTTGGTTTTGTATCCCCATAATGTTGGTAAGTGTCAATGTTGTGTAAATGTGAAAAATGGCTGCCACTTCAATGCTAGTGGTATTTGTGACAAAGGTGGATGACAATGCCAGCAGGTGAAGTAAGAAATCCTGTGTTTTCAGGTGCTGGCATGATAATTCTTCTCCACTGAGAAGGTTTCAAATACAGACTTTGGGTTAACACATGAGATTTTTCTGTAAGGACCCCATCAGAGAATGTTAGACCGAAAAATCTGTCTGGACTTTTGGCTTGTTAACACTTGATTCCTCCCCCAGTTGCCTACAGTTCTGTATTAGTTTTTAGTATATGATTTATTATTCTTGACCACACTGAAACTTGGCATCTTAATTTAATTTGACTTATAGGTGACTTTGGCCCATTCTCTATTTTATTTCACATGGTGTTAGTTCTGGGAGAATTACATATCATGGCATTTGAGATCTTTGTCTTTGGAGTAAATTACTTGGATTTGATCTCAACCCTCGCTTTTATTTTAATATCTTGGAAAAATTACTTCCCCTCTCTTAGCCCTACATTTTAGCACTTCAAAAGTGGTTTTAATAGAAATGTACTTGCTCAAGTGGTTATTATAGGGGTTAGAAAAGATCGACAGTATATATAGAGTTCTCAAAAGTCCTTATTGTTGTTGTTCTTTTAAGTATATGATATTGGTCCATCTTTTATTTTTAACTTCATCATTCTGACATTTTCTTACCAATTTCAAGAGTCTCCAGCTTGTTTCTTTACTGAATGGCCAAGAGGGAATAGGGCTGATTGTAATACACTTGTATAGATAAGGATCTTTTGAAAAATTCTCCTACAAGAAAATAGTGATAGAAAATAAAACCCCCAGGAGAAATAACATAGTTATAATTTTACCTTCATAAAAAAAACTCAGACTGACTGATATGGGGTTGGTTGGCCTGTTGATGAGGGGGCTACTGGGATCACACTCTCTTATCTATGCTCCAGGACCATGCAGTGCTGGGAGTTTAACCACATGCGATGTATGTGCCCTGAATCCAGTGCTATCTTCTTGACTTCTCTTCTGAATTTTGTATAAGGATTTACCACAAGAAAATGACAGGAGGGACCACAATCTGAGTCCTACCACCCCCCTGCCTCCACTTTATCTAAAGAAAGACATTGCTCAGCAAATTAGACAGGTAAATAAGATTTTTAAGAATGTTTAAAGTGTTTAATAGAACAAATATTTTTGAACACCCTAAAGCAGCTGTTGGAACCATTGATTTACATACAAATAATGAATATGCTAATTGCAAATCTTTTCCTCCAAGTCATTAAAATAGGTCTCCTTTGGGATTTCTGAAACATAGCTCATTGCTATTCTATTTGTAGTTACTATAGATACTTCAGTGCATTCATTTAAAAATCCTTATAATGTATGTTTTTGCTAATGGAGGCAGATCTTTCACACTCATGTAGTGGAATTTATTAAAATCTATTACATGTAAGCACATACAAACTTGCATGTGAATTGAGAAAGCCTGTATATTAATTTGTTCTGCACAGTAATTTAACTACTGTATGCTTTTTGCTCTTTTCTCTTCTCTTTGTTCTTGTTGTTGAGATGACTCAACATGTTGGGTCACACACAGCACCTGATTGTGGTGCTCAAACATTTGGCCACAGTACTATTGCAGGTCACATACTTCAGTTGTGCTTGAGCCCATTCTAGTTCTACTGGTCATTGAGATTCACTGTGGTGCTCACAGATGTACTTGTACAAATGTGCGCTCGCAAATGGGTGCGATTATGTGTTGTGTGCTGTTCTCGGGCTTTTAGGGCAGCTCTCTCTCTCTCTCTCTCTCTCTCTCTCTCTCTCTCTCTCGCTTCTCAAGTTTGGTGCTCTCTCGCCGCTGTGTATGGACTGGATCAGGATGGCTCCTCCTTGTGCTCTGCTTCTTTGTGTGCCACTGTGCTCTCTTCTGTCTGTCTCTTTATCTCTGTCTCTATCTCTGTAGTCTCTCCTCTGGTCTCTTCCGACCTCTCTCTGTCTCTGTCGTCTCTCCTCTGGTCTCTTCTGATATCTCTTCTTCTGATCTCTCTCTCCGGAGCCCTTCTGCTTCTCTCTCTGGAGCCCTTCTCACTCTCACTTCCGACTCTGACTCTTACTTCTGACTCTGACCACTCTCACTTCTGACTCACTTTGCGCTCTTTCTTTCCCCTGCTTCTGGCTCCAGTGACTCCCTGATTCTCTTTTGCTTTGTGCTCTGCTTCTGTGTCTTCTCCCTATTTCTCTTACAGTCTTAATGTATGTAGCAATCACATAGGGTGGTGACACAAAGGTGGGTTGAACATTAACAAATCAACAAAGAGGGGTAAGACCACTTCCCCAGGAGATTAACAAAACCTCATCTAAGGAGATTACTCCAGATTACTAGGAGATATGCTTAAGGGCGGGATCCCATCCAGGGTGTCTTGTTCTTTCCTCAGCTAGTAACCATTTAAGTAGTTGTAGTAAATCTACTTCAAATATTTCTAGCAATGTCATTCTGTATAAGCACAGTAAGAGATATAACAAATTTAAAGTTTGGTTCTTCCTGAGGACATTCACTATATCTTCCAGACCACAGTCCTCAGGTCAGGTTAGTCTTCCTAACCCCAGCAGGGTCCTAGTCTTGTCGTTACTTTTGGCTCATGACAGCATTTGTCTAAGACCATGCTCTCAACTCAGTTGAGTATTGTGGTGCTTTGGCCTGGTCCATTTCAATTCCAGAGTTGCTCACAATGCCCTGGATCCATTTTGTCCCTCGTTGGGACCCTGCTTTGGGGGTGCTAGGAACTAAGGGCAACTGAGTTGAAAAAGCAGATGCCCGGGAGTAAATATTATTGGAGTCAATCGGCTCCCAAGTTACAAAGCATAATATTAACTGTCTTCCTGTGTTCATATGGAAAGGACATTGCTTCAAGGTAAACTAAGTTCCCTGTGGCAAGGCTTAAAGGAAAAACCCAATGTTATCCTACACATACTCTCAGGAGGCATGGTGAGGGCGTGTGGACTGTGATGCTATTGACTGTGGTGCTTGCACACTTTACTTGTGGTTTGCTCATACATCTGGATGTGCACTGGTGATCACAAAATCTGTTGTGGCGTTGAGGGTTCCAAACAGCAAAGACACCAGTATCAGGCCTCACATATGTTAGGTTTGCTCAGACAAAATGGTGACTGGGACAAAATGGTGATTAGCTAATGAGAGAGCAAAATCACCAGAATCAAAGATCACCCTAACCCCAGCATGGAAGACAGGACTTACGGCTCACCTGGAGAGGAAGCCACCAGGCTGCATTCCATGCTTCCTCATGTCCATCTCCTAGATCTAACAGGCTAGACTAAGCACACCGTTTCCACTGGTCTTTGGTCCCTTCTCCCCCTTTCTTTCGCACCCAAGACAATTAAAAAGTCCGTATAGTCTCTCCCAGGATGTAGCTCTACCCCAGCCTCACCAGGAGTTTGTGGAGTTCTCTGGGAGTGTACCCCAATAAATTCCTATTTACTTCACTTTATTTGTCTCTTTATTGAACTCTGCACCAGAGTTCCCAAATCTATCAACATACACTATGAAACTCATGGTTTCATATTTATAAGGTAGACACTTATACCCACTGAGCCACTCCTTGGTCTCTTTATGTATGATTTCTTTTCATTTGATTTCCCAGAATTATCTAACTGATCCTAGTTTTGATGCTGTGGAAGTGAATATTATGAATCTATATTGCAGAAACAAAAATGTCAAGGAAGGAGAGAAGTGGATGGGAGAAGTAAGAAGAGGTTGAGAATTGACATAGATGCAAGAGAACAGAAATTTTAGGCTCATCTGTAGTGTAGAGGTGAGATAACCGTATATGTCTAAACCTAGATATATATCTAAGTATATATCTAGATATATTGATATATATCTTAACACTAGATCCAACACTGCAAGAAGTACTACTATAAATAAGTTTAAAAAACGCATCTGTCATGGACACAGGTTGTGAGGTAGGAGGGAACCTTGGTTCATTGGTGGAGGGATAGGGTCATGGGATGGTGGAATTTTAAATTGAAAAAAAAAAAATTGAAAAAAAATCTTATTCTTAAAATCATGGTAAATAAAAAGAAATAATTAAAAATAAATCTAGTGAATTATATTCTCATTGCTCTGGCTCATAATTTCAATTATTAATAACATTTCTGCACCTTCTTAGTGTAATTTATTTTAGGTGTAACCAATTTAGATCCTGAGTCTTTGGGACTTAGTAATGCACATGATTAATATACATTAATATTAATAGGAACATTATTTTTTTCCTCACGTAGGATTTTAATATGAGTATAAATACTTCCCTGAAAACATCAAACATATTCTTTATTGGTTTCTTTCCTATACAAGGCAATCTAAACACTTAAATATAATTATTATAAGTGAATCTAAGAAAGCTTAAGGAAATGGAGGCGAGTAAATGTCACTGATATTAAGATAGTTCTTTCAATGATTGGGGAATGAATGTATTTTAAAAATACCTAAAGACAAAAAAGTCCGTGCTGGAGTGATAGGTGTATAGGAGCTTGCCTCACAGTTGGCCAATCCGGTTTGATCACTGACACCTTGTATAGTCCACAGAATACCTCCAATGATGATCCCTGATTATGCTGAGTCAAGAGTAAGCCCTGGTTACCTATTGGTGTTCCCTACCTCCCCCCGAAACAAAAACAAAACAGAAATAGAGTTCATTTGACTTAAATAGGCCATGGTCCTATAATTATAATTATTTATTTTCTCTCCTTCATTTTGAATTTTAACTAGAAGGCCTCACCAGTGCTAATAATTATATTTTAAGAAATTTGGGGCTGGGGCAATAGCACAGTGGGTAGGGTGTTTGCCTTGCACGTGGCCGATCTGGGTTCGATTCCCAGCATCCCATATGGTCCCCTGAGCAATGCCAGGAGTAATTCCTAAGTGCATGAGCCAGGAGTACCCCTGTGCATCACCGGGTGTGAGCCAAAAACCAAAAAAAAAAAAAAAAGAAATTCAACATTTCCTGATTATTAAATTTCAAAAATAACCACTTCGAGGTGACCACAAAGAGCCTTGACTGCAGCACAGACTTGAACTGTGAAACTCTTTTAAAGAAATGATTAAGATATTTTTCCAGTTAAATGCACAATGTAATCATATACCTATAATTACAAAATGCATCTTTATATTATTATTGATTCTAAGCTGATGCAAACATGAAAGAATAAAACACAGAAACTTAAGATTGTGGTATTTTTGTATTTTATTTTATTATTTTTAAAAACATTTATTAAGACACTGTGATTTGCAGAGTTATTCAAAATAGGGTTATTTCAGGCAAACACTGTGATTTACAGAGTTATTCATAATAAAATTGTTTCAGGCAAATAATGTCCCAACACTAGTCACACCATCAATGTCCCCTTCCCTCCACCAGTGACCCTAGATTACCTGCCAGCCTCTCTCAGCCTGTCTCCTTAGCAGTCATGTAATAAATTTATTTCATGGTGCTTCTCGAACAAAACTTAGAGAAATGACAAATGAAATTATCAGAAAATAAAACAACAAAAGTCAATTTGTAGGATTGATTGTAATATAATTTTAGCCTGTATAAATGAAGAAATTAAAATCATTTGATGCAATATAGTATACTGCCTATTTTCATTTACATAAATATGTCTTCAACTCTGACATCTAAAATATATTGCATTAAATTTTATTTTGTGCTTGGATCCTATTGTAGTAATCATTATAACTTTTCTGTCATTAATGAAGCTTTTACTTTTTGCCCTCTTGGCAGGCATATAACATATTTATTTCATATCACTTGGTCAAAAAATACTTAAAAAGATGGCATATAGAATTAACAGAAAATAAATCATTTGAAGTCAACTTATGATGATTAATTCTTATATGTTTTTAACCTTTCTAATAATGACAAGGACAACCACATACACCATTAGTGAGTGCCACTTGAGTAATTCCTCCTGTTCTTTAAAGAAATTCTTTTGATGATTCTTGGAAAATTGGTTTCAAGGTTAAGAATTCCTTATACAGTTCTGCCCATGAAGCCTTGAGTAGTTCCTTTAACTCTGAATGATAACCTGAGTGGATAGAGTGTTCTTGCTGAGGTGTTCATTTCATTGAGGTTTTGTAATATATCCTTCCATGTTCTCCTGGCTTGTAGAGTTTCAGTTTATAAATCTGCTGTACATTCTATGGGATTTCCTTCCTTTATATGTAAATTATTTTTTGCTCAAACTGCTTTCAGTGTTCTGTGTCTATCTTTGGATTTTGTCATTTTGAGTATAATGTGCTTGGAGTTCTCCTAATTGTGCCTATTTTCACTGGAATTCTTCAGCCCTCTTGGACCTCAGCGCCTGTAATTCTCAACTCTGGGAAGTCCTTGATATCTTTAACTATTGTGTCCTCATCATTTTTACCTCCCTGTTCTTCAGGCCCTCTGATGATTCTTATATTGTTCCTCTTGAACTCAGCCCATAGTTCTCTAGGATGCTGTTTATTTCTTTTCTGTTTTCCACCTTCTGCTATTTCCTACTGGTTTTCTCCTTCTCATCTTGGAACTCCTGGATCTTTTGCTCAGCTTCTGTTTCTCTGCCGCTCAGAGGTTCTGTTGATTTATTTATATCACCTGCCATATTCTTCATTTCGGTCATTTCTGACTACAGTAATATTTTTTTCATTTTGAATCTCATACTTTCTTGTGCTTTACTGACTACCTGTGCTATTGTTTCTTTGAACTCATCAAATATTCTCATTATCATGTCACTAAAGACTCTGTCTGAGGATTTACTCATGTTTATGTTTCCAGTGATATTGGTTTTGCTTATTGAGCTTGGTTGGTTTCTATGCATTTTCCCCATTGGTTGTCTAGTGTTCTTGCTGTGCTGAGGGTGAGGCTTTATATTTAAACTCCCCTAACTCCTCGCTCCCCCTCCACTTCCTGCCTCCTGTCCCTGGAAAACACTGAAGGATTAAATTAGACATCACTCTGTCATCTCCACCCATCCTCACAGAATGACATCAAGAATAACTGTGAGTGCATTTTATTAGTTAAGTAGATTTGTTGATGCTTCAGGAGTTCTCATATTAAGATATGGGCCCTTAAGATAACACAGGTTGGGTGTGGTGGTTGCTGTGATCCACCAAAGAGGGATGGGCTCTATTTCCTGTTCAAGTGCTGCCTCCCATTCGGAATAGGTAAACCTGACCTGGAATGGTGAAGTGGCAAGCAGGAGGTCAGATTGGTTTTTATTTCTTTAAGACATATTTTTTTCTCAAAATTCACTCCATATATACTCTGGTCTCTTTCAACTCTGGTAATGAACTCCCTTGTCACCTTTCAGTTGTCTTTTGAATCGATTGTTTTTTGGAAAAACTAGGCTAAACGTATATTTTTTGTATCCATATTAACTCATATTTCAGAGATCTTTATTTTTGGAGAACTAACTAAAATTTTGAGAATTTTTACAGATGTCTCTAAATTCCTATTTTTAATTACCATTCTTTCTTAGTAGAAAGTAAACTGAATTTAAAGTACCTTAAATTTGAAGATTTTAGATATTTAAAGGCAATATTATTCTTTAATCCATTGAAAGCCACCTTATTTTCCCTGCTTTTTTCTTATTTATATCTTTTTACATCTTTTTGCTTTTCTTCTGTAAACATTTCATATGTATTTTACAATCACATTAATGCAATAAATATTTCAATAAAAACAGGCAAAAGGAATATTTTATAACCTACATACATTATATTGCATGATATTCATGTGTAAAATTACCTTGAAACTAAACATAGCAATAAAGTTATCAAGTAGATACTAATGTGATGGATATCTTGATTTATGAATTTATAAAAGATAAGCGGTTTAAAAACATTTTTAAAAAACATAAGTAAATGCTTTTGAGATAGATTTTGGGAGTCTAATAAGAACACAGGTTCCACAACTGAATGTTACTTAAGTGAAATTATTTTAGATGTTGCTACTAGTCTAATTTAGTAGAGTTGCCATTTTAAAAATATATAGTACCCTAGAAAAAATAAAGTGTAAATATTATGCATTCATTCAGCAAGCTGAGTGAAATTATAATTAACTCTCCTAATATCTATAGAGTCAAAATCAGAGTACCCAATAAATCTTTTAGAAGAGATACTAAAATTTATTGAGTACTCTGATTTTAACTCTATAGATATTAGGAAAGTTAATTGCAATTTCACTCAGCTTGCTAATTAATGATAAATTGCTAATAATATAGTTTCAGTATATTCAGCCCATGCACATATATCACTGTCACCGTCACTGTCATCCTGTTGCTCATCGATTTGCTCGAGCGGGCACCAGTAATGTCTCCAACATGAGACTTGTTACTGTTTTTGGCATATTGAATACGCCATGGGTAGCTTGCCAGGCTCTGCCGTGCAGGCGGGAGACTCTCAGTAGCTTGCTGGGCTCTCTGAGAGGAACGGAGGAATCGAACCCGGGTGCAAGGCAAACTCTCTACCCTCTGTGCTATTGCTCTAGTCCCATGTAAGTAAAACAGTTATAATAAACATTCCCAGTATGGCATTTAAATATATATGGTCTCATTCAAATAAATATGATAAATGCTGTCTTTTCTGTAACTTCAAATGAAGAGAATGTAAAAAGATAAATTAAATTCTCTTTGGCAAGCTGAGATTAATAATAGGGTATTTCGGAGAACAGGAAGATATTTTCAAGAACACAGCATGATGTCTAACCAACCTAGACTGATTGCTGATGACAAATCCTTTGAAATTTTCTGTCCTCCATCCCCACTGGCAAAATAAGCCCCTACAATTACTTTATTTCAGTGTTCAACTCAGCCAGAAAACTCTAAGACCCCTTTTGACACAATAGATTTTTTTCTCTATTCATTCTCTGTGGGGGTCAACAATATGGCAAACAATTATGAATCTTAAGGAGAAAACAGAACATCCATGCAGAGATGAGCAATTTTACCCCAGGGGATTATTGATTGTGCAGTGACTTTTGTCCTTGATAAATTTCAGCAGTGTGCAATTTTGTAAGTATAAGCCAAACTCCTGGGCTATTCTTCAATTAATACATACTTTACTGGGAAGATTATCTTTCTCCGTAGGACATCATGATAGACAAAAATGAGATCGTGACAAAATAAACATACGCTAAAATTAAGGACTAATGTCAAACTACAAGTAGCTTTAGATAATTTTAATTTTTACTAAAATTGAAAGTCAGATTTATATTACCATCATATAGCGCTCTAAAACGATTAATCCTGTTACTACTAATATTAGGATTCTATATATTTTTCAAGGGGAAATTACCCGGTGCATCATAGGATATTGAGCAATATTCCTAGAGTATACCTACTAGATGTCAATAGCATTCGCTAGGCACTAGGTGTGACAAACAAGTCCAGGAAATGCCACAGTTCTCTTGAAGAGCAAAATCTCTCAGCCCAGTTGAGAACTGCTGCTATAAAATATTTCACAAACTCTCTTCCAGGTATACAATGATTATGGGGTTTTATCAGTAGAAATCTTTCATCTGTTCTAAGACCCAAGATTGAACATTTTGTGTGTGTATTGAGGGGGAGGCACACCTAGTGATGCTCAGGATTTACTCTTGCCTCTGCACTCAGGAATTACTCCTAGTGGTGCTCAGAGAACCATATGGGATGCTGAAAATCAAACCTGGGTTCACTGCATGCAAGGCAAAAAGTCCTATCCACCTCTGGCCCCTTTTGGGCATATATTTTACTGCAAAGGTTTACATCTCCTTATTTATGAGACTCCTAAATAATCCTCAGCTCTTCTGGAACAATATTCCTGTACTTAACTCTTTTAGTACTAACATACAAGAAAATGATATGTCATTTCCTTTAAGAAAATTGCCATGTGCTGCTTTCTACACTTTTCCTCTTGACTGGCTTCTCCCTCCATTGACTCAATTTTTTTTTCTAAATTCACCAAATCTCTCAGTGATGATCTTATTGTTCACCAACAATTAAATATTAAGGTGTTGTTAGTGACTGTAAAAGATAAGACTTAGAATCTCAGTGGCTCACTACAGTTTATCTTTCATGCAAACATGGGTTCACTGAATAAACTGAATGCATACTAATCCAAAACATATAAAAGGAATTAGTAGGATATTACAGCTAAGAAGGATGCCTAGATCAGCAAAAATAACATAAATGTGATGATCTTTATTTCTAGTCCTCAAAAGATTGAATGAATTTGGTTTGAATTCAGAATGAATCTGTTATGAAAAGTTCTTTGATCAAGAAAATTGGAAATACTCTGCCTTTGACAAGTACTATTAAATCATATTTTGCACTGTGAAGCATACACTTTTGTCATAGTTTTTAATCAAACTTAAAGAAAATATTTTTATATTTCAGAAAATATCTTACTGAATATGTAAGTAATGAGGTCTCCAAGTATTAGTTTTACTAGTTATCTCTTCAAGTGTGTAAGCAGAAAATGTTGGAAGTGATTTAAGGAGATTTTACATTTTTATTTGTGACGTAATTCACAGTGAAAGACAGTGTTAATCTCACAAACAAAGTAATTAGTCAAAAGTTCAAATAGAGACATAAATGATCAATATGTTTCCTTTGAGCATTCTAAAAGTAAATGGAAGTCCAAAAAATTAGGAAGTAAAAAACACTTATGCCATTAATAAAAGATTAAAAAAAGAAGTAATGAAGCAATGATGATAATTTATTCACAAATTTCTAGCTACTAAATAAATTTCATTTCTGGACATCATGAGATATTTTTACTATGTCACACTTCATTCAAGATAATCTGAGAAAAATATGATATTATTTTAATTTACCTACTTGTTGGTATTGTTGATACTTTAAACTTTTATTTGGGGAGGGATTAGGCCACCTATGTTGGTGGCCAAGGACTACTCCTGGTTCTGTGATTATGAGTTGCCCCTGGGGAAGCTCAAGGGTTCATTTGGTGCTAGGAATAAATAGAACTAAGATCAGCTGTATGTGAGACAAGGACCTTAATTCTCCTACTACTTCTCCAGCTTGTTTGTGATTTTTTTTAAATGGTGATGTTACTGAGACCTTAATAACAAGTTTTCTGGTAGTAAAAATTTACCTGTATTCAGTTCCATTTTGGAGAATATAGTTATCAGGTGGGTTCTTACAGTGCTTTTTTTTTCTTTTTGGACTACAAAGACACATTAATTTTTCTTTTTTAAAGGTTTATTATTTTTTTCCAGTGGCTGTTTGGTTCAGTTTTTATTTTTATTTGATTTTAGTTTGAAAATTGAAGCTATCCAGGAGCAAATATTTCATGATAAATGCAGATTAAGAGGGGTCAATGCAAGTAGATAACGATCTTTTATAAAAATGTTATTGATTCACCATGAGATATAGTTACAAGCTTTCATGTCTGAGTTATGATCACAAAATGATCCACCACCCATCCCTCCATCAGTGCACATTCCCCACCACCAATATCCCCAGTATATCTCCCCCGCTTTCCCACCCTCCCACTGCCTCCATGGCAGACAATATTCCCCATGCTCTCTACTTTTGGGCATCATGGTCTGCAATGCAGATTCTGAGAGGTTATCATGTTTGGTCCTTTATCTACTTTCGGCACACATCTCCCATCCTGACCGATTCCTCCAACCATCATTTTCTTAATGTTCCCGTCTCCATTCCAGCTGTCCTCTCCCCACCCGCTCATGAGGCAGGCTTCCAACTATGGAGCAATCTTCCTTATACAAATGGCCAAAAGACACATGAAAAAGTGCTCCACATGGCCACTCATCAGGGAGATGCAAATCAAAACAACAGTGAGATATCATCTCACACCACAGAGACTGGCACATATTCAAAAGAACAAAAGCAACCAGTGCTGGCGTGGATATGGGAAAAAAGGGACGCTCTTTCACTGTTGGTGGGAATGCCGACTGGTCCAGCCATTTTGGAAAACAATGTGGACAGTCATTCCAAAACTAGGAATCGAGCTTCCATATGATCCCGCAATACCACTTCTGGGAATATATCCCGAGACTCTTATAGTGCTTCTTAATTCAAGAGAACATGCTACAATTTCTGTGCTTTAATGGAATTCCATCATATTCATTTTAGAACAACCTGTTGTTGTTTTAAGGAAAAGATGTTTCTATCAGTGTTCTCAAGTTCCAGTTATAATGTGCTGATGCTAACTTGACATTGCCTCTGTTGACAGTACTATTCATTCTTTTTTCCTTCTTGACTCAAGTCAACTATTGTAGGAGTCACACAAACTCTATGTCTCCAACTCTTAGACTGTTTTTTCATGTCCAAATTATATATTGTTTTTCTTTGCTTTTGCAACCTTCACTGATCTCATTCTGAGGTGAGATGTTGGATTTGAAAGGTGAGAGTTCACTTTTATCTTATGATCTTCTATAATTCACATCAAGAAAGAATGAATTGGTGCATCCTGTACAGTTGTTTAGAAAAGGCAAGCAAGGCAGAAACTTTTTACCTGTCTAGAGCCCATAATGCATATTAAGTAAAAATTAAGGTTGAAATACAGTATTATGATTCTGTTTTTATAAAGCAGTGATACATAAAATAATGCAAGAATGCTTTAGAACATGTCTAGGGTTAAAATCACGAACCATCAAATGTACTATAAGTGGGGTAAAGGGAACCAAAAAGGAAATATTTGAGAAAAGCATAATTCTGCTCTGTGTGAATTATAAGACAACTGTGATTCTTCTCATTTTTAGAAAAACATGCTATTTTTACTAGACCAGCTGAGTGGTGAGTTTTTCTGAGTGTAGAAAAAAAGGATGACTCATGAAAAAACGGTTGTCCTGGCAAAGATCACTGATAAATGCACACTTTGTCCATGCTGAGAACACCATATTCCATAGGCTTAACATTAAGTCTCTCTAACCTCTAGAAGTTAAATGATAGGATTGAATGAGAGATTTTCTGTCACCCTCCAAATCACTGAAAATAATTGGACTGACCCTCTGATTGGCTCAGAAGAACTCCTCACAAAAGTGCATTGACCCAATTTTCTATAGCCATTTTCTGACAGCAGCTAACTTGACTGTATTTAATTGGATTGGGAGATGAAAGGAATAGAGTTATATATTTAGCACCATGTCTGTCTTGAGACAAGCTTCCCCCTGGCATATATGCACCTAGGGCCAAAGAGACTGACCACTGGGAAATAATCCAGAGTCATTTTTCAAACATTTCTTTAAACTTGGGGTTCTAGATAACAAGACATTTCCATGACTCTGAACTGTTTCACATAGTTTTGAGTATAAAAAGGAAGCTCTCTAAATTATTTAAGAAAGAAAAGTCTATTTGACCTTGCCTCTCTATTTATTAAGCACAAAGTAATAACTAAACTTCCTCATTAAAAATGAAATTTATAAAATTTTCTTTTACTTTGTAATCAAACTGAAATGCTCAGCTAGGAAAAAGTTCCCCACCAAATTTCTTAGTCAAAAATATTAATTGCAAGTGTACAAGAATCTTCATGCTTTAATGGCAAGAAAGTAAATGACACATCTGTCTTGGAACTTAGCTGAGAAGCACTAGTTAAAATTTAGAATTAGCGTGCTGTATTTATCAACATTTACTAAGAGTTTAGTAGTTAAAAAATTTACTATTATTTTTAACTATGGGCTGGTTGATCACCTGGGTAGTTTGGAATTTATTGTGTAAATAACAAGCTGTTAGAGTTTGAGTTCAAGTCAACCCCAAACTTGACAAGGTTAGGCATCAATGATGTCTTTTTAATTCAAGTCAAGTAACATGCATGATACTTGAGTATAAATAGAGTAGATGTGGTGGACAAAAGAGAATGTACTAAATCTGTGCAGAGTAACAATCATAGGTTTTTAATACATATATAGCTGGGGTAAGAATAAGCTTCAGAATTATATAAAATACTGTCATTTGTTCACTATTTATGAAAGACGAATTTGCATGCAATATTCTTTCTGCATATATACTTACATACATGCATATGTTACTGTAGATAAATATTCAAAAGCATGGACAAATGACCTGGAAGGATGTATGCCACAAATAGATGCTTGCAATAGGTATAACCATAGGGAGTTTAGCCTTATATCTCATTTTTCATTAAAAAAAACATTCTATGTTCACTTAGTTAAGATTAAGACTACATAAGATGTTAGTGCAATTTTAGTGGTTCAATCTATTTCCACCCAAAATCTGATCATGAGAGAAATTAAGTTCATAAACTTTACTGCAAAGTTTCTAAAAAATTTAGGGAAATAGATAAATATACAGGAATAAAATGAATATAATTTTCTCTCTGCACACTCAGAAAATTTTCTATAAAGTGATATGCATTGCTTTATGGTTAGCCATATCAATACCCAGCCGAGCAGAGTTTAAGGCAGAGTACTTTAAAATGTTTCGTAGATAAGGTATTTTTCAAGTAGTGAAAAAAAATGCAATGAGACAGATATACATACATACATACAGAGAGAGAGAGAGAGAGAGAGAGAGAGAGATTGACTATTGACTATTCTCCACTTTTTCTGCTTCCAACGGTGGCTTCCTCATTAACTCATATCTAAACTGAAGTATCTCTTAGTGTTTAGAGATCCAATAATTGGCCTGAAATATGGAGACCTGATGTTGAAGTGTATCTAGGTGAAAGGTAAAAGGGTTTTAGTCCTATTCTTCCTTTCTCTCACTTCCACTCTAGGTCTTCCCAGGATTTTCATAATGAAACATTCTTTCCAGAAATGTTAGCCAGCTATAATCCAGTACCTTTCCTCTCACAATTAACCTCCTTTGGACCTAGATTCTTCCTCTCCAGATGTACTTTCTTGTTCCGTTCTCTGTTTCATTGACTGATTAAGTATCATCAAAAGGATTCCTGAATCTTCAGAATTCTGATTAAATTTCATTAATGGGGAGACTAAAGTGACTCCTGTTAAATCTCTCCATGAAAAAGTTCCATGTGTTGACGGTCCATCCACCAGCATCCACTTCTTTGACAGATTTCTCTACAGTACTAAACTCTTTCCATTTTCTTCTGTGACAATGACTTGATTCCTCCTGCTCCCAGCTACTATTCTATTTCTTGGTATTACGTGATCCTTATGCCTTTGTCATGGCATCTGTAAGCTGTCCACAAACTATGCCTTTCTCTATAGTTTAGAGGATTGCATTTTTCTTATATTGGGATCTGCCTTATCTGTTAGATACGTGTATGGATGGAAATACAATTACTTCTCACCCAAAACTTTTAAGAAAAAAATTACTCATTTTTTCATTTCAATCCTGATAAAATATCTATATACAGTAAAAATAAGTACTTTTATCCATATTGGACTTTTTAATGCATTATGCTTAATACCTATAGAGACGATTAAAAAATAGTAGTTATTTAAAATTTTGGAGTGGCTACAGAAGTCTAAAATTTTGGAGCCAGAGAGATATCACAGCTGGCACAGATTGCCTTGCATGATGTTGATCTAGGTTCTATTTCTTGCATCACATATGCTCCTCAAACACCATCCAGACTGATCCCTGAGCACAAAGCCAGGAGTGAACCTTGAGGATTTCCAGGTAGAGCCCCCAACAAAACAAGAACAAAAAATAAATGTGAAACTTTTGCAACTTTTTAAAGAATGTCATCGAAATAGGAGAGGTTGATAAAAAAGGTTAATAAATATGTGGAATATATGATAATTTGAAGACATTCCTTCCAAAAGGCAGAGCTCAATCCACTCCATCTCTCTAAATATTAATGAATTGTTCACGCTGGAATGTAAGTTGATGACACCTAGGGGATAGTCAAAGCTCAATTGAGTAGATCATGGATAAGACCTTGTTGACAAGTGTTATCTCAGAATTAACTTCTCTGAGTTGGTTTGACTCAGGGATAGTCTGCTTCAGTTTTCTACCCTGTCTCATAAAATCAATTAAGTACTGAAATGTTTTAAAGTATAGACTTATTTTTGTTTTCATTGTTTCCTTGATAAGTGAGAAGATGAGGGGGGGTCAGAGGATACGTAATAACATTTTAAACCTATTTTCTAAAGATACATAATCTTATTTTATTAAATTCCTATTTAGAAAATAACACCAGAAGGAAGCATGGACTACTTTTCTGTTCCTTTATGTGAATAAATATGAGTCAGAGAGAATTAATACTGACAGAAATTATTAGTAACTATAACAGTATGAATAGTTAGCTTCTGCTAAGCATTTACATGATCTAGTCTGTTATTTTAGTCCTGTCCTCAAGCCAACAAAACTTATATTGCTAGCCTCAAATAAGGAAACTGAGGCAAAGAATAACTACACAAATTATATAGGATTACAAAGCTAGTAAGTAATGAAGCAACGAGTCATTCTTTAGCCTGACATTTATTAAACACCTATGGTATGCAATGAGAATATGAAGAGGGAGTAAAAGCACACTCCTGCTTGCGAGGTGTTATAGTGTAATGGGGCAGGGGAGGGAGCTCGATGAAGAAAGTAATAATGACACTTACTTGGTAAGGGAAGCTCCTGCAATTACTTATTGAGTCTACCAATGGCACAAAAGAGTAATTAATTTGGATTAATCACCCAAAAGTGTGATTCATTCTATATGGTTTTTGGTGTTTTTTTTTTCTTTTTGGGTCACACCTGGCGATGCACAGGGTTTATTACTGGCTCTGTACTCAGGTATTACTCCTGGCGGTGCTCAGGGGACCATATGGGGTGCTGGAAATCGAACCCAGGTCAGCTGCGTGCAAGGCAAATGCCCTACTCGCTATGCTATCGCTCCAGCCCCTGATTCATTCTATATGAAAGAGCTGAAGAGGTATCCTGGGAGAGACTAACCCTACAGCAGGCAAACCAATAAAGCAACCCCCTACCCACTCACACACATACACAAAGGACCAGGTTCGAAAGGTCACTTCAGGTGAAGGAAAGAGCATTGGGAAGGTATTACTCACCATGGGAAAGAATGTTCCTTTCCTATTTGTCAAACTTTCCAATGTTAATTGGAAATTTTGTCTCAGGGAATTAGAGCAGATATAAGATTCAATGATCCTAAACCAATTTAGAAATGTGCTTCTGAAACTTTGGTGAAATGACTGCTTTCAAATTGCATTAAAGATAACCTTTCTCATGTTTGCATCAAAGGCAAAAAATTCAAAGAAAGGGAAAATTCCTTTCCTAGATAGACTTTTAGACAGCTGCAATCTGTTTTCAGAGAGCAAAATAATTAGTTTCAAACTGCAAATGGCACAAAGTTTTATCATTTTCTCCTTTGGAGTAGATTTTCTTGAAGTGGTAATTTCTGATCTTTTTCTGGTTGTTTTGGGTGGGATTTGAGTAGAGCTATGATTAGTGAGTAGGAGGAAAGGTAAGGGAGAGGTGAAGAGTCATTTTCAACTAAGAATTTCAAGAGCATTAGACAAACTTTCAGCAGAAGGACTTAAAAGACCATTGTATTTCTTTTATTTGAATTTGAAGTATTATTACTCAGTGATGAAAATCATTTAATAAAACACCACAAATTACAAGGAACAATAGCATTTCCCTTCTTACCTTTAAGTTCTGCAGAATGTTCCGTCTGATAACCTTTGCCTTTTCTCTACAAGAGTAAATGACTTCTAAACAAATGCCATATCACTTTGGCTCCATTTGCTGCCTTTCCTTCTATTTTCTTGACTTACGCTGTGGATAGACCAGAAAGAACCTACTTTAGTAAATCACCCATAAAGTCTGATATTTAAGCAAAAATATTTGGAAAAGTTCAACCAATTTACACTTAGAAGAAAGAAACAAGTGGTGGTAGAGTATAGAAAGGGTTAAGTTTTAGAACACTGCCAGGAATTTTAAATGATAATAAACAGGAATTAACACAGCTTTTAATTCACTGAAAATTAGCTTCTTTGCATTATGGTTATTATCATCATAACTTGTATAACATATTTGGAGCTGGCTAATAAGATTCCATTTTTCTTGAGCATTATGTTTTTACTCAGATTCTCATCATGTAAGGGGTGATGAAGTCAACACCAGATGAGCACAGAACTGATTTCCTATACAAATAATAGCTAGCACTATCAGAGACCAAGCTATAATTGACTCCTTTATATCCAAATGGTCAGTTAGGAAGAAGAGCCTGGGGTAAACACAGGGAGCACAGAAGAATGTGTGATTTGTGGTTTCAGCACTTAACATCCCCATGATGAAGCAAATTATTTAAGAAAATATTCATAATTTAATGGCAAGGTAGTTGGGAAGCCAAAGGAAATAAATTATCTCCAGTAAATGATAATGACATGAATTAGATTTTTTTTTAAATTTATCAAAGGATTCTCCACTTGGAAATATGTTAACTCTTTGAGATATGCAGATTGTATTGATTGAATAAGATTGTATATTTTACTACAAAACATTCAGTTAATAATCAGGCCCTATCATGATGAATGTTAGAAAGTTTTCTTACTAAACATGGGAAATGCTCTGGGTGAGTTTAGAATGATCTGCCCTTTCTGGGGATTCTCTGACACACTTGGTTTTAGTTAACTAGAGTCAAAGCAATAACAGGAAATAGTCGGGGAATACTGCTGCTTATTTGATGATGTGATGATAGTAGCTATTGTCTGGAAATACTGCTCAGTAATTAATTTCCTGCTTCTCTTTGTGTAGCTTTACTATAATCTACAAACAAGTAACAATTCTGAAGACAGGGTAACATACACTTGCTTGTATTTAGGCACAGGGAACAAGACATTAAAAACTGCATTCCCACTGTTTTAGGGAGCTCTGATTCCATTGAGCAAACAAGACCTGTGCTAATAAAAGGCATAAAGAAAGTACTGCATAATAACTTGTCCCATGCAGGCTACAGAGAATTTTTCAGAGAATAGAAAAATCTAGATGGATTGAAGCATTTCTGGTTGAAGAGGATATTAATTTTTTTTACACACATCATCCACGCACTCCATTTTATTACTAAGGCTAAATGAAAATTCCACTTGACTAAACAAACTGTATTGATTTGCAATTGGGTTTACAATTGTATAACATTTGAATTATACTTTAAAAAAAATCTGAGGTGGGAGTTCGGGTCACACCCAATATTGATCAGAGCCTTCTCTTGGTGATGTTTTCTGAGTTCACTCCTGGCAAAACTCCTTAGTATGATAAGCATGCTGGAGATTGAACTGGGGTTGCCACATATAAGTGCCTTCATCCTTGTACTTACTCTCTGAACTCTTGAATTGTACTTTAGAAGTGATGAGAAATTGGCATAGAGATCACATGGATACTTGGGGAAGAATTGGAAGGCAGTCAGAAATGGGATGTGAAAAAGCTGGTTTTGCCATACTGCCAGACCCTGTCAGGCTGTTTCATTTGGAGCACCCCAGAGAGGGGTGTATGAAGCCTCTTCTCACCCCAAGGGACACAGCCCCAGAAGCCAAAAACCTCAATGATTCAACCACCACCATGCTCACAGCTGTTTTCCACAGGACTGGGCAAGCCTCACACATGGATGAACTTATTCCTGGACTGCACGGCCGCATTTGCAGCCGCTTGACAACTCATAACTCACACCACTAACATTCCAAGAGTATTCCTTTGATGGGGCCTAAAGCAGAATGCAACCAATCTTAGAGGGGAAAATATTTTTACATCTGTCACTGTCACTGTCGTCCTGTTGTTCATTGATTTGCTCTAGCGGGCACCAGTAACGTCTCCATTGTGAGACTTGTTGTTACTGTTTTTGGCATATTGAATACACCACGGGTAGCTTGCCAGGCTCTGTCGTGTGGGCGAGATACTCTCTGTCACTTGCCGGGCTCTCCAAGAGGGACAGTGGTATTGAACCCGGGTTGGCCGTGTGCAAGGCAAACGTCCTACCCACTGTGTTATTGCTCCAGTCCTACTTTATAAAAATAAAATTTAAATTAAAAAAAGAAAAAACTGGGCTTGCTGGAGCCCGAATCCCAGTACCTACAGTTCTGAACCCCCAAATGATATTACTACATCCTGATATATAGATTGAGTCCCTCTTGGTTACTTTGGTAGTACGCTACCTCTTTGGAGTTGTGATCCTGAGTTCTCAACCTTCTGTTACAGTTTAGTGTCCCTGATCCACTTAAAGGGAAACTGCTGTGTGTCACGGTTCCATCCCTCCCATTCTCCTCAACTCGAGCCTACTACTCCCTTTATACCTAGTGTTTCTTGCATAGATAATTCTTCCTCTTGGTATGCAAATATACCTTCTCATCTATAATAGTTACATGAAGAACACAATCCTTTTTTACCTATCATTCTCCTATTGATCTCTCTTGTATAGAAAATCATACAGAGTTTATGTTACCCTGGCTTCCATTCTTAGCTCCTTACCTTACCTGCCTCCTTACCTGCCCTCCTTAGCTGATTTCAGTTGACCTTCATTACAAAGTTTTGGAAGAGGTGTTAAATGTACAGATCTTTCATTTATGTTACTACATCCAGTTGTCATTTGCTGTCCTGATATTTCTCAATAATTTAGTTGATTTGAACACAGTTTTGTCCGACTTTCTGTTTATATTCTCCTGGTTCACATGATACACCATCTTTGCTCCTCTGCTTTAGCATTTAATTCTTAATTCTATTTTCTGCTTCCAACTCCTTTCATTTTCTTTCCTTTCTACACTACTTTTTGTCTTTTGGATTATAATTGTCAGTGTTTAAGGCTTACATCTGGCTCTGAACTCAGATGTCACTCCTAGCAGTGCTCCTGGGACCATATGAAGTGACAGGAAAAAAACCTGAGTAGACCACCAACAAGACAAGTGCCTTACGGCTGTGATATTTCTCTGACCCTTTACCTTATTTTTGTCTCTATCCTGAGGTGGTCTAATTACCTCTTAACTTCAAATTTATAAATTTTACGACTGAGTCAGGACATGTCACTGACTTTTCTTCTCATGCATCTGGTTCCTTGTTCTTAGTGTACAGTAACCAACTATGATCTAGAGAAAAACATCTATGATAATTCCTTATTAATTGCTTTCTTTTGTACACATGATCTTTTAAAATGTAAAATAGAGCCTGTCACTCTAATTCCTTAAGATTCACTTAAATGAGTTGCCAGGTGAGCTCAGAATAAAAGTAGATCCCCAGATCTGTATGATGCCAGCCCATACTTCAATCTTCCTGTGGCTCTTTCTTTACTTATAATATTAAGACTAGACTTTGAGTTTGTTGCTGAATATTCCAATCATAATGATGGCTTCTTCTAATGAAGAAGACCTCAACTCATAAGTAACCACCTCACCGAGACATTCTTAGATGACAAATTTTCAATGAACTTTTTGCACATTTCATTTTCCCAATCAGCTAATTACTGTCTCTTTGCCACTTTAATTAATTTGGGGGTCACACTCAGCAGTGCTGAGGGCTTACTCTTGATTCTGCGTTCAAAGATAACTTCTGGTAGTGTTGAGTTTCATATCTCTGGCCCATTTCATAGTCTTAAAAACTGTCAATAGAAAAGTTAAACAAGAAAAAGAAAGAATTTGAGGAAGTATATTGAAAGCGACCTATATACAAAAAGACAAAATTAATACACTAGAAACATGTTGTTGAGTTAGTTTGTATCATCTATGAGTAAATAGTAAAAGCTTGAGATTCAGTCAGAGCTGTGATCTCTAAATTTATAAATAACCCCCTGGAGGGAAAGGGAAGAAAAATATGACTAGATATTACACTCTATAATACAATGAGAAAAATTCTGAAGTATTTGCTAAGTATATTTCATTAATTGGAAACAAAACATCAGAGGTACCTAGGTGTCTTTTAAAAAATAACTAGATCAATTTGCTGGATTATCCATAATTATGAAATTAGCCCATTGTAGCACAGGGAATTCTTCAGAGTTTGTTATGTAAGATGGTTAAAAAAAAAAGATGAAGGATGGCTCTAATATCACAAAAGTTTACTCTTACTTGTTTTAATCAGTGGATTCACATTTTAATTGTCAATACTTTCAGGTGCATTCAAGAGCGCATAGAAATTCAACAGCATAGAGTATCTATGGCAGGGTCTCTAGATACAAATTCGCTTGATGGTTGAGTAACTTCTTGCATGGTTTGTGGACTGATGGAGGGATC
Source organism: Sorex araneus (assembly GCF_027595985.1). Lineage (NCBI taxonomy): Eukaryota > Metazoa > Chordata > Mammalia > Eulipotyphla > Soricidae > Sorex > Sorex araneus. The sequence continues at coordinate 25,625,571 of NC_073305.1, forward strand.
AATTGCTTACATTGAGCAAAAATGTCCCTAGAGCTGCTTTTTTTTTTTTCTTGATTGTCAGAGGCTAAGTTTGGTTTACAAGTTCGTTGATGTGCTTGTGTGTATCTGACAGCATTTGATGTGAGTTGCTGCAGCTATTCACATAGACATGGTAATTTGACAGATGTTTGCTCTCTAGCTTCTGAAATGGCAGGGAGAGCTGATTTTTGTTTCTTACTTGGTAAAGCTTAAAGTGGAGAAGAAAAAAAACAAAAAGATTCTGAATGAGGGAATTATTCATGTATGGTGTGGAAACCACATTGTCACTTTCTGATACAGCTCAAGCACACAAAATCATTATGAAAATTTTTGGGAAATGAGCAGGAACAGATAATTCAAGTCAGGAAAAAACAACAACCTTGAGGCAAGGTTTCTTTTTTCTTGTTCCCCACATGAATGAAGATAAATAAACATATATTCCCTCCATCTAAGCAAGGAATTTGAGGAGTTAAAGCCAGCCCTTTCAGATTTATCTTACTAATTCTAGTTTTTTTTTGTAATTTTATAAAATATTGATTAACTGTTGGTACTAGTATATATTTTAACAAAAAACTTGGAATAGTACCTTAAGGATCATTAAAGTGTGGGACCTAAAGTCTATTTTTTTCCATAATTCATTCAACTATTTTTCCTTTTGGTTCAATAAATATCTGAATTTAAGAGTCCAACATAGAGAAAGACAGAGTCTCTTGCCCCTGCGCCTGACTGTCTTCACTGGGGCCCCCTGGAGGTGGTGGGTTGAGTTTCCCTCCCTGCCCCGAGCAGAGTCCCCCAAGCCGAAGACCTCTGGAATGCAGCCACAACCATGCTCAAGGCCCCTCTCCACATGTTTGGATGAGCCTCACGCATGAAGGAACCAGCAGAGGAACCCAGGTGTGTGGGACCTGGGGCTGGGATCTCCAAGCCTTCTTGGATTGGGACTAGGCCTCTTCCACCCAGATCCCTCATTTTCCAATAGCTGAAACCACCCAGAAACTGCTCCCGGCGCCGTGTAATTCCATCAATGACCAACATCCAGAGAGTATAAAACCATGCTCCCGGAAGTTTATACCCTAATTCTCCCTCTCGGAGAACCTGGCAAGCTACCGAGAGTTTCCTGCCTGCATAGGAGAGCCTGGCAAACTTCCAGTGGCATATTCATATGCCAAAATCAGCAACAATGATGGGTCTCATTCCCCTGACCCTGAAAGAGCTCCAATGCAGCACCGTGGGAAGGACAAGTAAAGAGAGGCTTCTAAAAATCTCCGGGCTAGGATGAATGGAAACGTTACTGAGACCATTCGAGAAAATTGACGATCAACGGGATGATGATGATGATGATGATGATGATGATGATGAACATAGAGAAAACACATTTTCAGCATGTTATGAAAGAGATTTTATTTTGTTTCTTGCCGCAATTAAATATCAAAAATCTTTCTTGTAATACCGTAGAATTCTAGGTTTCAGCTACTAGATTTTGTTTTATTTGAGGGGCCACACCCAGCAATGTTCAGAGACTATTCCTGGATCTCTATATAGGGATCATTCCTACTGGTGTTTTGTAGACTGCATGATGCAATATCAAGGATAGAACTAAAGTCAACTGTGTACAAGGCAAGTGCTTTAACTTCTGTCCTATACCTCTGGTCCCTCAGCTAATAGGTTTTTGATATGGTAGTAGTATATTTCCAAAACCAGTATAAAAATATTCATTTCTTTTAATTCAATGTGACTAGATAAACCCTACTATTAAATTAGTTAGTCAGAAGTAATCCCATAAAATTGATGATTTGGTTATTACTAGCACTTCATCTAGGAGCCAAATGATACCTGCCTTCTGAAAACAATAATAAACAATCTTTTTCCATAGACATCATATACTTTAGCAAGAAATGAATACCCCTGCTGAACCCTTCAGAAAAGAGGACAGAAAGCAGATGGGAAAAAATTGGCCTAGAATACTTTATTGATCTTGAGTGAAATTGGTTTATTTCAGCATTAAAAGATTATGTGAACTGTTGAGCAAAACAAAATTGTCTATAAAAAGGAAATAAGGTTGGAAAATAAACATTCACATGCATTTTCAATCATAAAATTCTTCATTATCAGATTAAACCACAAAGGTGAAAGACTAGTAAAAAATATAAATTTCTACCAAATGATGAAGTAAGTTCTAGAATATAATATAGAACTAAGAATATTCCATAATCATAAATTTTTTTCATAACAATAGACAAAAGTATGAAAAATATCCTATGAGCTTAAAATGAAATGTATTATAAAAGACTGTATTATATGAGCATACCCTCAATTACAAGCAATCATAAATCTAGAAGAACCATTCTTAGAGAAAAGAAACTGGGAAGAAAATACATTCAAATACTCAACAAGTACTTATTTAATGGGCTGGAGCGATAGCAGAGTGGATAGGGCATTTGTCTTGCACTCGGCCGACCCAGCTTTGGTTCCTCCGCCCCTCTCAGAGAGCCCAGCAAGCTACTGAGAGTATCTTGCCCCCACAGCAGAGCCTGGAAAGCTACCTGTGGCATATTGAAATATGCCAAAACCAGCAACAAGTCTTACAATGGAGACATTACTAGTGCCTGCTCGAGCAAATCGATGAGCAATGAGATGACAATGACAGTGACTTATTTGATGCTTGAAGTGTTAGGTAAAATAAAGGACAACAACAAAAATAAATAAAACCCAGTGTGTAACAGGTTAAACATCACAGCACAAAATTGACATTTTTTTAGGGGAGGGGTGGGTACACACAGGGGTGTTCAGGCCATACTTCTAGTTCTTTGCTCAGGGATCACTCTTGGTGAGTGTTGGGGGACCATATGGAGTGCTGGGGATAGAAGCCAGGTTAGCCACGTGAAAAGCAAGAGCCCTACCCACTGCTCTAGCCCCTTAAAGATGGGATGAAAACCTTGGGATTGGGAATCTAGGTTCTCTTCATTTCACGGTTTTCTCACCATCTAGCACTCCAGTCTCCTTTCTAGCTAATGCTGATAAATAACATGAAGAAGGCAGCTGACTTCTGAACACTTTCAGCCTGATAAACGTCCCTTCTACATGCCATTGTTAAGTCCTTGCTCTGCCTAAATACAAAAGTTAGGGAAAAGTAGTTCCTGAACGGACATTGCATCCTTTACCATGCAGATTCCTGCTTAAGTTTGCAACTATTTTAAAACTCTTTAGGCTAAAAGGAGCTAAACCAGAATTCTTGTTCTCTCTGACTTTGTAATCTAGTATTTTAATTGCAGTGCTGTGCTGTTTGGAGACCCCAAATAAAGTTTTTCTATCACTTGTAAATGGTTAATGGGCTACCACAAAGCATACCAAAGTTATTAGTTTTAATGCTTTAGATACACAGAAATCCTGGATGCTGTATTTCTGCCAGCTTCTGCAATGATAGCAGCTTTTCCAGAGATCTGCAGAGGCAGAGTGATGGATTTTGCAAGAGAAATTATTACAGCCATGAAAGTCCCAGAAGTCATATTCAGATTACAAAGGCACTCTTTAGAGGTGGAATTCACTGAGATTATGATTAAATATGACCTCCAAGACATTGTCCTGTCTTATTATTAATCCTTCAAATTCTTTTGTTTTTCTTTTCATTTTGTTTTGGGCCCACAGGGCTTACTCCTGGCTCTGCACTCAGCAATCACTGCGGGTGGTGCTCAGGAGACTGCAGGGATCAAACCCAGGTCATCTGCGTGCAACAAGCTCCTGTCCACTCTGGTCCACTAACCCATCAAATTTATTGAGGGTCAACATATAAAAGTTCCTCCCTGTTTGTGGTTCCCACAGAAAATCTGGTGATTGATTCCAAAGAAAAAGGAAGTTTCTCCTTAGTTCCAACATTGGGATTAAGACTGTAGAGAGTTTTCATTTATATTATTTATATTTTGTTTTAGTTTTACAGTATTCTACAGAATGTTGCTATTGATCTTGAGTGAGGGACCAAAAATGAGGAATGAACTATTTGAGTCTATGATACTGGAGGCATTTCTGGTTTTCCAAAACAAGCCCTCTGTAATTTTCTAGGTTTCTGCTAGTTTCAAAACTGATCTCTTGGACTCTAAACTGTCTAGTGACCATTCATGTTTCTGTTTAATATATCTCATTTTTTCAGATTAAAAAATCCAGAGTTGGATCCTGTTGCTTTTTATTAAAAACACCATTTTAGGGACAGAGATAAAATACCTGGCCCATATGCAATTTTTATATAAATATCTTCATAAATTCCTAAATAAAATCTCTCTTTGAAGAATAATCTTAGAAATCATAGAATGAAAGTGATCCACAGAAGGTGTGATTACTTGAACACACACCAACATGAATGTAAGTTTTATTAATGTTCTTATCTTTCAAAATGGTCTTAAAGGCCAAAAACATAATATAGCAATTAATATTATACTTCCCTTACATGTATAGCCAACCTTTGTTCTACCTCTGGCACCATCTATGGTCTACCAAGCACCAAAAGGATTTGATACCTGAGCACAAAACCAGGATTAAAGCCTGAGTACCATTGGGTCTGACTTCTAAACTAAAAGAAAAACAATACAAAAACACACAATGTTGGGGCTGGAGTGATAGTACAGCAGGTAGGGCGTTTGCCTTGCATGTGGCTGACCTGGGTTCGATTCCCAGCATCCCATATGGTCCCTTGAGCACCGCCAGGAATAATTCCTGAGTGCAGAGCCAGGAGTAACCCCTGTGCATCATCGGGTGTGACCCAAAAAGAAAACACACACACACACACACACACACAAAATGTCATGTACTCAGATGCTATTGGCTACAAGTAACAAGAACTTCATGCTGAACCTGTATTGGGCAAAAAGACCACATATCATGTTCCATAAAGAAAGCAGAGAAGACTTGAGGTTTTATCTTTGCCAAGTAGAAATATCCAATTCTACTGCCCTCATGCTAGTTATAGAACTCTTCTCCTTAGAACCCTTACTTTATTGTCTTAAAAACTCATGGCATTTACAAATCAGGGTCAGAGACAACACTGATACCTAAATATGGAACACATGTCATTTTAGTGGGAAGTTGATTTATATAGTCTTCTCTAGGAATAATAGGCCTTGAAGAACCTGAATAACACACTCATCATCTTGCTTCATGTGGAGAAATACCATTAGGGTTTAGAGTTAGAAATGCTTAAAAGAAATTTTATGCTATTGTTTTTTTATGAAGCATTAAATTATAAAAATCCTGTGCATGAGTTTATATTCAAGTACAGAAAAAGAAAAACTTCTATCGACTCAGAAAAATACAATTCTAACTTTTTAATTAGCCAAATATGAGTAAATGGCCTCATTTTCCAAATTTTCCCAGCAAGGGGTGCGAGATGACTGCCTGTTCTCTTTTTTTCAAGGCATTAAAGGTGGCTACTTGCATGTTCTCCTGGGGAGCCTTTCAGCAGGGGGAGGAGCTTCTTTCTTTTTTTCTTTTCTTTTTTTGTATTAAAGGCCTTTGGGAAAGAAAATTATATACATAGAAGGAAATACATTTTTTTAGAGACTGTAGATCAGTTTTCAGTTTTATAACAAGGAGCCAAATTCATAAATGCAAGAGTAAGATACGCAATATTTGAAAGTTTTTCTCAGTTACAAGTTGTAGAAGTTGTAGAGGAATGGTGAAGGCAATGTGGTACTAAGAGGGAATGACAACAAAGAAATATGTAAGATGACCCTTTCCACTATTTTTTTCCTCAAAGAAACATACACCAAGAATAACAAAAAAAGAAAAGCAATCAAAGGCTGTATGTGTGCACATACTGAGTGGAACAACCACCGTGACTCAACATGACACCTTCCTTGGAGTAACTTTACCTTCTTGATTGCTTTGAGGTTATGGCTAATATTTACTTGGAACATTATTGTTGTATTTTTATAACACTTCTTATGAAAAAAAAACAGAAATTTTGTATTTTATATATTCCCTTTACAGATAGATACATATGCAAAATCAGAAGGAACTATCCAAAAATAGTATCCCTTTTTCATCAGCTTCTTGGCATCAGAATTCATCAAGAAGAAGCAACAAATCATGACTCTAGTTTATGACCTACAGTAGGTTATAAATAGTAGTATTTAGTAAGTTTATAAATAGTAGTATTTATAAACAACCATAGATAAATGTAGCAAGAGTTCACTGTCACTGTCACTGTCATCCCATTGCTCATCGATGTGCTCGAGCGGGCACCAGTAATGTCTTCATTGTGAGACTTGTTGTTACTGATTTTGGCATATCGAATATGCCACGGGTAGCTTGCCAGGCTCGGCCATGCGGGCGGGGTACTCTCGGTGGCTTGCCAGGCTCTCCGAGAGGGACGGAGGAATCAAACCTGGGTCGGCTGCGTGCAAGGCTCTACCCATTGTGCTATCACTCCAGCCCAGCTAGAGTTCAGGAAAGCAAAATTAAAGTTAAATTTTTGAAGACCAGAGAAATACTGATTGAACAAAAAGAATTATGTTATAGTCATTTAATGATGATCTAGCCCTATAGAGTGGTTGTGACCAAATAATTGTTTACTTTCTAATTATCTCTTCAAGGTGTTTTGCTTAAGATATGAGCAAAATCCGTTTTAAAACCTGATTAGATATGATTACATCATAATCTAATGGTGTTCAAAGGTATTCACTGTTCCTGGAAACTAATGCTACTCAACAGAAAATGTGCTGCTCTCAGAGTACAAAGGAAATTATTCCATATCCCTCTGGGGCTTTCAGAGCTGGACAAATAATTAAATAGGAATTAGTCTGATAGGAGCAAAAATCAAAAATAATTTTAACAATTTCTTGTGTACTTCTTATGTACATGGAAGAGATCTAGTAAGACTTAGTAATTTACCACATGGCTTTGGACATCATCTGCAATAATTAAGACAGAGGAGGATGGGGGAAGATAGGGTCAGTTAGGGACATTACTAAGGCAGCCTCAACAAAGGTATGACTGTTATGCAGATTCACACTATGCATTTTCCATTGAAAGTATGCAAGGAAATTAGTTCCTGGTACCTTGGGTTGGGCAGAAATACACACAGATGTTTGTATGTATGTATCTTTCTAAGGCAACCTCTGCTCATCTATCAGAGCCCCTCACATGAAAGAGAATTTAGTCCTTCTGATGAAGTAGAACTGATTCCCAAAAGACTTTTTGGGAGGGGGCAGATTTTTTTTCTCCCCTACTTTGAAAATAAACAAACTATGCAATTTACTGAACTATAATAAAAGGAATAGACTTTCACCAAGTTGATCTTTCCTTTATTTATTTCTCTGTTACTTATACAAGGATAGTTTTTTGAAATATTAAAAAGGGTGAATGCTTTTTTTTCTTTTCGCAAAGGGAGCATAAAATGTTCTATTTCTTAAGCAACAGAATTGCTAATTTATAATAAATGCACATCCTCTTAGTATCACACAGTGTCCATTACTACCATTGGGTTTGCCATGCACAAAGCAGTTTTAAGGAAAGAACATTATATTACAATTTACACAGACTTTGGATGTGAATGCTTATGAGCTATTAGTTTCTACTCTAATTGACACAATGGAAAAGTATCTTAATTAATGGAAAAGGTTCCAAGAAGTGACTAGGGCCTTCTAGGTCATAGCAAGCACATGACAAATTTTAATGGGAGATGTTTTAATGGAGACTCTTAGCTGTCACTGACATTTCCCCAATTATCAGCAGTCACCTTTCACCCTATTCATCTGTACTTTCACTTTTATTCTACTTTGACCTCTGCTATTCACTTAACATTATAAAACTATGAGAATTCAGGCATCCTAATTTTGTGATAGCCTCCCTCAAATGAGCAGAGTTGTAAACACAACACAATGTTCAGAGGCACATTTAATTATTGTGCATTATAACGGACTGTATAAAATAGAACATGAACTGTGTTGCTATGAATTCATGAAATGCAGTAAGGATTTTTAAGAAGAAAGGCTTAAGGAAGTAAACTTATTTAGAAAGGAGAATGTTAAGGAGATGGCTTAGAAAACTATTCGCCAAACAAATAGACAATCCTTACAAGTAGATGTTAATCTCTCAGGTTAACTTATTTCAGAAGTTTATAAAGATAATTCCTTAAATATTTTCTATAGTTACTATTAACCCTTTCAGATTTTGGAGGTAAGGTTTTTCTGTTCTGTGTTTTTATTATATTTTTCAAATTCTTCAGCTGTAACATGTTGTAGTAGATATTGCATCATCTTACCACTAAAATATTTTACATATGAAATATTTTTCCAATGTGCTTTCTCATGAACTATTAATTTCTGCTAGAATGATATAATTTAAGATGATTATTTGTAGGATAACATAGCCTCAGGTAGTTTAGGTTTATTGGGTTACTCCTGTTACAGTGCTCCCACTCCTCTGTGTTTATTTGTAACTTCTTTCTTAGTGTTCTGTTGACTTGCAAACACAGTTTTTCTCTTCTCCTTGAGTCCTTTGCATAGTTTATTGAGAGCAATGTCCTTTTTTGTATGGACACAGGAAGACTTAGCAAATGCTATGCTTTTATAACCTGGGAGTCATTTGACTCTCCATGATATTTTCCTCCTGGGCATCTGTTCTCTCGACCTAAGCCTCAGCTGCCCTTACTTCCTACCACCCCCAAAAGCAAGGTCCCGATGAGGGACGAGACGGACCCAGGGCAAGCGATGAGTTGTGTGCTACCCTGGCATCGAGATGGGCCTGGCCAAAGTGCCTAATGCTTAACTATAAGTTAAGAGCTTGATCATGGACAAATGTTGTCATGATCCAAACAGTGATAACTAGATTTGGACCCTGCTAGGGTTAGGAGTGATTAATCTGGCCTGAGTGCTGTGGTCTGAGCCTGTGGCAAGATATTGTCAGGAGAGCTGCCTTGCAAGCCTCAATGTATCTCTTGCTATGTCCATACAAAAATAACTAGTATTAAGATGTTAATAAGGGGGCTGGAGTGATAGCACAGCGGGTAGGGCGTCTGCCTTGCACGCGGCCGACCCGGGTTCTAATCCCAGCATCCCATATGGTCCCCTCAGCACTGCCAGGGGTAATTCCTGAGTGAAGAGCCAGGAGTAACCCCTGTGCATGGCCAGGTGTGACCCAAAAATCACAAAAAAAAAAAGATGTTAACAAGTGTTTGGACTAAGGAAAGGAAAAAGATCTTAAGACTCAGGAAGGGCTTTGGAATGCCCTGCCCTCAGGAAGGGCAAGGTGGGAGAGACAAGTAGGAGGAGAGATGAGAGAAGCCAGAGAGGCTGCAGTAGATGGAGAGAGAGGCCGGAGCCGGGAGTGCAGGAAATGAGAAAGATGGAAGATTGAATAAACGGTAACTAATCAGCAACCAGCTTGGTCCTCGTTCTTCCTTCGCCTATCCTTGGTCAACGGCCATCCCGATCCAGCCCATACACAGTGGTTCCAGAGCACCGAACGCGAGCAGTGAGACAGAGCCCCCCGGAGAGCCCGCGAGTGCATGCGCCCCTTGGCGTGCCTTAGTTTTTTACAATTATTAAATTTTTTTTGTCTATATCCAGCTGTGCCCAAGACATACTCCTGGCTCTGCACTCAGAGATCACTCCTAGTGGGGTTTGAGGAACTATATAGGAATCTGAGGATTGAACCTAGGTTAGCCTCATGCAAAGCCAGTCCTCTACCTGCTATACTATTACTCTAGCCCTGATTATTACCATTTTGCCATTGAGAAAACTGAGATTCAGTGGCTGGGAGATAAAGTTCAAAGTCTGATAGAGATACCCACGCCTTCTGTGTTGGTCCAGATATCCTGTTTTCAAAGAGACTTGGGTTAGGCAATCAGGGTTAGTGAGCAAAAGAAGAAAAAAAATCACAGGAAAGGGAATGGAAATGATAGAATGGGAGTAGGAATCAGATGATAAACTTTCCATAAAAGTCTTCAGCCATTCCTTTATTTGAATATGTTGTGACTATTGTCCACTCAGAAGAAAGTCATTTTTGTTGTTAGTTTCTATTTTCCAATAATTTTCAATTGAAATCTTAGCTCTTCATTCTCTAGTGGTTGGCATGGTGCAATCACAATCTCTTTAGTCTGATTCTTTCTCAGTAAATGAAGATAATGCTAAGTGTAAGGTCTCAGAGACAATTCAAGGAGAAGAGTTATATCAGGAAATTCAATGGCAACAGTTCTGTCCAGAAAATGGTAATCATGCAATGAAAATGAACTGTCACTAGTATAGAAGATGTGTCAGTTGTTATCTGTCTGAGGTCTGAATTACCTTGAAATATTTAGGAACTCATCAGTATGCGAGTCATCATATCCATGATGTATTTCTGATTCTTTTTACAACCTTATGGAGGATTATTCTTTTCTGATGCCCTCTTACCGTTTATTTGGTGTAGTCACACAGCTTGCTTTCACACTCAGGTACAAGTAGGGAAGACATGTGTCGCTTCCAGTTAGAAACCTCAAGTGCTGATGTCTGTTTTCCCTGTCCTCTTCTTTTCCCACAGTGATCTGGATATTTTTTCATGGAGGGCAAATTGTCAGCTTCTAGAGTGAGAATGGATGAATAGCCACTGGTGAACTTGTGGCAATCTATAGAGTGACAAAGAAAATCAAAGAGGGAGACAAGCAAAAACAAAGAGGAGACCAGCAAAAACGTTGTGTTAAGACACTAAGATTTGGGCTATGCCAGGTGATTTGCATTAGGTATCTAACATACAACCTTCACGGGAGAAATGCACTAATTTTTTTTTAGCATAGATGATTGAACTGAGCCTCAGAGAATTTCTCTCATTTAATGTCATACCAATATCTTCCAGAGTCAGGTTTCAAACTTACTGTCCAGCTACCAAATTTCTATCTTCATTTTTGGCGATAGTACCTACCAGCACCCATAAGTCACAGTTTTTTTTTTTTTTTTTAATTTTTGGTCTGAGATATTTTATTTTTTTTTTATTTTTTTTTTTTTATAGTTTATTTTTAATTAGTGAGTCAACGTGAGGGTACAGTTACAGATTTATACATTTTTGTGCTCATGTTTCTCCCTTACAGAGTTTGATAACCCATCCCTTCACCAGTGCCCATTCTCCACCACCAGTAAACCCAACATCCCACCCCCCCTTCCCAGTCCCGTCTCCCCCCACCCCACCCTGCCACTATGGCAGGGAATTCCCTTTTGTTCTCTCTCTCTGGTTAGGTGTTGTGGTTTGCGATAAAGGTGTTGAGTGGCCATTGCGTTCAGTCTCTAGTCTATATTTGGCCCGCATCATCTTTCCCCCACATGACCAACAACCACATTTTACTTGCTGTTCCCTTCTCTGAGTTGCCCAGAGTGAGAGAACAGCCTCCAAGCCATGGTGACAACCTCCTGGTACTTATTTCTACTATTCTTGGGTGTTCGTCTTATAGTCTATTATTCTATATTCCACAGGTGAGTGCAATCTTTCTATGTCTGTCTCTCTCTTTCTGACTCATTTCACTTAGCATGATACTTTCCATGTAGATCCACTTATATGCAAACGTCATGACCTCATTTTTTCTAACAGCTGCATAGTATTCCATTGTATATATGTACCAGAGTTTCTTCAACCAGTCATCTGTTCTAGGGCACTCGGGTTTTTTCCAGATTCTGGCTATTGTAAACAGTGCTGCGGTGAACATATAAGTGCATACGTCACTTCGACTATACTTTTTGGCTTTTCTGGGATATATTCCCAGCAGTGGTATTGCTGGGTCAAATGGGAGCTCAACCTCAAGTTTTTTGAGAGTCGTCCATACTGTTTTCCAAAAGGGCTGAACTAGCCGGCATTCCCACCAGCAGTGTAGAAGGGTCCCTTTCTCCCCACATCCTCTCCAACAGCGGTTGCTTTTGTTCTTTTGGATGTGTGCTAGCCTCTGTGGTGTGAGGTGGTATCTCATGGTTGTTTTGATCTGCATCTCTCTGACGATTAGTGATGTAATCTAATGAACTGTGAGGAATTTGAGAGAATGAAAAGTTTTACAAGACAAGTACAGTGTCAGGAAATTATGAGAATTTGGAGGGCTTCCCTTGCCCTTGATTCTACACTTTATGCCAGCTGGGCTTCTTCCTATCCGTGTGTTTTAGAAAAATGCTACTTCTATTGCCGTCAGTTTGCACGAGGAATGAATATTGTGTGTCTGTATTCTCATACCCAGCTTTGCCTGCTGCCCAGCTCTATGCTTTGGGAACTAACAATGGGACTGACATGATGCAGGCTCCCTTGCCCCTTTGGTCATACCCCATTACCTGATGATTTCATCTGAGGACGCTTCTGTTCAACGGACTCTCAATGATATTATGTCCTAGAGTACAAACCATATGTATGGGACTTCCTATTACTACCTGAGTTATAGTTTTCTTTTTGACTAGGTTCTTTGTCTTTTTCTTTAATTCCCTCACCTTTCTCTGCCAGTGGTATGTTTTATAGCTGCCCTGTGGTTTTCTTGTTCATTTCATCTTTATCGTTGAGAGACTTGTCCTGAATTTCTATTTGAACTATTACAGTGTGAATGAGTGACTACCCCTTAAGATTCTCTCTGTTGAGACCTATTTGTAGTTCCTAAGCTACAAATAAAACCTGGATATTCCACAACCTGTAAAAAAAAAAAAAAAAAAAAAAAAAAAAAAGACACTAAGATTTGTAGGTTTTAAAACCAGCCTATTTCTACTATTCCCTCTTTCCTACGCTATGAGTTTTGGTGGTGGCATAGCTTTGATCACATTCTAGAAGTACAGAAGCTAGCTAGATCCTTTGTGTAGGATAACATTGGGTTTGTCCTTTCAGTTTTGCCGCAGGGAACTTATGTTTATTGGGTTACACCCATCACAGTGCTCCCAAGTCACTACCATTGCTTCCATTGCTTTGTTTATTTGTAAACTCTTCTCTATGCTCTCCTCCCCAACCAGTTAATCATCTTTTTCCCTAATTGAATTCTGTTAGCTTATAAGATCAGATCCTCCTAAGAACACTGAACTTGTATTGTAACTTATGTCTTTTGCAGTTTACCTTAAAGCAGTGTGCTTTCTGTATGGACATAGGAAGACAGTTGATATCATGCTGTTGTAACTTGGGAGTTGATTGATTTCAATAATGCTTATTCCTGGGCATCTGCTTTCTCAACTCAGTTGCCCTTATTTTCTAGCACCCCAAAGGCAGGGTCCCAACGAGGGACTAAATGGACCCAGGGCAAGCTATGAGCTACCCTGGCATCGAAATAAGCCAGGCCAAAGTGCCACAATAATCAACTATAAGTTGAGAACACAGTCATGGGCAAATACTATCATGATCCAAAAGTAACGATGAGACTAGGACCCTACTGGGGTTAGGAAGACTAACCTGACCTGAGGACTGTGGTCTGGAATATATAGTGAAATGTCCTCAGGAAGAACCAACTTTAAGTTTGATATATCTTTTACTGTGCACATACAGAATGACATTGCTAGAAATATTTGAAGTAAATTTACTATAACTATTTAAGTGGATTACTAGTCCAGGAAAGAAGAAATTGACACACCCTGGATGGGATCCCGCCCTTAAGCAGATCTCCTAGTAATCTGGAGTAATCTCTTTAGATGAGATTTTATCCTTGAGTTAATCTCCTGGAGGAGTGGCCTTACCTCTCTTTGTTGATTTGTTAATGTTCAACCCCACCTTTATATCCACCCTATGTGATTGCTATACAGAGTGAGAGAGATCAGAGAGAGAGAGAGATCAGAAGAGACCAGAGGAGAGATGTCAGAGACAGAGTCAAAGATAGAGAGACAGACAGAAGAGAGGACAGTGGCACACACAGAAGCAGAGCATAAAGGAGGAGGCAGGGAGAGAAGGAGAGTCAGCCAGAGGAGGCAGAAAAAGAGAGTCAGGGAGTCATCAGAGTGAGAAGTAGTCAGACTCAGAATCTAGGGGGTCGGGGTCAGAGTCAGGATCCAGGGAAGAAGAAGCAGAGAATGGGAGGAGAAGCAGAGAACAGGAAGAAGAGTCAGAATCCAGAGTCAGAATCCAGGTCAGAGAGAGCCAGAGTCAGAATCTGAGGATCTGGGATCTAAGAATGAAGGGCTAGGAAGGAAGAGTGTCTGAGATGGGAGAGATGAGAAATTGAATAAATGACAATTAATCAGCAACCAGCTTGGTCCTTGCTCTTCTTTTGCCTGCCCACTGCCAACAGCCATCCCAATCTGGTTCATACACAGTGGCTAGAGAGCACTGAATGTGAGCAGTGAGAGAGAGAGAGAGAGAGAGAGAGAGAGAGAGAGCACTGGCCCGGAGAGCCCGCAAACACATGTCACATCACCACATCACCATTCTGCGTGTACATGCCTGTATTTTTTACACTTTGAAAACTTATCTTGTAGGAACTCCATTTAAAGTTCACAAATCAGTAGATTAAACACATCTAAGCTGCTCACTCGTGGTTTCTCTCTTAGTAAAATGAAGTCTTAGTAACATGGAGTCTGGCCCATGTCCTATATTATGTCTTCTATCATCCTGATCTCTCACCCTCTGAGTGACTTCTGAGAACTAAGTTAACAAAAATGGGAAGCATATTATCTTTGCTAAAGCTTCTCTTTCATTCAGAAACATCATTGGGAGACCGTTTCCAGATGGCATGAGAAGGTGTTTACAAGGGAGCAAACTCCAGTGAACTGCTACACGGATGAGGAAAAAGACTGAAACCATTCTTCTCTGAGAGAGAGAGAGAGAGAGAGAGAGAGAGAGAGAGAGATGTGTTTAGAGGTTAGAAATTTTACCTTTCTCTTTAAGATCTTAAAGCTATAGTGAAAAGAAATTCTTTTCTTAACCAAACTTTTTCTGTAAACCAAAGCTTAGTACCAGATTTGTAAAGTCTAAATCATTAATCACCATAGCATCTAATATTTTGGTTAAGGCTATGCCAACTATTTGTGTGGGATGATTTCTGTCAGAATTCTATATCTTCCACTAGTTGTTTGTAGACTTTAGATTTCATCAAGATGTTCTAGAAGACTTGTTAAAAACACTAGTGACTAGGCATATACACTACTAATTCTGGGGTAGGACCTGAGAATTTGCATTTCTTACCAGTTCCCAGGGGATACTGCTTGATGTTGGATATCATTGGTTTGTCCTTTCCCCCTTGCCACTAGGAGCTTAGGTTTATCAGTCACACCCATCAAAGTGCTCCCGAGTCACTCCCATTCCTTTGTTTATCTGTAACCATTTCTACCAGTTTATCTGCTCTTCCCTAATCAAACTCTGTTAATTGGTAAGGTCAGAACTTCCTAGGACACTGAATATTATAACATTGCCTTTCTCTCCTCTTTATGCCTTTTAATAATTTACTTTAAAGCTATGTCTTTTTTGTATAGACACAAGAAGACAATATTATGTTTTTATAACTTAAGACTTAATTGGCCTTGACTATTATTCCCTCCCGGGCATCTGCTTTCTCCACTTAAGCCTCAGTTGCCCTCAGTTCCTAGCACCCCAAAGTAGGGTCCCCGACGTGGGACGGGAAGGATCCAGGGCAAGCGGTGAGTTATGTGCTACCCTGGCATCGAGATCGGCCTGGCCAAAGTGCCTAATTCTTAACTATAAGTTAAGAGCTTGATCATAGACAAATGCTGTCATGATCCAATAGTAATTATGAGACTGGGACCCTGCTAGGGATAGGAAAGACTGTTCTGGCCTGAGCACTGTAGTCTGAGATTGAGATGGCCCCAGGAGAGCAATTCTATAAGCTTTAATGCATCTCTTATTGTGTCCATACAAAATGATTAATATTATGAATTCTTATATGTTTGCTGGCTGAGGAGTAGAGAAACACATTCATGGGGCTCCGCCCTTGGGTGGATCCTCCTGCTGAAAGAGAATTAAGTCCTAGGAGAAGCATCCCCTGAGGGAAAAGAACCTTACCCTATTCCTGACCACACCTATGTGTATGCCCCAACCCCTTCATGCTGTGGAGATTTAACTAGGCTGGAGTGGGTTGGGGGCCAGATTCATGGGGGCCAGATCCACGGGGGCCAGAGCAACAGATCAAAAGAGAGACCCAGAGCCGGGAGAGAGTCAGAGAGAGAGAGAGAATGAAGTAGGATGGGGGAGGAAGAAGAGGAGGAGAGTTCCAGAGGAGAGTGTATAGAGGGAAGATTGGAATAAACTGCGAGTGAGACCAACCATCTTGGCTCCGTTCTGTCCCTTCCCTCGCCCTCGCCTTTCTTTTTATTTTTGTGTTTTACACACTTCTATTGAAGATCACTCTTTTAGAACCAGGGCTGCAGGTAAAGAAGGACGGCATTCCAGAGCGTTCGCAGTAACTTCCTGCCTCAGGTATGCATTTGTTTTTGTCTTTAGTTTTTCAGATCTTCTTCCCAGGGAAAATATTTCCAAATTCTCCTGTATATACAAACACAAATGAATATTGAAACAGAAACTTTTACCCCTCTCCAGATGCTTATTCTATAATAGAGAATTGTGAATAACTCATCTATTTATACTATTTATGTTAAAAACTTTCATGTATAGACTAATTGTTCTATACTCTTCATCCTGTATTCCTCTTTGTTCCTGTTGATATACTTGAAAACTTTTAGGTGGTGTGACTGAGAAAGGTGGTGAAGGGTGAAATTTATATTGGATTGGCCTCTCAAAGAGACAGATATGTAACATAAAGATGGCTTTTTCTCACTCCAGTTCACTCCTTGAACTGTATCTGTGCCCCCTTATTTATGGAAAGGATGGAAGAACTATTTGTATCATTCTGAACACAAAAACGCTTATTTGGGATCCTGAACAATGGAGGTGTGTGTCTTTCATACTCTAACAACTGCTGGTTCCTGGTTAAGAGTTCGTCAAATAGCATTTGAATTTTCAGATATTTTAGGCTTTCTCTTCCAGTAGTCTAGAGACAGTCTTACAGACACGCGTTGGCCATTGAAATGAAAAGCACACTGAAGGGAGAAGAGGACATACCCACACCTGACCAAAGGATATGAAGGAGAATCTCGGTTGACCCACGACATTGTCTAATATAACAAAAGACATTAAGCAAGTTGAAAAGTCACTTGGCAATATGGGTTCCATAAAAATTTTGGAAGCTATATATGCATCTGACTTTGATGACAAATCCTCTTAGTTCCCCTTGGAAAGTCTTCATGAACCTGAGGTGGTGACGGCTGTCTGATCCAGAACTGTCTAAAGAAGCTCTTTTTTTTTTTCCTGTGGCTCCTTAGCAGTATAGGATGCCGACTTTATTTGTCAAGCATGAAAAACTTATGAGCACTGCCAACACAAAGCTTCTTCACACTGAGGTTAGCAACTAAGCATTTAAATTGTCTTGCTATGTTGCTTGATTCTTTCAGTCAGGGCATCCAAATGCGGTGTGTTTTCTGGAACAGCTTGAGCTTCTTTTTATGCTTACTTCCCTTTATCTGGGATAGCCAGGTTCCCCCTCCCAAAACAGTGGGCTGGGAATTCAGATGCATCAACAGTCATGAATTTTGAAGCATCATTTGCATGTTTAACCTTCCTCTGCTTCTCTTATTCTCAGACAGATGTAGACAAAACCATTTCTGCAGAAATTTCCATGCTGATAAACAAGACTGCAATTTTAATGAAACAAATAATTGCCAGAACTATTCAAGTCTTACTACAATTAAGTTTCAGAAAAAGCATTTTGAGAAATCATGTTAAAATGTCATTTAATCAATATTAGATTTTGATTTCACCATAACTCAAGTACCATATTATGTTGGCTCTCCCATAGTTAAACGGAAGAACTGAGTCTGTGTTTTTCCATTTTGTGAAAACAGTGATGGTCATGTATGTAATCAGAAGGGTTGGCCTTAGTTTTGGAATTTCACTTACTCGATGAACTTCTATGACATAGGATAAAACTTGCTGTGTTTATATAGTAGGGTCATTGTTAGGGACAAAAGGAGACTAACCTATTTGTGTGACCACTAACAGAATGCAAAAAACCATTTATAGGACAGATAACAGATAATACCATCTACTTAGTGATTGTACTGGGCCACTGTGTTTACTGTCAGAAAAGTCATCGAAAAAGATTCATTTTCACTTCTGGACCCAGCCTGCTCCGCGGCCCTGAGCACCTGCGCTTCCCTCCCCTGCGGACTGCCGGCCGAGTAGCCAGCACGCCGATCTCAAGCGCCGCCGCCATTCTGTCTTCCGGCAAAGGTCTGTGACGCTCCCTCGACCCGCCCTTCTGGACCCAGCCTGCTCTGCAGCCCTGAGCACCCCACGCTTTGACCGCTGCCGGGTTGTGGGAAAGGGGCGTGGCATAATAGAAAGGGGGAGTGGCCTAAGAGAAGTGGGCGTGGCCTCATCACCAGCGGCCACCGCTCACCCAACGGCAGAGAATTTCCTTGACATCCTATCCAAGACTAACATCCTAGCTATTCGCAAGCAGTAGGACAATAAAACACAAGACTTCACAGAAGGATTGAAGGAAACATCTCAGTAGGAGACCAGGTTCTACAAATGGCAAGTAAAAAGGCAACTACTATTAACTGAGCCTATCCACAATCTTTTTTCGCAACAAAAGGAAACAGGGCTACTCATCTTCAAGGGCCCTCTTTCATACCACAACAATAACATGAAGAAACAGCGAAAATCCCCAGTGCAAGCAGAGGACGATCAAAGGAGTCCGGAAACCCCAAGGGGCGTTTCCTACAAACTTGACCTCTCTGAGAAAGAATTCAGAGTTGAAATCCTCAACATGTTCAATGAACTCAATGCAAAGATAGACAACTTCAAGGAAGACCTGGCAGAAACAATACAACAGGCAGCCGACAAAATACGGGAAGAAATGAGAGCAGAAATAAAAAACCTTCAAAAAGAAATGAAGGATTCGGTACATGAAATCAAAAACTCTCTGGCTGCCCTCAACAATAGGATGACTGCAGCTGAAGACAGAATCAGTATGCTTGAAGATGAGCTGCAAGAGGCCTACAGGCAACAACAAACCATGGCAAGAGACCTCAAAATAGCTCTGGCCAGAATCAGAGGCCTAGGGGATAATTTCAAGAGGAACAACATTAGAATCATTGGACTACCAGAACCACAGGGAACCAACCCCAACGAAAAAGACACAGTCAAACAAATCATTGCGGAAAACTTCCACAGCTGGACAATGCGGGCATCCAGATTCAAGGCACCCGAAGAGTGCCAGCTAAAAGAGATCCTAACAGAAAAACCCCAAGACATATCATAGTTACAATGATGGACATCGTTCAGAGACACACAATACTGCAAGCAGCAAGGTCTAAGAAGGAAATGGCATACAAAGGAGCACCCCTTAAACTCACAGCATATCTATCAGAGGAAACCCTCCAAGCTCGAAGGCAATGGTGAGATATAGTGAAAAAACTCAATGAAATGAACGCTTTACCAAGAATATTTTATCCGGCTAAACTCTCATTCAAACTAGAAGGAATCATACACTACTTTGGGGATAAACAACAGCTCAGGAACTTCATAGACTCAAAACCAAATCTAAAAGAAGCACTAAAGGGGCTATTGTAAGACAAGAACAACCCCTACAAGCACAACAAACCCTTGCACAAAAATGGCGCAAAATCCCATAACAATAATCTCCCTTAATGTCAATGGTCTGAATTCACCAATTAAGAGACACAGACTGGCAAAATGGATTCAAAGACTGAACCCAACATTCTGCTGCCTGCAAGAAACACATCTGAATAGCCAGAACAAACACAGACTCAAAGTCAAAGGATGGAAAACAATCCTGCAAGCAAACAACTCCCTCAAGAAAGCTGGGGTGGCATTACTAGTATCGGACAACATAGACTTCAGGTTGAAAAAGATTAGAAGGGATAGTGAAGGCCACTTTTTATTAATCACGGGATATGTACATCAGGAAGAAATCACACTCCTAAATGTCTACGCAACCAATGAGGGACCAGCTAAATACCTACAACAGCTGCTAAGAGACCTTAAGAAGGACATCTCGAGCAACACAATCGTAGTTGGAGACTTCAACACCGCACTGTCTCCTCTGGACAGATCAAGAAGATTAAAACTCACCAAGGAAATACTGGCTTTCAAGGAAGAAATAGAAGAGAGAGGGCTAATAGATCTATACAGGGCTTTATATCCCCCAAAAAAGGAATACACATTCTTTTCCAGTGCACATGGAACATTTTCCAGAATAGACCATGTGCTAAGCCACACAGCATACCTCAACAGAATAAAAAATATA
Organism: Sorex araneus; assembly: GCF_027595985.1. NCBI lineage: Eukaryota > Metazoa > Chordata > Mammalia > Eulipotyphla > Soricidae > Sorex > Sorex araneus. The sequence goes on from NC_073305.1 coordinate 25,645,831, forward strand.
GACATTGTACCAGCTATCTTTTCAGACCATGATGCACTGAAGATAAAACTTAATCGTGGACAAATGCAGAAAACCAAATCAAACACCTGGAAATTAAATAGCTCGATATTGAACAATGAGTGGGTCAGGAAGGAAATCAAGGAAGAAATCAAAAGGTACCTAGAAACAAATAAGAATGAAGACACAAGCTACCAGAACCTGTGGGACGCAGCTAAAGCCGTTTTAAGGGGCAAATTTATAGCTCTGCAAGCATATCTCAGGAAGGAAGAAAGGGCCCACATAAATAACTTGACTTCACAGCTCAAGACGTTAGAAAAGGACCAACAAAAGGAGCCCAAACCAGGCAGAAGGAAAGAGATAATAAAACTTAGAGCAGAAATTAACGACATGGAAACCCAAAAGACAATCTGAAAGATCAATGAAACCAAGAGTTGGTTCTTCGAGAAAATAAACAAGATTGATAAACCACTAGCAAGACTCACAAAGAAAGAGAGAAAGAGAACCCTTATAAGCCGAATCAGAAATGAAAAGGGGGACATCACAACAGAAACCAATGAAATTCAAAAGATCATCAGAGACTACTTTGAAAATCTCTATGCCACGAAACAAGAGAACCTAGAAGAAATGGATAAATTCCTCAACTCCTATAATCTCCCAAGGCTGAACCAAGAAGACCTGGAGTACCTGAATAGTCCAATCAACATCAAGGAAATTGAAATGGTAATCAAAAGTCTTCCCAAAAACAAAAGCCCTGGTCCAGACGGATTCACTAGCGAGTTCTTCCAAACATTTAAAGAGGACCTTTTGCCAGTCCTTCTCAAGCTTTTCCAGGAAATTGAAGAAACAGAAACCCTCCCAAACAGTTTCTATGAGGCTCATATCTCCCTAATACCAAAAGCAAACAAAGACACCACAAAAAAAGAAAACTACAGGCCAATATCCCTGATGAACACAGATGCGAAGATCCTCAACAAAATATTAGCAAATAGAATTCAACAACTCATCAAAAAGATCATACACCACGACCAAGTGGGATTCATCCTGGGGATGCAAGGATTATTTAACATCCGGAAATCAATCAACATAATCCATCATATCAACAAAAGAAAAGATAAAAATCATATAATCATATCAATAGATGCAGAGAAAGCATTTGACAAGATCCAGCATCCATTTATGATGAAAACACTTGCCAAAATGGGTATAGAAGGGACCTTCCTCAATATAGTCAAAGCCATTTATCACAAGCCTATGGCAAGCATTGTCCTCAATGGGGAAAAACTTAGAGCCTTCCCTCTGAGAACAGGGACGAGACAAGGATGCCCACTCTCTCCACTTCTGTTCAATATAGTACTGGAAGTACTTGCAATAGCGATTAGGCAAGAAAAAGATATTAAGGGCATTCAGGTAGGAAAGGAAGAAATCAAGCTCTCACTATTCGCAGATGATATGATACTATACCTAGAGAACCCTAAAACCTCTACCAAAAACTCCTAGAAACAATAGAGTCATATAGTAAAGTTGCAGGCTATAGAATCAATACCCAAAAGTCCATTGCTTTCCTATATGCAAATAATGAGAGAGAAGAAAGTGACCTTAGAAAAGCAATCCCGTTCACAATTGCGCCTCAAAAAATCAAATACCTCGGAATCAGCTTAACAAAGGACTTGTATAATGAAAACTATAAAACACTACTTCAGGAAATTAAAGAGGACACAAGGAAATGGAAAGACATCCCCTGCTCATGGATTGGAAGAATTAATATTGTCAAAATGGCAATTGTCCCCAAAGCATTGTACAAATTCAATGCAATCCCTATAGGGATACCCTTGACATTCTTCAAAGAAATGGAGCAAGCGCTCCTGAAATTCATATGGAACAATAAGCCCCCACAAATAGCTAAAGCAATCCTTGGGAAAAAGAAAATGGGAGGAATCAACCTCCCCAACTTCCAACTCTACTACAAAGCGGTAGTCATTAAAACAGCATGGTATTGGAACAAAGGCAGAGCTGCAGACCAATGGAATGACATACACCCCCAAATATATGATCATATAATCTTTGATAAGGGAGCAAGAAATGTGATGTGGAGCAAGGAAAGCATGTTTAACAAATTGTGCTGGCAAAACTGGACAGCTACATGCAAAAAAATGGGCTTAGACCTCCATCTATCACCATGTACAAAAATCAGATCAAAATGGATTAAAGACCTCAACATCAGACCAGAATCCCTAAGGTACATTGAAGATAAGGTCGGCAAAACCATCCACGACATTGAAGCCAAAGGTATCTTCAAAGCTGACACGCCACTGGCCAAGCAAGTGAAAACAAAGATAAATAAATGGGACTATCTCAAACTAAGAAGCTTCTGCAACTCAAAAGAAACAGTGACCAAAATACAAAGACAATCTACAGAATGGGAAAGGATATTTATGCAGTACCCATCCGATAAAGGGTTGATAACAAGGGTATACAATGCACTGGTTGAACTCCACAAGAAGAAAACTGCCAACCCAATCAAAAAATGGGGTGATGAAATGAACAGAAACTTTTCCAAAGAAGAAATCCGAATGGCTGAGAGGCACATGAGAAAATGTTCAACATCACTAATTATCAGGGAGATGCAGATCAAAACAACAATGAGATATCATCTCACACCACAGAGACTGGCCCACATCCCAAAAAACAAAAGCAACCGGTGTTGGCGTGGATGTGGGGAGAAAGGGACTCTCCTTCACTGCTGGTGGGAATGCTGACTGGTTCAGCCCTTTTGGAAAACAATATGGACGATTCTCAAAAAGTTAGAAATTGAGCTCCCATTTGACCCAGCAATACCACTCCTGGGAATATATCCCGGAGAGGCAAAAAGGTATAGTAGAGATGACATCTGCATTTCCATGTTCATTGCCGCTCTGTTTACAATTGCCACAATATGGAAAAAACCAGAGTGCCCGAAAACAGATGATTGGCTAAAGAAACTCTGGTATATTTACACAATGGAATACTACGTAGCTGTCAGAAAACATGAAGTCATGAAATTTGCATATAAGTGGATCAACATGGAAAGTATCATGCTGAGTGAAATGAGTCAGAAAGAAAGAGACAGACATAGAAAGATCGCACTCATATGTGGAATATAAAGTAGCTGAGAGGTACAAGCTTACAATGTTGAGATTCCTGGCAGACATTTCTCTGGACTTAGTTACTAAAATACTAAAATACAGAAATCCAAAACTATGCTGCTGCTAGTGCGGCCTCCTGACCTCATATCTCTTCATTCTCAGCAATGGAAAACAAATTACCAAATGCTTTCTTTTCAGCAGATAGACTTTAGGGGGGAGAAACTCCAAATCAATAATAGTGAATTTTTTTTGTTTAAATATTGAATGTAATCAAAGTAAAGTGAAAGTAAAGTGAAATTTACCAGTTACACATGCGGGTTGGGGGGCTGGGGAGGTGGGGGGAAGTGGGGAGTTATATCGTGGTTCTTGGTGGTGGAATATGTGCACTGGTGAAGGGATGGGTGTTTGAGCAGTGTATAACTGAGACTTTAACCTGAACACTTTGTAACTTTCCACATGGTGACTTAATAAAAGAATTTAAAAAAAAAGAAAAAGAAAAGAAAAAGATTCATTTTCTCAGCAATATTTAAAAATCTACTTTTCACAGAGGCTATTAGATCTTTGAAAAGATATTGTAACTAATTCAGTCTGTTTTGTTTGTTTGTTTGTTTTTTCTTTTTGGGTCACACCTGGCATTGCACAGGGGTTACTACTGGCTCATGTACTCAGGAATTACTCCTGGTAGTGCTTGGGGGAACATATGGGATGCTGGGAATAGAACCCTGATAGGCCACATGCAAGGCAAATGCCCTACCGGCTGTGCTATCACTCCCGCCCCACTAATTTGGTCTTTGTTATTATATATTTACCTTTTAGGGTGGGCTGGAGCTATAGCACAGCAGGTAGGGCATTTGCCTTGCACATGGCCGACCCGAGTTCAATTCCTTCGTCCCTCTTGGCCCAGCAAGCTACCAAGAGTATCTCACCCGCACCTCAGAGCCCAGCAAGCTACCTGTGGCGTATTCGATATGCCAAAACCAGGAACAAGAAATCTCACACTGGAGACGTTACTGGTGCCCACTCAAGCAAATCGATGAACAACGGAATGACAGTGACAGTGAACTTTTAGGGTGGGTTAAGAACTATAACTGATGCATATAAAAGCCAGGAGAGTTTCTGCAATCCAACCAGTGATATTTCATTATGGTCTTATTTTTTAATTTTTGCTAGTTATTAAGGAACTCTTTAGTACTAGCATATGTAGAAAAAGTATCTTGTCCTCAGTTAATGCTATTACAAAGGCTTAAGATTTAATTATGGAACCTCTGTCTTTATCCCAAGTTGAAGGATAAGGAGGCCATAGGAGGTTCTGACTCCAAAGAACTCTCAGAAGCTAACCTTTCCTAACTCTCAAATGAGTGACACCTCCTCCTTTTGTGTAAATATTGACTTAGTTTCATTACCAATTTGATGCTTCTTTGCTCACTGATTTCTTTTTTTTTTTTTTGCTTTTTGGTCACATCTAGTGATGCACAGGAGTTACTCCTGGCTCTGCACTCAGGAATCATGCCTGGCAGTGTTCAAGGGGCCATATGGAATGCTGGGAATAGAACCTGGGTTGGCCGCGTGCAAGGCAAATGCCCTACCTGCTGGGCTATCGCTCCAGCTCCTGCTCACTGAGCCTTGATTGTTGCTGATATGCCTATAGAATTATCTGTTCCTACTATAGTACCTGAATAACACATGTTTGCAGCAATGACCACAGTTAACCAGACATAATACTGTCTCATCTCTGCTGGAATCCTTTCCCTTTGTTAAAATCAGGAATCAACGCCTTCTTCCAGAATCACTTGTTAGTTGTTATTTTAAATCCAAGTCCTCTATTTTCTGTTATCCTAGAATATCCAGTGCAGTACTACTGATGCACACACACACACACACACACACACACACACACACACACACACACACACACACACACATTGAGCTATATTTCTTTCCCTGAGTATTGACTTTTTCAGATGTTTTCCGAGTTCTTTCAGAATATGTAAGCACTTTACCCATGAACAAAAATGCTAAGCTAACAATTCAGTTGGGGTGCATAGTAGGAATTTAATATAAATTTATTGTCATGCAAATGTAGCAGTGGTTTCTATGGTGAATATGTATCAGTTTCACACTATAGGCTGTTGTTGAAGTTTAGAGTTTTCTAGAAGGTAGATCAATTGCTTTATTCTACTGAAAACTTTTCAAGAGTTCTTGACTGGTAGTTCCTTAATGCTTGTATCTCAGGAGAGCAAAGGGCACTGGATGGGTATTCATGCGTTAAAATGTATTTGTCTGGAAAGTTACCAGACATAGGTGAGAACATACAGTATTCTTTCATTCTCTATTTATCACAAAAAAGCTTCTTGTCTCACACTGTCTAGGAAGAGAAGTGATGAAATTTTTCTATTTCTTCCTCTTTATGATACTGTGATGCCAACTTCTAAAAAGGTTTCAAGTGCAAAATCTTCCAGTGAGATTCTTGGAATATTCTTCCTGGATTGACCCTTGGATAAGTTGGTTACCTTTCAATAATAGCCCTGATACATTTCCTTAAACTCTGAGGTGCTTGAATATCACCAGAAAAACTATTTAAAATAAAAGTTTCTGGCACCTCACTACCAGAGATTGTAGCTCAGGAATTCACCATGTAGCATAAGCAGCACATGTGATTCTGATGTGTGATCAAGAAACACCACCCAGGTTTCCCAGGGAAAAAATGGAAAAATTCTGATATTGGGGTTGTTACACAGCAAAAATATTATTTTGTTTTTTGAATCACACCTGGCCATGCTCGAGGGTTACTCTTGGCTTTGTGCTCAGGAATCACTCCTGGTGGGCTTGTGGGTACCATATGTGGTACCAGGGATTGAACCCAGGTTCAGCCATGTGCAAGGCAAGCATCCTACCCACTGTACTATTTCTCTGATCTGAAACAAATTTTTATTTTAGCATGGAAGTCAGTATTTATTTTTCTTCAAGGATAGGATTGAAAGATAAACAATATAAAATAGTGTTACCAAACTTGAAAGATAAACAATATGAAAGAGTCTTACCAAAGCTTGAATGCAAATTCTTCCTAGAAGAGAATAAATATATGAAATTATTTTTTGCTATTCCCAAATGTACAAAATGAGAATAGATTTTCAGTTACTGTTGGACTTTTGATCTGTAGTTTCTGATATCTGATAAGGTAAAAATTATTATTATTTTTAAAGAAATGTCCACACTTACTTTTTTCTCCTAATAAATCATGACATTTGGATAGAGATAGACATGCACTTTTTCAACAGTCTCCTAAAAGTTCTCTCCTTTTATCAACCCAATAAGAGGGCAAAGCCTTTGTAGTACTTAGCTAGGAATTGGCAGACTTTTCTATATGTACAAAGAAAGTTCTTTACCCCCTCTACTCCACACCAACAAAAAAAATTAACTAGACTTAAATGTCAAATAATAAGTATTGCATTTGAAAATGGACCACAGTACAAAAAAGATTGGTGGGAAAGACTTCCCCAGAATTACAGTGCTCTCAGTAGCTTTCTGGGCTTGGAGAGGGGCGGAGGAATCGAACCTGGGTCAGCCACGTGCAAGGCAAATGCCCTACCTGCTTGTGCTATCACTCCAGTCCAAACAAGGAATATTTTTTATGTGGGTCATCACAAAATTTAGAATTATTATTTGAAAGTTTCCAAAAAGAAGTTTGAAATTCACTTATGTGCAGTCTTTAATTTGCTTTAAAAAAGCTAAACATGTGTTTAAAAATAAGGAAGAAAGCTATGGCCTGCAGGCAGTTTCTGAATGTATGTTATACAGACTGCAATTTGAATAATATTAGTTAGCCACTAAAAGTTGGAAGCTAATCATGTAGTAGACCACTTCGAGAGGCATATAGAAATGATTATTTGCGTTAATTAGGCCCACAATAATTTTTGTTGTGCTCTACTATGGTTTTTAAGAAGGAATATTATGATGATTAGTGCTAGAGTGGGAAGAAAGATGATGGTGAGATGGTTTAGAAATGATATCTTCAGAGAAATTTTGAAGAAGCAAGATAAAAAAGTGCATCTATAGAATGGAATACTATGCAGCTGTTAGAAAAGATGAAGTCATGAATTTTGCATATAAGTGGATCAACGTGGAAAGTATCTGCTAAGTGAAATGAGTCAGAAAGAGACAGACAGACATAGAAAGGTTGCGTTCATCTGTGGAATATAAAGTAACAGAGTAGGAAACTAACACCCAAGAATAGTAGAAATAAGTACCAGGAGGTTGACTCCATGGCATGGAAGCTGGCCTCATATGCTGTGGGAAAAGGCAGTTCAGATAGAGAAGGGAACATCAAGTAAACTGTAGTTGGAGGACCCACTCAGGAGGGGAGATGCGTGCTGAAAGTAGACTATAGATTGAACACGATGGCCACTCAATACCCCTATTACAGACCACAACATCCAAAAGAAGAGAGAGAACAAAAGGGAGTGCCCTGCCACAGAGGTGGAAAGGGGGTGAGGAGGGGATGGGATTTGGGGTGGGAGGGATACTGGGTTCACTGGTGGTGGAGAATGGACACTGGTGGAGGGATGGGTACTCGAACATTGTATGAGGGAAACACAAGTACGAAAATGTGCAAATCTGTTACTGTACCCTCGTGATGATTCACTAATTTAAAAATAAAAAAAATTTAAAAAGTGCAGCACTTTGGTATCACTGTAGCACTGTCCCGTTGTTCATCAATTTGCTCGAGTGGGCACCAGTAATGTCTCCATTGTGAGACTTGTTGTTACTGTTTTTAGCATATCGAATATGCCATGGGTAGCTTGCCAGGCTCTGCCATGCGGGCGGGAGACTCTCTGTAGCTTGCTGGGCTCTCCGAGAGGAACAGAGGAATTGAACCTAGGTCGGCCGTGTGTAAGGCAAATGCCCTACTGCTGTGCTATCGCTCCAGTCCAGCAGCTTTGGTGAATAACCTAATTATGGGTGCTATTTAAGAAGCATGTTGTATACTAAGAAATCAAATGGGGCAGAGAAATTTGGTCATTGGACCTCATAATAAAATATTATGTAGCAATTAAATGCCACAAGAGATCCTGTCTACTGAAAAGCATCAATGTGGCTTTTATATGATGGCCAGAGTGGTGTGTGTGGTGGTGGGGCGGGGGTGCCGGGAGGAGCGGAAGGGGCAGTGGTTAAATCAGAAGATCTATCATATGCCTGGTTGTTTAACAAAGTTACCTAGGAACAATTTTTTTTCTTTTTGGGCCACACCTGGCGATGCACAGGGGTTACTCCTGGCTCTGCACTCAGGAAGTACTCCTGGCGGTGCTCAGGGGACCATATGGGATGCTGGGAATCGAACCCGGGTCGGCCACGTGCAAGGCAAATGCCCTACCCGATGTGCTATCGCTCCAGCCCCAGGAACAAATTTTTATTGTTGTTGTTGCTGCTGCTGCTATTGTTGTTGTTATTGTTTTGGGGTCATACCTGGCAGTGTTTGGGGTTTACTCCTGATTGTGTTTTGGGTTTACTCCTGACAGTGCATGGGAGACTCTATGGAATGCTGGAATGCTGGGAATCAGACCAGGATTAGCTGGATGCAAGGCATGTGCCTTTATCCATGTAGTGTTTTACTGATACAAGTTTTATGACTTAAAAAAAACACATACAATATCATAAATCTTTCCCAGAAATTCTAGTTGAATTCATGTAGAAGAGAGATTTTACAAGAGAAATTTCCTTAGCTGATTCAGACTTGCAGTCAGAGTTGAGGACCATGAGGCCTTTCAGCATCCTCTTCATTTTCATGATTCTAAGTAAAAATGTTAACCATGAAGGTCTAATTTCAACTACACTCAAGGACCAGTCAATGTAGAGATATAGTGATAGGTCAAGAAAGAGTTTTGGTTTGAATTCAGGGTGCTAGAACATTATATGAAAGAAACTCTGTCAGTAACAGTATTTTAAAAATTGAGTTTCCTCAAATGAAAAAATAGTTTTAGGGGCTGGAGTGATAGCACAGCGGGTAGGGCGTTTGCCTTGCACGCGGCCGACCCGGGTTCGAATCCCAGCATCCCATATGGTCCCCCGAGCACCGCCAGGAGTAATTCCTGAGTGCATGAGCCAGGAGTGACCCCTGTGCATCGCTGGGTGTGACCCAAAAAAGCAAAAAAAAAAAAAAAAAATAGTTTTAATGGCAACAGACTAGCATGTTAGAAGACAGTGAACTCATGTCTTCTAAGTATCCATCCAGTCCTAATTATCACAGGAAGAGGTTTTTGTAGAAAGAGAATAGGCGAGCATATTTTTAGGAAGAATGGGCTGCAGACCCTTTCTAAAAGAAGGGTGGATCACAAGGGTGATTAAAAATTTCCTTAATGAAAAAAAAATTCCTTAATGAGCTGAGTTCTTTGAGGTGTACCCCTTTTCTGCAAATATAAGTCAAAGGTTTTTGAGTAAGAATTCAACTTGTCTTTATTTGAGGCTTTAGGGATATAGAAAAAGCAAGAAAATTCCTCTGCCTAGAAGAGTTTGCTATGTTGGTTTGTTTTCTTAATTTTTGATTTAGCTTTTCATTTCTTTTGAGTCAATTTTAGAAGGATCATGAAATGAAGGTTTGGACTGCACCTCGATCATTATTCTTTTATGGAGTCTATCAAAGCCAAGAAACTTCCTGGACCATTTACACAGATGATCTCACTCAGGCTTTATAACTAACAAATGATTTCATATTTATGTTATACCTGTATAAATTGAGGTTCAGAAAAACTAGATAATGATTTAGTAGCACAATTGGGATTCAAGTCCAACTTGTCTAGTGGCAAAGTTAGTTCCCACGTTTAATTGCTCTTTCACCTCCCGTCCACTATGCTATTCTCAAAACAAAAGATCGGTAGAAACTAAATATATAGAGAAACTTATCCTGAAAAAAAGTAGGAGAATATCAAAGTGAGATATATTTCTTGCTTTTCCCTCATTATCACCCCTTCCTTGGACTGCATGTCAGTCCTACAGGTGCTTCATTCTCATTTCTGACACAACAGTAAAGCATGTTTCATTTATTCTTAAAATGGGACTCCTTTATTTCTTAGATTGTCAAAATCTTCTTGTATCTTTGAGTTACTTTTTTCAAATCAACATTGACAATAATTTTGAGTCTTGAGAGCAGTATTTCTTTGTACGGAAGTTAACTGAATAGCTTGGAAAGACGGTCAATTTTATGGAGGAAGTCCCATTGACCAAAGACACCTTTGTCTTTAAACCACATGTAAGCAATATGTAATGGGTTGCTATGACATCAGCGCACTTAAAAACAGATAAGAGACTCCTAAACAGCTGCCACCATAATACAAATATTCTTTCTAAAAATCTTACTTTTGAAATTAAGCACTGTGTTCCTGCCTGCATATCTTTTTTTTTAAAAAAAAGTTTTAGAATAATAACTAATCTCTGTTTTCAGATGACTGATTTGGGAATCATGTTTATTATATATAACATTATCACCTCCCTTTTCTCTCAGTTGGCTATGTATGTAAGATAGTGTTTATCATCTATCTAATTTCTTTTCTATTTTTGGGGGGAGGGCTTTTATTAGGACCACACCTGGCAATGTTCAGGGGACTATATGGGATGCCAGGGATCGAACCTGGGTTGGTGGTGTGTAAGGCAAATGCCCTACCCACTGTACTATTGCTCTGGCCCCAATCTATCTAATTTTTAATGATTTGAATTGGTGAATTGATTCATTAAAACAAAACACTTGAATGAGAATTCTAATCTCCCCGGGCACAACTGTTGGAGGAATGGATACTATGAAAGTATTCATAACCAATATGCATTAGTATAATCAATATGCTCATGAAGACTGCCTTATTAGTAACTCTCAATCTCTCTACTCCCAGTCCCAGTTAACCATGTTCCATAATAGCTGATGACCTTTGAAACATAAATTACACAAATAAAATAGCTCCTTCGTTCCAAGCATAAGTTGAATTCTTCGATTTTTGAAAAAATGCCTCCTAAAACACAGTAAATTTGAACAAAATCTCTAGGCAGGCTTTTTCACTCACGTCTGACCTTTCTGTAAATATGATGAATCGAGTTCCAATGTAAACACTACACTCCTGCTAAAAAGTTCTGCCGTGTGGAATGGTGGGTCTCCAGGCAGAGATTGGCTTTACTGAACCGTTTGAAAAGGAAGCTGAAAGGTGTGAGCCAACTGTCAATCTCTCAGCCTTGCCAGGGCTTTTTAATAAACCATTATTATGCTGTAGAATTCTACTCAGACTTTTGACTCTGCTCTCATTTAACTCATCATACTCCCTCTTCACAGCAGCTTCTCACATAATATCCTCAAGCACTTGCTGGAAACAGAGTGAGACTTGAATTTCATCCAAGCATTGGATTTCCATTAAATTAAACAAGAGCCAAAGGCGGGGTGGGGGAGTAGGGGGGGTATATTTGATGGAGACTGGGCCTGCAGTCTGATTTCAATGTTATCTGAGAAGTCCTTCTATTTACTTAACCAATATCTCTTGATCTGTGCCTCAGGGGACAGTGTGCTATACAGATGCGGGAAGACAGCTCGAATGCTGCTGGGAAATGGAAGAGGAAACCCTTTCTCCTTCCTTGCGTAGTGGTTTCCGTGTCTTTACAAGCTTGATGAGGACAAGGAACCTTTGTGTTGGCTGCTTTAGTTCTACGATTCTAGTGCAGAAATTGATGGATTTTCTCTCTTGAGCACTATAGTGATATTTGCAATTTTTAGACTAAGGCAAACAATGAGATATAGGCATTCATATGACATGGGAGAAAAGAAACATCCATATATTTTTATTGAGATAATTAAAATAAATAACCCAGCTTTTGTAATGAAGAGAATGAGATTAGGTATTTTTTTTAATTGCCATTGCTTTGTTGTTGTTATTGCTGTTGTTGAGGGGAGTGAAAAATGATTTAGCTGGAATTCAGTTAATATTCTCTTTCTATATGATTTGCAAGTATTATCTATTGAAAATGTTGTTGACTTATGAACCCTAGAGAAAAATAGAATGGACCAGACCTGACCAAGGGGATGTGGTGTACCAATTATTGTATAGTTGTACAGAAGATTATTCAAGGAGGTTATACAGAACCTGAGTTACTAGAAGGTATTGGAAAACTAGAAAATGAATAATGTCTCAGGCATATGAGAGAGTGTGAACAAATGCATGACAACAATTCAGGGCAAATCACACATATTCATAGAAAATCTAAAAGTCAGGAAGGTATGGGAATTGGTTCTAGGTGAACAATTTCTTAGGAAAATGCAGATGAGAAACAAAAGCCTTTTTTCCAAAAGCCAACTAATTAAGAAAAAAATATTTTTGTGTAATCTGAATCAACTTTTCCACCCTTGTCACATTCCTTTGACTGTGGCTATTTCTGTGATTGTTTTATTATAATTCTTAGTCATGTTCAATTTACACTTTTAGCTAATTTATATAACTTCTGCCAAACCCACTACCAAAATTTCATCTCCAAGTTCTGAAGAATGACATGAACACATAAGTCCAAGACCTGCTGGTGTTTCTGATACCTGATGGGATGAAGTCTGTGCATGATTTGTTTTAAAGTCAATTAGGTAATATTCACACAGAGAAGATTTATATGTGTCACCTGCAGTGAAATCAAGTGATTTTTAGATATTCAAGTAATGTAAAATATATTTACATATTTACAGTGTAGTGAAGTACACTGCTGCTGTGTCCTCAAACATAATGAAATATTCCTTCCCAAGTAGACCAAACACATCTTCATTCAAGTTTATGTAACTTGCCAATACTTCTAAAGTAATAATGTATCATGATCCATTTGAGACAAGCCAGCAACACACTTGTCATGATTTTTCTGTGAAATTGGTCATTGCTTTAGTTTTAGAGAGCAGAGTTGAGGCAAAGGTTCAAGGATTGAGTCTCTTGGAGATGTAATCTGAGGCTGGAAAGTGAAAGGCCAGGGCTGGAGCAGTAGTACAGGGGGTAATGCTTTTGCCTAGTGTGTAGCTGCCCAAGGTTCAATCCCCAGCATTCCATAGGGTCTCTTGAGCATTATTAGGAGTTATTCCTGAGTGCAGAACCAGGAGTGATCCCTGAGCATCACCAGACATGACCCAAAAGCAGAAAGAAAAGACAGACAGAGAGAGAGAGAGAGAGAGAGAGAGAGAGAGAGAGAGAGAGAGAGAGAGAGAGAGAGAGAGAGAGAGAGAGAGAGAGAGAGAGAGAGGAGAAAAGCCAGAAACATATGGAGCGATGCTAAATTCTGTAAGACTACACTGGGTGTTGCTTACGATGATGAGCTATATGGAGGGATACTCATCTGAATGTAAAGGGTATCTCCAGTTTACTTAAACTCTCAAACTATAGACCATGAGATGATAAAGAAGGGGGAAATATATTTGCTTGTGTCCTTCCCATCTGATGTTTTTCATTGCACCACATGTTTCTCTTGAAAAATTAACATTTTCACACTGCTAGTTTGTATCATGTGGTCTTTTTTGGTGTTTTCTTGCAATGCCAGCTCTCATTATCTGTAGTGTGGTGTTTATTTAAGAAGAAATGCAAGATCCAGAAGCTCCAGGTGTGGGACAGCGCTGGCCAAATATGTGGCAGCAGTAAGCCAGGAAGAGAATGAATAGTCCCACAGCAAGTGACTTGCCCCTCCTAGCAATTGGCAGCACAGTCTGAGAGGTGGGAAATCTGGGATTTGTGTTTTATACAAGGTTTTTAAATGGAATTATCCTCAGGGGAGTCTTGCTTATAGAGAGAAGATAATAGGTTAGAGTGAGATGAATTAAACCTAAAAATGTTGGGTAAAATTCATGGCCATTCCATGGAAAGCAATAAATTGTCACCTTAAACAAGATTTAAAATATGGACAAATGGATAATATCCATCCATGAGCTCAAGTGCTCTTGAACTTGTTTCAAATTGTGGCTCATCACTTGCTGATTGTTTTCTTTTTATTTATTTATTTATTTATTTTATTGAATCACCATGTGGAAAGTTACAAAGCTTTCAGGCTTAAGTCTCAGTTACACAATGCTCAAACACCCAACCCTTCACCAGTGCACATATTCCACCACCAAGAACCACAGTAAAACTCCTCCCCACCCCCCCGCTCCACCAGCCCTTCACCCCGCCTGTGTAGCTGATAAATTTCATTTTACTTTCTCGTTACTTTGATTACATTCAACATTTCAACAAAAAACTCACTATTATTGTTTGGAGATCCCCCCCTCCAAAGTCAGACATGCTGGGAAGGAAGCATTTGATAATTTGTTTTCCATTGCTGACAATGAAGAGATATGAGGTTGTGTGGCCGCAAAAGTGGCCGCGAGGTTTTGGATTTCTGTGTTTTAGTATTTTAGTATCTAAGTCCAGAGAAATTTCTGCCGGAAGTTGCATCATTGCTAGCTCATACCTCTTTGCTACTTTATATTCCACATATGAGTGCAATCTTTCTACGTCTGTCTCTTTCTTTCTGAGTCATTTCACTCAACATGATAGTTTACATGTTGATCCACTTATATGCAAATTTCATGACTTCATGTTTTCTAACAGCTGCATAGTATTCCATTGCATAGATGTACTAAAGTTTCTTTAACCAGTCATCTGTTTTTGGGCACTCTGTTTTTTTCCAGATTGTGGCTATTGTAAACAGTGCTGCAATGAACATAGAAATGCAAATGTCATTTCTACTATACCTTTTTGCCTCTCCAGAATATATTCCGAGGAGTGGTATTGCTGGGTCAAATGAGTGCCCAATTTCTAATTTTTTGAGAATTGTCATATTGTTTTCTAAAAGGGCTGAACCAGTCGGCATTCCAACCAGCAGTGAAGAGTCCCTTTTTCCCCACATCCGCGCCAACACTGACTGCCTTTGTTTTTTTAGATGTGGGCCAGTCTCTGTGGTGTGAGATGGTATCTCATTGTTGTTTTGATCTGCATCTCCCTGATAATTAGTGATGTCCAGCATTTTCTCATGTGCCTCTCAGCCATTAGAATTTCTTCATTGAGGAAGTTTCTGTTTATTTCATCACCCCATTTTTTGATCAGGTTGGCAGTTTTCTTCTTGTGGAGTTCAACCAGTGCCTTATATATCTTTGATATCAACCCTTTATCGGGTGGGTATTGGGTAAATATCCTTTCCCATTCTGTAGGCTGTCTTTGTACTTTGGTCACTGTATCTTTTTGAGGTGCAGAAGCTTCTTAGTTTAAGGTAGTCCCATTTATTTATCTCTGTTTTCACTTGCTTGGACAGTGGCATGTCAGCTTTTAAGATACCATTGGCTACAATGTCGTGGAGGGTTTTTCCGACCTTGTCTTCAATGTACCTTAGGGATTCTGGTCTGATGTTGAGGTCTTTAATCCATTTTTATCTGACTTTTGTACATGGTGATAGGTGGAGATCTGAGTCCATTTTTTTGCATATAGCTCACCAGTTTTGCCAGCACAATTTGTTAAACAGGCTTCTCTTCCTCCACTTCACATTTCTTGCTCCCTTATCAAAGATTAGATGATCATATATTTGGGGTGGTGTGTCAGAATATTCAACCATATTCCATTGGTCTGCAGCTCTGCCTTTGTTCCAGTACCATGCTTTTTAAATTACTACCTCTTTCTAGAAGAGTTTGAAGTTGTTGGGAGGTTGATTCCTCCCATTTTCTTTTCCCCAAGAATTGATTTAGCTATTTGTGGGGGCTTATTGTTCCATACGAATTTCAGGAGTGCTTGTTCCATTTTTTTGAAGAATGTCAAGGGTATCTTTATATGGATTGCATTAAATTTGTACAATGCTTTGGGGAGTATTGCCATTTTGATAATATTAATTCTTCTAATTCATGAGCAGGGGATATCTTTCCATTTCATCGTGTCCTCTTTTATTTCCTGAAGTAGCATTTTGTAGTTTTCATTATACAAGTCTTTTACCTCCTTAGTTAAGTTGATTCCAAGGAATTTGATCCTTTGAGGCACAATTTCAAATGGGATTACTTTCATCATGTATGTCGCTTTCTTCTCTCTCATTATTTGCATATAGGAAAGCCATGGACTTTGCGGTGTTGGTTTTATAACCTGCAACTTTACTATACAAGTCTATTGTTTCTAAGAGCTTCTTGGTAGAGGTTTTAGGGTTCTCTAAGTATCATATCATCTGCAAATAGTGAGAGTTTGATTTCTTCCTTTTCTATCTGAATGCCCTTAATACCTTTTTCTTGCCTAACTGCTATTGCAAGTACTTCCAGTGCTATATTGAACAGGAGTGGAGAGAGTTGGAATCCTTGTCTCATCCCTGATCTCAGAGGGAAGGTTCTTAGTTTTTCCCCATTGAGGATGATGCTTGCTGTAGGCTTATGGCAGATGGCTTTAACTATATTGAGGAAAGCCCCTTCTATACCCATTTTGGTGAGAGTTTTCATCATACATGGGTGCTGGATCTTTTCAAATGCTTTCTCTGCATCTATTGATATGATCATATGGTTCTTATTTTTCTTTTGTTGATATGATGGATTATGTTGATTGATTTCCGAATGTTAAACCATCCTTGCATCCCCGGGGATGAATCCCACTTGGTCGTGGTGTATGATCTTTTTGATGAGTTGTTGAATTCTGTTTGCTAATATTTTGTTGAGAATCTTTTTTTTTTTTTTTTTGCTTTTTGGGTCACACCCAGCGATGCTCAGGGGTTACTCCTGGTTTTGCACTCAGGAATTACTCCTGGCGGTGCTTGGGGGACCATATGGGATGCCGGGGATTGAACCCGGGTCGGCCGCGTGCAAGGCAAATGCCCTACCCGCTGTGCTATCGCTCCGGCCCCTGTTGAGAATCTTTGCATCTGTGTTCATCAGAGATATTGGCCTGTAGTTTCCTTTTTTTGTGGTGTCTTTGTTTGCTTTGCTATTACGGAGATATGAGCCTCATAGAAACTGTTTGGGAGGGTTTCTGTTTTTTCAAGTTCCTGGAAAAGCTTGAGAAGAACTGGCAACAGGTCCTCTTTAAATGTTTGGAAGAATTCGGTAGTGAATCCATCTGGACCTGGGGTTTTGTTTTTGGGAAGACTTTTGATTACAGCTTCAATTTCCTTGATATTAATAGGACTGTTCAGGTATTCCTGGTCTTCTTGGTTCAGTCTTGGGAGAATGTAGAAATCCAGGAATTTTTCCATTTCTTCTAGGTTCTCTTGTTTCATGGCATACAGCTTTTCAAAGTAGTCTCTGATGATCTTTTGAATTTCTTTGGTTTCTGTTGTGATGTCCCCATTTTCATTTCGATCCTGTTTTTAAGGGTTCTCTATCTTTCTTTGTGAGTTTTGCTAATGGTTTATCAATCTTGTTTACTTTCTTGAAGAACCAACTCTTGGTTTCATTGATCTTTCGGATTGTCTTTTGGGTTTCCATGTCGTTGATTTCTGCTCTAAGTTTTATATCTCTTTTCTTCTGCCTGGTTTGGGCTTCTTTTGTTGGTCCTTTTCTAAAATCTTGAGCTGTGAAGTCAAGTTATTTATGTGGGCCCTTCCTTCCTTCCTGAGGAATGCTTGCAGAGCTAGAAATTTCCCCTTTTACATGGCTTTAGCTGCGTCCCACAGGCTCTGGTAGCTCATGTCTTCATTCTCATTTGTTTCCTTTTGATTTATTTCTTGATTTCCTTCCTGACCCACTCATTGTTCAACATCGAATTGTTTAATTTACAGGTGTTTGATTTGGTTTTCTGCGTCTGTGTGTGATTCACTTCTATCTTCAGTGCATCTTGGTCTAAAAAGATAGCTGGTACAATGTCTATCTTGCTGATTCTGTTGAGGTATGTTATGTGGCCCAGCACATGGTCTATTCTGGAATATGTTCCATGTGCGCTGGAGAAGAATGTGTATTCCCTTTTTGGGGGATATAAAGCCCTGTATAGATCTATTAGCCCTCTCTCTTCTATTTCTTCCTTCAGAGCCAGTATTTCCTTGGTGTGTTTTAATCTTCTTGATCTATCCAGGGGTTAGAGGTCAGTGTTGAACTGACTATTGCTATTGTGTTGCTCAAGATGTCCTTCTTAAGGTCTATTAGCATCTGTTGGAGGAATTTGGCTGGTCCCTCATTGGGTGCATACACGTTTAGGAGTGTGATTTCTTCCTGCTGTACCTATCCCTTGATTGATAAAAATTGGCCTTCCCTATACTTTCTAATCTTTTTCACCCTGAAATCTATGTTGTCTGATACTAGTAAGGACAGCCCAGCTTTTTTGAGAGAGTTGTTTGCTTGCATGATTGTTTTTCATCCTTTGACTTTGAGTCTGTTTTTGTTCTGGTTATTCAGCTGTGTTTCTTGCAGGCAGCAGAAGGTTGGGTTCAGTCTTTGAATCCATTTTTCCACTGTGTCTCTTAATTAGTGAATTTAGACCATTGACATTAAGAGAGATTATTTTTATGGGATTTTCCGCCGTCTTTCTGTAAGGGTTTGTTGTGCTTGTAGGGGTTCTTCTTGTCTTACAATAGCCCCTTTAGTCCTTCTTTTAGGTTTGGTTTTGAGTCTATGAAGTTCCTGAGCTGTTGTTTATCCCCAAAATAGTGTATCATTTCTTCGAGTTTGAATGAGAATTTAGCCAGATAAAGTATTCTTGGTGAAGCGTTCATTTCATTGAGTTTTTTCACTATATCCCACCACTGCCTTTGGCTTGGAGGGCTTCCTCTGATAGGTCTGCTGTGAATCTAAAGGGTGCTTCTTTGTATTCAATTTCCTTCTTCGACCTTGCTGCTTACAGTATAGAGTCTCTATCCATGACGTTCATCATTCTAACTATGATATGTTTGGGGTTTTTTCTGTTAGGGTCTCTTTTAGCTGGCACCCTTTGGGTGCCTTGAATATGGATGCCTACATTCTCCAGCTCTGGGAACTTTTCAGCAATGATTTGTTTGACTGTGGCTTTTTCATTGAGGTTGGTTCCCTGTCCTTCTGGTACTTCAATGATTCTAATGTTTTTTCTCTTGAAATCATCCCCTAGGACTCTGAGTTGCCCTAGAGCTATTTTGAGGTCTCTTCCCATTGTTTGTTGTTGCCTGTAGGCTTCTTGCAGCTCATCTTCAAGCTAACTGATTCTGTCTTCCACTGCAGTCATTCTATTGTTGAGGGCAGCCAAGGAGTTTTTGATTTCATCTACCGAATCCTTAATTTCTTTTTGTGGGTTTTTTTTATTTCTGCTCTGATTTCTTCCCGTATTTTCTCGGCTGTCTGTTGCAGGATTTCTGTCAGGTCCTCCTTTAAGTTGTCAATCTTTCCATTGAGTTCATTGAACATCTTGAGGATTTTAACTCTGAATTTTTTATCAGAGAGCTCAAGTTTGCAGAAAATGCCTACTGAGGTTTCTGAACTCATTTCATCGTCCTCTCCTTGCGGTAGGGATTTGTGCTGTTTCTTCATGTTGTTGTGGTGGTGTGGAAGAGGGACTTTCAAGATCAGTATCCCAGTTCCCTCTTGTTGTGAAAAAGGATTCTGGATGGGCTCGGTCAATGGTGCTTGCCTTTATATTTTCCCCTTCTAGAACATGGCCTCCCGCTCAGATGTTCCTCTACTCTTGATGTGAAGTCTTGTGTTTTATTGTCCTACTGTTTACGGATAGCTAGGATATCACTCTTGGACATGACATAGGTAATGAAAGTTGAGATGAAACAACATATTGATGGGTTTTAGGAGAATATCTGCGGCCAGAAAAGAGGCCACGCCCACTTTTGCCTAGGGGCCCCCACGATTAGGCCACGCCCCTTTCCCTACAATAGCACACACCTGCACAGGAAGAGAAAACAGCTTTGGTGCTTGGGGGCAGCGTGCCAGCCACTAGGGCGGCAGTCCAGGGGAAGAGGGACAGCTAGGGTGCTCAGGGTCCAAGGAGCAGGCTGGGACTCGGGAAGGGTGGGTCCACTTGCTGATTATCTTCTGACCTTTTCTTTTTAATTCATCTTTATTACTTATAAAATACCCACAGCTTAGCAATTATGATGTATTCTTCACACGCTCAGACACTTTAGGAAATGCTGTTCCCACCCCAGCTCTGCAAATTGGATCCTGGTTAGTCCAGCTAATCCAAGAAATCCCATGTCTCCCACTGGTGAATGATTAAGAAGGAAGATGTAAGACAGTTCTGCTCAATGTGAAAAAGCAGGCTGAGGACTTCTGAGGGAGTTCTCTGGTCCCTTAGAAAGAGATAGGGATATAAATGTTATCAATTGAGGGTATGATATCTCAACAAAGGATCCTTTATCTATAAGGGAAATCAGACAGGGCAAATTGTAAATATGTAAATAATTTTGCTCTTAGATAATATTTGGCCCATCATATCAACCAAACTAGAGTTTAACTTATGACTGAACTTTATGTTATATGACATCATACTTTTTTTCTTATTTCCTGATTTTGTTTATATTTTGGTTACTTGAAACCCCAAATGTTCAGAAAAAGTACTAAATACTTAGTAGATTGTAAATTATCTTAAATGGAATGAAATTGCCCTTTGTTCAAAAAATGTGTCATTGTTGGAAATAATCACTCTGGACAAGAATTGAGTGCTGAAAGTAGGTAAAAGGATATAGATCATAACCTTACAGTACCTGTACCTCAAATCATAGTGACTAAAAGGAGAGAGAGGGAGAGAGAGAGAGAGAGAGAGAGAGAGAGAGAGAGAGAGAGAGAGAGAGAGAGAGAGAGTGTGAATGAGAGAGGAATAGGGATGGGGGATGGAAGGAGGGAAATTGAGGTTATTGATAGAGGGAAAGGACTGGTGTTGGAACATTGTATGAATGAATCCCAATCATGGATAACTTTGTAATTGTTTATCTCACTGTGATACAATAAAATAAATTTTTGAAGTGTGATAGAAAAAATACAAGTTGCATTTTTTCCTCAAATGTAGGGAGCCATTTTACCTTACTTATCTTATTAATATTAATAGTCATCTTATCCTGTCACTATTTGTTTATCACTAGCTAACCCCATGCCACACCAAGCAAAGGTTGCCACTCCTAATCTTACTGACCTTATCCTATCAGCATTTGTTTATTACTAGCTAAAGCCTGTGCCACACCCTGCATTTCTATTGGGGGTCCTGGAATGCATAGTATATCAGCTCCTCCCAGCAGGCAAGCATAAAATACTGTAACTGCCATAGAATAAATGCCTTTTCTCCCTCCTCCGGGCTCTGCATCTGTTCATTCAGCTGGGTCCCCTTCTCAGCCCCACGAAGGGTTCTCCCTGCTGAACGGAACAAGACCTCCACATCGACTTCCACACTCAAAGTTTAGGAAGTGTTGAGGGATGACGCCAACTGGATGCAACAGAAGTAGTTAAATAGAATAACAACTTATTAAAAATCCTTAGACTCTATCTTTTCTTGTTGCAAAATTTTCTTTTCCCACTATAGGTAAAGATAATGAGAAATACCTAGAGATTTACTATTAAGATTGAATGAGTTGTTCTATATCAAGCCTCTAGAACAATTACACATCTCCTTTATTCCTAAAGTTTGCTTGTTGATAGCACTTAAACAAACAAAAAATTAGTTTTTGCTACCATGTCAGTGGTTTTGACTTTCTCCAAACTTATGTCTATTTGTAATTATATTTAGAAAAGTTTCCAATTATAACCATACTCAGTAAAGAATAAAATACCGTTCAATGATAAAATTCTATGATTTATTTTTATCATTTTAATTTATGTAATAAAAGCATATGTTCAACTGCCTGCCATTATTTCTTATTCATATTATAGAATTCTTTTGTTACAAATAAAAATGAATATCCAAGTGCGGTTAGTAACTTTGTTTATATGATTACTCATATACACTGATTCATTTCTAAAAGCATAAGGCTTTTGTGAATAATAATATCTAATAGTTAACAGTTAATCATCTTCTTTCATCTTCCAAAGTTTAATTTTTAAGTCACACCAGTCTATGATGATAAGGCATATATAAGTTATGTGGAGAAAACTTAGTACTTGTTAGATATAGCAATTTAAATGTTTGGAATACCTGGATTTAATTGGCATGGCTGGCTTTACTCCATATTGGATATGGCTTCATGGTAAGACTCCAAAACTGAATCAACATATACTCTGTCCAGCAAACACTCTTTCAATAGTTTCTGAGAATCTATCATAACTACTCTTGGTCTAGTATTCTCTCTCCAATGGAAGAGTCCCATTTGACAATCTTATTCTCTCATCTACCCACAAGGCCTGACCACAGCCATTAAAATCAACTTATTAGGGTTTGAGCTCCAGTACCACTGTGATATCTTGAATATCCCTGAGAGTCACTCCTGAGCAGACAGTCAGGAGTAGCCCCCAAGCTACTCTAGTTTAATTTTAAAATAAAGTGACACAAAATAAAATAAACTAATATATAATAAAATATAATAAACTAATAGAGGAACCATGTTGACTTTGCTATAATAAAGCTATAATAAAATAACTTTCCTTTCATTTCAGTTGGTATTTACTAAGTTCATAATAGTGACTTAACTCAAATAACTTCAGGAGGCATTTGCAAATATTATTTATTTGGATAAACAGTAACAACAACATGCTCTTCATATTCCTAGAGTGAGCAGATGCCATTGGACTACATTAGCATGCGACAGGGATGAATGGAGATGTTATTGGTGCCTGCTTGAGCAATCAATGAGCAATGGGATGACAGTGACAGTGATACAGTGATTTATTTGGATGAAACAAAATTTTTGTAAGATAGGCACTCTTAATTTTTTTTTCAGAGAGACTATATAAAACAAAGCTCCTGGAGGCAAGCACACGCACAACCTCTTATAGTCTAGCCCACTGATGTGCCTAAAGCAGCACACATGTGTTTGGTTTTAACATACTTGCCTCTTTTCGCTGATATACATTCTCTGTCCCACTCGGAGAGCCCGGCAAGCTTCAGAGAGTATCCCGCTGACACGGAATTCCCCTGATCCCATAAGAGCCTCCAATCGTTGGGAAAGCCAAGTAAGGAGAGGGTGCTAAAATCTCAGGGCTGGGATAAATGGAAATGGTACTAGTACCCACGGGAAAAAATTGATAAACAACGGGATGACAGTGACAGTGACAGATATTGTTAAAGGCAAATGTGTCTGCTGTGCATTTCTCAATATTTATTCCTTCGATTTTTACATAAGAAATGTGATTTCCAATACTGTTAGTGATTTTTAGCAACACCACACACACCACCAAAGCATCAGCAATGCCTTTCACCAATGCCTCAATATTTTGAAAGCTACGAAGATTAAAATCATATTCCATAGAGGAGTTCAACATAGAATAGATGTTGGGGCCTTTTCACTTAATCTTCTGTAATAGAGGATTGAGTCAAAACTTTTTCTTAGGAAAAGCTACATGGGTCTGTCTCAGCTAATGGGAAAAAGGAAATTCTTTGAGTTACACAATTCTTTCTGAGCTGTTGACTTGCTTCCTTTCTTATGGACATTGTGAATTATGTGGCCGGCCTGGTTTTCCTTTTCCCATTGGCTTCCAGCCACTACACTTCAGGTCACAAGTTCACCTATGTCATTTGTTTATATCTTGTGTGTGTGCTTCAAAAAAACATTCTTCGCTGGGCTTTTAGTGTTTGTTGTTTCGTGTATTTTAATGTTTCCTCATAAACCCATGTATATTCTTCCTGAAAAATATAGGGATGGTAGATATGAATAAGGAATATTGAGGGCAGTTAAATAAAAAAATGAAGAAAAAGATGACAGACGTGCTGAGAGGTATGCTTCTTAATGAGTATCAGAAACTTCAAAACATTTATCCCCAGAGACCATAGAATTTGTTGCATTCATGTTGTCACAATTGAAAGTGTTTTTGAAATCTCTCTTTTAAAATTTTCCCCTAACCACTTGACATAATGTGTAAACATTTCTATATTTTCAACACTCTGAAAAACCATTTCATTTTTTAGAAAAAAACCAAAAGTGTTTCTTGTGAAACCTGCTAATGTGTATGGCTCTATTCATTATGCTAGGCAATCAAATGGCTTTTAAAAATATGTGCATTTCAGGATGCTGTGACATAGCATAGGGCACAGGGACTTGCCTTGCACATGGTCAACCTGAGTTTGATCTCCAGCCCTCTGTATGGTCTATCCTAAGCCTTGCTAGAAGTGATACCTGAGTCCAAAGCCAGGAGTAAGCAGGAGCATCACCAGATGCAGTCCCAGACAAATAAACTAAAAATGTATTTCAAAAGCACATATATGTATATGTACATTTATATCAGTGTAAGGAGAAAATATATACTAAAATTAGCTAATAGAGCTGGAGTAATAGTACAGTGTGTACGGTATTTGCTTTGCATATAGCTGGTGATATAGTTTGATCCCGGGCATTTCATATGGTCCCCCAAACCTGCCAAGAGTGAGTACAGAGCCAGGAGTAAGCCTTTCACACTGCCAAGTATGACCCCGAAACAAAAGAACAAAAAATTAGTTCATGAACTGACTTTAAAAATGCTTCCCAAAGAATAGCTGTGCAAAGGAGTTTTCATTGTTACTATAAGGGTATGTTCTTTGAAGAACTGCATTAATTTGAATGTATTTGTTCTGATGTGTTTTAAAAGCATCTCACCACCTCCACCCCACCCCCACAATTTGATGTAAAAGAGAAGGTTTAGTAAAATGTTAGTCACAGTGACTAACATCACATCACAAGGCAAGTACATATGGGTTCCCACTCATTTAAGGGAAAGAGAAATGTGCTTGGAATCTTGGTCATTTTCCACCATCCTCTAAGTCACTTAGAGTTTTGTAGTGCATAGTGGGGATATGTGACTTCATGCCTTTTTTTTTTTTTGCTTGTTCCTAGAGGTGTGATGCAGTTAGTCAAGGGTAGAAAATCTATAACCATTTTGTAGCTAATAATAGACTATTTTTGAGTTTCTGTTAATGTTCTATTTCTTTGCTGTTCAGAAAGTTTCTTTTGCTTAGCATATGTTTAATATCAATTCTTTGGCATTTCTGGCATTATAAAGTATTATAGCTGCAAGGTTGTTCAGATATTATCCAGTTAAATAAAATAAAACTATAAGGCTCTTGGGCACTCTGAAGTATACATTGGAGGATCCAACTCTTTGTATAGAATTGTATGCTTGTGTTGAGGTTGCTTTAGAATTATGAAACAATAAAATCAGATAGTTTTAGAAGAAAACATTGGTAAGAGATGAGATTCCCAATTTTTTCATGTACTTAGATGACCAGTGGAAGAAAGAGCAGGGATTGATAAGACCAGGAATTATGGCAAAAGTTATAAGATAGTGATATATGCAGTTCAGACAAAGACTACTTTTACGTCTAGTTGGAAACACAGATGATAACTAATTTAACACAGGAAAGAGTAAATTTGAGCTATACAATAGACATATTAAAAATGAGGCAAAACATCAAAATAAGGAATGACAGAGGCCAGATTGATAGTGAAGGAAGCAAGGCACTTGCTTTACAGACTGCCTACTTGATTCAACACCTGAAATCTTGGATGATCCCCCAAGTACTGATAGGAGTCTTGAGTACAGACCAGGAGTACCTTAAGTACTCCTGAGTACCTTAAGGTGTACTCTCCAACACTTACATAGCCAAACCATCAAAACAAAATTAAAAAAACAACAAGAAAAACAATAAGAAGTGGAGACCCCATCATAAAACCTCTTCTCTATAGATAGAGTACTGTGTTACATTTGATTCTCCTGACTAAGTTGAACTTGAGTTGCCAAGAAAAGTGTTTAGCATATGTTTTGGTTAGACTATTAAAGGAAATGTGCTTTGTACAACATAGTCTCAACCCTGGACTATCAGATATACCAAAGAAAAGTGGTCCATGATTAATAGACATACACAGAATTTTAGAGTTGAGGAAACTAAGGTCAAAATACACATTTATAAAGTGAATTGAAATTACTGGAGCAGAGTTGGAACCGTTAGTGGATCTGCCTATATTTCCATTTCTTCTAATTTCCTGCTCAGAGTGGGAAGTCTTTTCTGGAGTAAATTTTCTGAGGTTCAAAACTTCCTGTTCAGGTCTTGTTGACTCTGATGACTAGACTGCTTTGTGGTGATTTCCTTGTAACGCTCAGAAATTCTAAAGATCTTAAATGACTTTCCCTAATTTCTGCAAAAGTCTGTTGCCTATCATTATGCTGATCTCTTGGGTCTTATATTTCAGAGCAATTATCTGGTTCACCCTTTGCCCTCTTGCTTCATAAACATCAACTGAAATGGAACATAATTGAATAGGAAAAAATGTTAATTAACCCTCACCTGCCCTTTGCAATGTTTAGGTTTTGAGTTAATTGAATGTCTCTGCTTATTAACAACTTGCTTTTGAAAAATGCCTCTGTGATTTTCATATTGTTTCTAAAGGAAGGATGTGAGAAGGAATGAGAGTGGGGACAATGGAGATTACATCTGGATAAAAGGGAAAGCAGGCTTACATTAACTTTTTATTGCTTTTGTCCTGATTCTTTAGTGTAAAATCCAATAAAATCATTTGTGGCTTGTGTGTGTGTGTGTGTGTGTGTGTTGTTGAAGTTCCACTTAGATGAACTTGGTCAAATCAGTTATCTAGAATTCATTCCTTTCTCTCTAAGACTGAGGTAAAAATAGAGTTATTTTCTAGTTATATTATGAGAATTAAATAAAATTAATGAAAAATCTTAGTTAATACCTTGTAACATTTAGTAGATATTTAGTAAATATAAGTTATTATCTTGTGCCCTGATCGAGTAGACTTGCCACATATTAACAAATACCTAGACACCATGATTTATAGTAGTGTTTATATTAATGTTTTAGAAATACACTGTCACTGTACCGCAGCCACCACAAAGAGTCAATATTCTACCATTAACTCTAGATTCATCTTCCCTCACCCCCAGATTAGCAGACTCAGTTTTATAGGTAGTTTCTGAAGGCCATTATCAGTTTGTTTTTTTACTATATATCCTTATATTCCACATATGAGTAAAGTATTCAATATCTGTCCCTCTGATTCTCTGAACTCAGTATGACAATCCTAAAGTTATAGAAAACTGCACAATTTCATATTCTATTGTGAATTTAGTCCACAGTTTCTTTATCCATGCATCTGCCATTTTGCACTTGGGTTGTTACCAGATCTTGGCTATTAATGTCACAATGAACATAGCTGTGTTGGAATCTGGATGTTAGGATAGAAAGATTTATAAGCAATCTATAAGAGCACTTGGAAAATAGAAAGTCACACTGAATGCAATGGTAGATGTGGCATTTAGCCATAAGAGATTTATCAATTTAACTTGAAAGAAGCTCATATATAGTCCTACAATATTCTGCATGGAATTGACACAAAGTGGTGTAGATCTCAGTCTTAATGACTCTTAGCAATTGTGTCTGTGCTTTTCTTTACTCTTCTCAGTAAATCCTCCTCACACCCAACTCTGATCATAGGGTTTGTGTTAGACTTGTTATAATCTTAAATGATCCCCTCCCCATTCTTTACAGTCACCATGTTTGTATGACAGTAAATGCTTGAATCAAACCAGATTCATCATAGATCTTCCTATAGTATGCTTTTTTTTTTCTTTTGAGAGGGAACAGGTTTGGACCATACCTGGTGGTACTAAGGGGCTTCTCCTGGCTGTAATCAGGGGTCACTACTAGTAGTGCTCAAGAAACCATATGCTGTGCCATAGACTGAACTGCATTCAAGGCAAGAACCTTACTCCCCTGTACTAATTTTTCAATCCCCAAAGCTTTCTGCAGGGGATAGTTTCCCACCCCTTCATTGAGTGTCCTGAAACATCTTTTTTTTTGTCATTATCATGATGAAGGACATTATTGGAATCTCTTGGGTAGAGTTAGCAATGAGTACAAAAATCCCCAAATGCCAAGAATTAGCTTTTAGAAGAGAATTATTCAACCCAGTGCATCAATATTATTGCTCTTAAGAAGCTAGAGCCTAAAGAATCAATTCAGCAGTTGGTGGATGGGAGTCACAGTCCAAGACTGCAGTATTAGAGAATGTTTTGTTGAACATGTGGGAAAGTTGGCATAGAGAGGAAAAAAAAGAAACTTGCCTTTACTTTTTATAAGTTCACTTTAAATTACTATTTAAACTAATTCTAATATTTTCCCCTCAGGATTTATTTATGGAGAAAAATTAATTCTCCTATTTTATTAAAATGATTTCAAATTGAACTTTTATTGCCTAGAACCTAAGGGCTCTGTATACTGAATATACACATTGAGTACAACTTTGCATCCAATTAAGGATAATGAAAAAAAATGTGAGTCCATTCTGGGGAAGAGGGTAATTTTTGTTTTGCCTTCTACTAGCTCTATTCTTTTACACTGTCCAACATCTAGGTTTCTGTCTCCTTATTGAAGGTAAGTACAGTAAATACTGTATATGAAAGACATTGTTATATGAAGTGTTAAGCATGGAGCCTGGATTATGGCAGGTGCCTCATGAGAATTCTCTATTTTGCATTATTTATGTCTGAAGGAGTGATTCATTTTTAAGGAAAATAGAGTATTTCTTGGTTGCTAATTATAAGATATTCCTTGAATTTTGGAATTTGGATACAATTATTAAGAAGTCTGATTTGAACTATTAGAAATAGTTGAGATAAAATAAAATATGAAAATCTGTGTTTGTGACTAGTTGAGAAGATTATTTTATCTAATTATGTTTTAAGAGATAATTGTGGGAGCAAATAGTAACTCCTAATTTTAATTCCGTATATAGAAACTTTCATTTTTTTTTGAGATGCATAGATTTTAGAGTACATGCAAAGGCAATTTGATTTATTTTCAGTTTATTTTACTACAGGATTCCTATTCAGCTCATATTTAACAAAATATATGTGCATAATTTGTTTTGGGGTCACAAAAATAGTCTTACACTAGCTCTGTGCTTAAGGCTCCCTTCTGGTGGTGCTCTGGAGGCCATACGTGGGCTGGGAATAGAGCCATAGGCAACGTGAGATCCCCTATGTTTAGTTAAAGGTAAATATTTCTACTCTCCCATCCCCCAATGATATCTTTTTAATGACCCTGTAACTCTCCCATGGCTCTTGCTTGTGAATCCTACAGGAAAGTGATACGCTCAGCTAAGGCCAAAATATGTGAAAAAAACCCACAAAAACCCAAACTAATAATAGAATGAAAGATAAATATTTTATAAAAGAATAAGTAGGAATAATATGCTTTGTTGTAGATCTAATGACTTAACTAAGCTCACTCTAATCTATCTCCACAAATGATGAACTTATGTTTAAATGTTTGATGCAATTAAAAAAAAAAGGGAAGTTTTGCTTCTCTGCCCCTGTTAGAGCTCAAAATGACATCCTTCACGTTAGATCCTGGACAAGTTTCACTGGCATCAGTATTTTCTAGGCTAATTTGCTTGGAGGAGAGAGCTGTGAATTAATATTTAATGAGAAATTTATAGCATTAATCCTCATTTCAAGCTAAATAAATGAACTTGATGCAGCTGAGGTGTTGGCTTAGCACTCATTATCTGGGCATTGTATCATTGCAAAGCTTTGCTTCTGCATAACAAACTTTAGTTATGTTTGGTTCTCTTTACTTTAGTCCTTATATTTGAAAGGACTTGAAGAAAACCACGCCATGCCCAAATATGGGGTCTCTGGTTAGAAAAAAAAATTTGGAATCAAATTTCTCAAAATCTTTCTTCACTAACTGAACATGTTTTTTAGCAATAATTGAGTCCACATGGCTGTGTGAAAGTATATTTCCTTCATAACATTACTGAGATGTGTTAAAGGTCCGCATCATTGATTTAGAACAAAGGTATATCCAGGGAATGAACTTCAAGTTTTTTGAGAATAGAGTCTGCTGAGTACTAATATTTTTATAAATATACTTTATACATAAACCTAATATAGTTTATATTTTTTACAAATTAAATAATGTGAAACAAATTTTGTGCTTTTTAACTTTAATTTTAATATTTTGGACCTGCTGCATTGGATGAAATAACATCCTTAATTGGTTTCCTTCTATCAGTATTGAAACACAGATGACACAATTTGTTTTATTTAGTAAAACAGGTATCCACAGTACATTTTGGCCTCAAAACTAATCATTAACAGCTCAAACTACATATGTGATCCTTTTCCATAAATTTTCTTCCCTCAATAAATGGGATTGACATCTCATGTTTGTTTATCATACTTATCATGTAAATATACACATGTGGTTTTGACATATGTATTTTTCCTCTTATATTTAATTGTATTTTTAAATTTAAAAATATGAATCATATTTTATGTGGTATTTTAGGACTAAAATTATGAACCTAGATTTAAAATTGCTTAATATTGATGTGGGTACACTTTAATTACATAAACAATTGAGTAACAGTGTGCATACAGTAATCTCTAAGAGAGACAAATGTTGTCAAAGTAAAAGCTTGCCTAAATCACAGAAACATATACAATTAATAGCTGAACCCACTTGAGACACCTATTAGTTCTTAACTTAAAATGAGGACAACTTGTTAGGGAAGCAATCCAAGCTTCTCTCACTAGGCCTGGAGAGGCAGCAAGCAAAGAAAACACTATACTGTGTTTTCTAAGTCTGGATTCTAATCATAAGTCACCGACTGGTGTTAAAATGTTGAGCAAAAAATTGGATCCTTTGAAAAATATTTCCCTTATCTGTAAAATGAAGTGAAAGATTTTGATTCTGTCTGTCTTCTTTCAGCAAGAGATTTTCAGTAGCAATTGGTATAATATATGTGAAAATTATGAAAGATAAAGTTCTTTATTAATATTAGGTAAAGAGAGCTGAGGAGCATAAATAATTTGTGTTGAGATAACTGAGCTCTTTATGTAGCACAGAGATCTAGTTTTAATTTTTTTTAATTTTTGCACTATGATTTCTTATTTTTAATTCCTGTTAAGATATTTTGTTTGCTGATTTTCTTTTGGTGGGGGTATTCTGTGAATTTTAGCAAAGCAAGCCACCGAGGCCTTCACTGAGATAATTGATTGAGATAAGAATACAGGCAGAAACAGCTTGTAAATTTATTCCCTAATCAGTATCCTCTGTGATTTGAGCAAAAAGTAAAAACACCTGAAGTTCAAAGTGCTTTTCATACTCTTAGATACCTAGGAAAGTTCCCAGCTGTCTTCAAATCATATCATGTGGTGGTTGGAATTTCAAGTGCTTTTCCGGAACCTCCTACCTGCAAATACTGGGCAGTCTCCTCTTGGCACAACATCAGTATAATTTGTATATGCTGATCTCCTGGAGCCTGGGGAGTGAATGATGAAATATTCATGCTGGTGACCATCCATTTTCACTCCACTAAAAGCCTCTGCTATCATCCTCTTGAAAGGAATTGTGAAGTTGCCTGCTGCTAAAATATGCCTGGGTTTCTGTGAAAAAACCCCAAGTTGAGTTCAAGAAATCAGTTTTCCAATTTGAATCAGCTGCTCGAAGTGGATCTTGGATGAAACTATGAGAACCTGTCTCCGTGACCTACTGCTATTGTTTTCACCTCCTTACTGAGAACATGTTTGGCTTCTGTGCCTAGAATTTCACTATGGTTAGAGATGTGTCCTAGCTCACAGGTAAATAAGTCTGTGGACTAAGAGCAATGCTGATATATTTTTATTTCTCCATTTTCTAACGTTGTAAGACTCATTTTAGGGGATCATTGAGGCATGACAGCTGAGGATCTCTGAATTACCCTAGTGGTTGCTTTCATTTAAAATTATCAGACCTGAAGCTGGAGAAATAGTACAGTGGTGAGGCACTTGCCTTGCATGGCTGCCTAGGATTCAGTTCCTGGCATCCCATATGGTCCTCTGAGCCTCTGAGGAGGATCTCAGGAGTGATACCTGAGCACAGGCAGAGGACTAAGCCCTGAACACCAAAACTGGACAAGGCCCCCAAACCAAAAGTAAATGATTACTAGACCTAAGTCACAAATTCAGAGTCAAATTCCAATAAGTAAACGTGTTGCTCCAATTAAAAACAAACTGTTTTGTCTTCTGTGCTTTAACTATAGCTCCAATCTCAGGGAATTTGGGGGAATACATGTCCTGCTATTTATAAATCTATTGTGTTGTAAGATCTTTATTCTTGAATTTTCACCTGCCACCTTAGGTGACAAGTATTAAAGAAAAACATCCAGTTTTTCATACCTGTCTTCTATGAAGGCTGTAAATCAGTTTGGGTTTCTGGGACCAGAATCTAGATTCAGGTAGTTTATTAAGGAGAAGATCCCAGAAAACAGGGTTGAGGTAGAAATGATGTGAAAGTAGAAGGATTAGCAAATACAGTCAATAATGTGTATGGTGTACATAATTGACATGGTAACCACTATGGATCTGAGTTTAGTTCCATGACATACCCTTTGAGGACTACTACTTCCAGTATATGAATGGATAAATGGATGACAAATAAAGTGTCCACTGAATCCCCTCTCCCTTTATTAATTGATGACCCTATGAGTCAGAACTGCCCTCTTTTTGGCTTATCCTGTTATTGGAAGGTATTCTGAGACAGAAAAATAGAAACTATAGAACATCATATGTGTGCCTTTACTATATGAACAGAGCCTCTACTCCATGGAACCCTCTACTAAGGCTGCCCATAAGTTAGAGGTGGGTTGAATGACTGAGATGCTGGCCCCCACAGAATCTTCTTCAGTCCAGCAACTCTTCAGGTAGGAGATATTTAGGTTCCCTGAAGAGGAAAGAACAATAAGAGTAATAAAGGAAATCAGTATTGAGAAAGGAAGCAGATGCTTTGTAGGAAGATAGAGGTTGGAGAATAGTAGCTGAGTGACTTATGTCAGACAGGGATCAAGTAGAATCATGTTCATATGCTATGTACCCATCTCATTCTGTGTCATTACCTCCCCATCTCATGCACATTTCTTTTTTTATGATTTTTATACATTTTATTTTCACAAAGTAGTTCACAATCATTCATTATAGATAATATTCAAACACTCACCCAACCAGTGAGCATCTTCATAAGAGGGAAATTTGTGAAGGTTGTTGTATTTCATTCTGGGGCCATTTAAGCCCATATATACAAGAATACAAGCAAGTATGTTAAAACCAAACACATGTGTGCCACTTTAGATACATCAGTGGGCCACAAATGTGGCCACATACTCCAGGAAATACCACATTGCTCTCTTCTGGGAGCTTTATTTTATAGTCTCTGGATCTTGGCCGTTGATGAGATTGCATGGCACTGGGGGCAGTTTGTGGGTGTGACTGCCAAGCTACTGGAAAACGGAGGATCTGGGTGGAGGAGGCCCAGTCCCAATCTGAACAGGCTTGGAGATCTCAGCCCCAGGTCCCGCACACCTAGGTTCCTCTGCTGGTTCTTTCATGCGTGAGGCTTGTCCGAACATGTGGAGAGTGGCCTTGAGCATGGCTGTGGCTGATATCTCAGCCCCAGGTCCCGCATACCTGAGTTCCTCTGTCGGTTCCTTCATGGGTGAAGCTCATTTTAGCATATGGAGAGTGGCCTTGAACATGGCTGTGGCTGGGTTCTGGAGATTTTTGGCTGCTTGGCGAGGGGAGAGAAATTCAACCCCACCCCCTCCGAGGTGCCTCAGTGAAGATAGCCTGGTGTGGGGTCAAAAGATTCTGAAGATCTGCAGAAATACCTCTCAAATCTTTGAACTGCAATGTCATTCACATTTCTTTTCCCTCTTGTGTGATTTTACTGTGCTGTTTTCTTAACTTGCAAACTGTTCTTACTAGTCCCATATGGCCTTCAAATTTCCTTGTTGGCTTTTTCAATGACATATTCTGTGTTCAGAATAAATCCCCCCTTTTGCATCTCACATACATTTTTATTTATTATTCACTCATATTTTAATTTATTAATTCACTCAACAACTATTTATTGAATGCCTTTTATGTGCCAGGAACACACACTGCTTTGTGTTCAGATTAACAGTATCCTATACAAGCCATCTGAATCCAGTGCTGTGATTTCACGGTTTGGGCAGTGGCCCTCAAACTGATTGATAAAGCACTAGTAGCAGCATTTTCTCCAAACTTGAAAATGCCATTTCTGGGTCTCATCCCAGACCTATTGAATCAGAATCTCAGTACAGAGCCAATTATTATGTTTTAACTGAGTTTTTAGGTAATTCTGAGAGCTGTAATATTTTGAGCATCAGAACATTCCCAAACTCTAGCCATAATCAGAAATCAATAAGTTGTCACTGAATTTGATTAGATTTAATATCCACATGGGGATCCCTGACCTGAGCACTTAGGTGCATTTGAATCATGAATTGTTTTAAAATGCAAAGGCTCAAATGAAGAAACTATTCCCAGTTCCAAAAGAATAGCACTCTCACCCATGAGGTGCTTGGAAGCTCTGAACTCTGCTCAGTTAATACCATACTTCACTATCAGTTTTCATGCCAAGTTTTTCTTTTGTTTTCTATACAAATACACAGTGTGATCTATATGTAATTAAAAAAAACTGTGCCAATAGTACTGAAAAGAAAGGTGGTGATTATATGGTGAAATATGGTATGCTACAGAAGCATGAGTAGAGCATAGCAGTGCTGGTGGGAGTCAAGTTTGAGTTGCTTATTTACACCTCTCCTCATGCAGAGGTCCCTAGGACCACATGCCTGTCCAATGTGAATGACAAGGTCCCTGTAAGTCAGTGCTGCCCTGTAGCTCTCTGTGTCTTGCCAAACACCAGGTGAGAATGTCCAGTTCATGAACAAAGTGTGACCTTGGGAGTGGTAGAAGTTGTAGGCGTGAACCAAACTTTAAGTCTAAAACGCTCTTTCTCATTATAGGGCAATAACTTATGCCCAATACAACTAGAGGGAAAGATAAAACTAATGTAGATGTCCCTGGGAGACAGAATGTCTCCTTGAGTTAATCTCCCCAAGATAATTTCCTCTGCCAAATGTTTATCTATGTTAATGAAATGATCAATCACACCTATGCCCTTACCTCAAACTCCCTCATATGTTCTATAAGTATGCCAGCAGCTCTGCAATAAATGGGCCATTTTCACCATCAGGCTATGGTACCTCGTCTCCCTTTCTCTCTGTCTTTCTTTCTGCTCGGGAGGCCTGGGGAGGTAGGGAGGCAGCTCTGGGTCGCAGCATCCCTCATTTTATTTTGTGGACTCACAATAAGTGACTTTGTAACTTTTGTAATTCATGATGATTCATTTCAAAAGAAAATAAAAGAAAGAAAAGAAGGGTTTACAGGCAAAGGAACAACTAATATTGGCAAGCATGGTTGAGTGGCACAGATGGAATCAATATCTTACTGGATGCTTCCTTAATTAATGAATAAATAACACCTTTGACCTATTTTAAATTTATTTGATGTTTGGTTTCTGGGTCATACTCTGCTTTGCTCGGGACTTACTCCAGGCTTTGTGTTCAGGGCTCACTCTGTGTTCGGGAATCACTATGGCAGAGCTCTGCGGGAACCATATGGCATGCTAAGCATTGAACCAGGGTCAGTCACATGTAAAGCAATCACCCTACCCACTGCACTATTGCTCCAGCCCCCAAAATAACTAAATCACTTCCTCTGAGGATCAAGGTCTTGGGCAACTGTGTCAAAACAGGTGTGTGATGTTGCCAAAACTTGTCAAAGTGTCCAGGAAGTTAATGTTTGTTCAAGGAGTCCTGAAAAATGTGTGCTGGCTCTTCAGGTTGCTTTGCTTTGTCTCGCTTCTTGCAATTTGGTTTCACTAATCTGTATTCGTATCAAAGATCGGGAAATCACATGCCTTTCACACCCTGCACCATTTTTTTTTTTTTGCTACTTTGGGGGTGTTCACACCTGGCGATGCTCAGGGGTTACTCCTAGTTCTACACTTAGGAATTACTCCTGGTGGTGATAGGGGGACCATATAAGATTCTGGGAATCGAACCCGGGTCAGCTGCGTGCAAGGAAAACACCCTACCTGCTCTGCTTATTGCTCCAGCCTCCCTGCCACCATTTTTTAAAAAATATTTTTTATTAGTGAATCACGGTGAGGTACAGTTACAAACTTATGAACTTTCATGTTTGCATTTCGTTTACATCCCTCCACCAGTGCCCATTCTCCTCCACCAATATTCCCAGTATCCCTCCTACCACCTCCACCCCAACCCCCACCACCCCACCCTGTCTCTGCGGCAAGGCATTCCCTTTTGTTCTCACTCCTGTTGGGTGTTGTAGTTTGCAATAGAGGTATTGCCTGCTACCATTTTTAAACTATTGTACAGCATATGTCAGAGAGCCTTTTAAAATTTAAAGAAAGAAAAAATAACTGGAGGAATTCTGATGATTGTTGTAGCTTGATGGGGCAAGATTGGAGTGTGGGGTGAATGGGAACTTTCTTTTGAGTTAGAGCTCTAAAGGAATTTTTTTCTGTGGCAGAATCTGTCTTCAGGATTTAGCCCTTGTGGCTACAGTGAAGAAACTGTGATGCATTTTGGAAATTACACAGGAGCACTGCAGGAGACATGCCCCATGACTAAGAATGTTGCTTTAGATCACGATTCTTGGCATTTATCCTAAGGTGAAGTCAAAGCAATCTGTAATCATTTCCAGAGCCCTCCTAAAATTCTGTACCTTAGAAGATCTTCCATTGAGGGGGGTCAGGTTCAAAGCTTTCCTATTTCTAAAAACATCTCCACTTCAATTCTTATTCTAAAAATAAGGACCAATATCTTTAACAAGATCTATGAAATATTGCAGATCTTATACCTGTGTCACACCTATTCTTCCTCTGGATCTTAGGTCAAGTTATTTTTTTCCATGAAAAAGTTCCTAGTTCCCTCCTGATTTTAATTTGTTCTTATTATATGATTAAGCGCAACTACATACCATTTATTTTTTTTGTATTTGTCTTATAGTA
Organism: Sorex araneus; assembly: GCF_027595985.1. Classification (NCBI taxonomy): domain Eukaryota; kingdom Metazoa; phylum Chordata; class Mammalia; order Eulipotyphla; family Soricidae; genus Sorex; species Sorex araneus. The sequence continues at coordinate 25,682,855 of NC_073305.1, forward strand.
CTCATAAATGCAATTGCTTGATTAGTATAGGTCTTCCTCATGAGAAGAGAATAGGAATTATTCCTATGTTATGTTCATAATCAGTTGTTAAGTGCCAAGAACATAATAGACCTACAATACCAATTTATTGAAGGAATGTATGAATGTTTACCTGCAAATGCAACTATAAATTAGAATAGTAACCCTATTTAATTGATTTTCTGGTCTTTCTTTCAATGATAATTCTATGTGTTGGATAAAATAAAGATAAAATAGTCATTCTGAAAATTTAATGCCCTGTCTTTGACATTTTGGAGGACTATCCAGAAAAGCAAGCTTCAATATTCTCAGTGGAAATATAGTACAAGTGCTGATATGGGCAATTGCCTGTGTTTTTTTTAATTTATTCTTGCTTATTTTTTGAGAAAAGGCAACTTGTTAATTAGGGAGATGCATATGACTTCTTCATCTATGACATGGGAAATAAAAGTTCATTTTGCTGAGCATCAACTATTTTTTAAAAATCTTGTTTCTATTGACTTGCCATTAGCTTACAATACTACAGAATTTCTGGGATACAGCTATAGGGCCTAGAAAGTCAAAGAATTCAACATATCACTAACAGATTTTCAGTGCCATTCCACCATCAAAAAGGCCCCCAAATTAATTTCTCTCGCCATTTCCCTCTAGTACCCATCCTAATTTTAATTGTAGTACTGTAGCACTGTCGTCCCATTGTTTATCGATTTGCTTGGGTGGGCACCAGTAACGTCTCCATTGTGAGACTTGGTACTGTTTTTGGCATTTCGAATATGCCACAGGTAGCTTGCCAGGCTCTGCCATGCAGGCGGCATACTCTCGGACCGAGGTCAGCCTCATGAAAGGCAAATGCCCTACCCACTGTGCTATAGCTCCAGTCCTTACTTTTAATTAAGTCTATGAATTAGTTGGATTTTTTTTGAGAGTTATAATAAATTTGTTATTTGTGTTTCACATATAAGTGACACATCTGTTTTTTTACTTCTTTATTTTGCTTAGCATAAACACCTCAAGATCCATATATTTTGCCCTAACATGCATGATTTGATTTTTCTCTAATGGCAGAGTAGTATTTCATTTAGTATATCTACCATAGCTTCTTTATCCATCTATCTATTGAAGGGCATGAGCCCTTACTATTTTTATGACTCTGTACTTATTACAATTTCTTTCTATGAATAATGGCCCATCGTTGTGTTTTTGATAGCTACAGTGGAAGACCCAATGACCCATTGTATCTTCATTCAGGTAAGTGGTGAAAAGCAACTAACTGAGGAAAACAGGATCTGACATTTACGAATGTGACATTTTTGCCAGGTATCATATGAATCGTACTGTTAAGTTAATCCTCTGTTTCAACATCAATTGACCCTAACACCTATGTTTGATTTGGAAGGTTTTAAGTATCATCCCAGGTTTGAAATTCAGTGAGTTAGTGTTGTTTCCCATGTAAAAGGACTTATTAAGAATTGGTCAGAGACCAAAGAATTAGCGCTTTAGTTTGTATCCTTCCACCCCAGACACAAGTTGTGTGTAATGACTTCTATAAATTGCTTCTCAGATTTCTCTCTTGTCAGTCACTCTCTATTGCTTCCTGTGTGTAGTCTCAGAAACAAGCTGAGAAAGTGGTCTGAGAAGAGGCTTCTACCATAGTTTCACTAATGCATAGGTGCCTATTAATCACTTCAATTTTAATGGGGTTTTGAATGAAACCACTAATGTGGCATGAACATCATAGGTGTCTGCGGGAATCTCCTGTTGGTTGGGAGGCATCAAACAGACTGATGAGAATAGATGAACTGAGCTTATGTTTGATGTATTTAACGTATCGGTAGCACTGCACTGTAGCACTGTCATCCCGTTGTTCATCGATTTGCGCAAGCGGGCACCAGTAACGTCTCCATTACTTGTTACTGTTTTTGGCATATTGAATATGCCAAGGGTAGCTTGCCAAGCTCTGCCAGGTGGGCAGGATACTCTCGGTAGCTTGCTGGGCTCTCGAGAAGGATGGAAGAATTGTACCCAGGTTGGCCACATGCAAGGCAAATGCCCTACGCACTGTGCTATCGCTCCAGTCCATTTAACATATCATAATATATTAGTTATATTATGATCCATGTTTTTCTCTATAGGATGATAGTGGTTTGGTGACATACCTAACTGTGTTGATTTGGAAGATTTTAAGTATCATTCCAGGTTTGAAATTTAGTGAGTTAGTGTTGTTTCCCATGTCCTTCCAGTCCTGTGTGTGTGGGGAGGGCTAAAGGGGGTGTGTGTCACTCCTGGCAGCGCTCAGAAAACTGGTCCCAGAGATCACACCCACGCATCTTGCATGCAAACCATGTACTCACCCCTTTGAGCTAAATCATGGGTGTATACATATACATATGTATATATGTTATTATTATTATTCCCACCTTGAAAACTTTGCATATTGAACTGTGAATAACACCCTGGGCATTTTACACTGATGTTCGTAGTTTGTATTCTCAACCATTTAAAAAATATTAACTGTGTTTTCTCTCGAAAACTCAGAAAATGCCTCCAAGGCTCTGAGAGACCTTGAATTTCACTTAATTCCTGTGCCTTTTGAAAAGAACTATTTATATTTTGAAAGAATAGGGAGATTGATTTTTTAAAAATCTATATGCAGAGCACAGTGATAGATACTGTGCATGTCATTTCATATGCAGGTATTTATAATATGCTTGTGAAAATAAAAATAATATTCCACACATTCTGTAAAACTGTACTCTAAAAACAACAACAAGATAACAAGGGAGAAAGGGACTTTGAGAAGGCTTCTGAGAAGCTATTCAACTTTGAAATGGACTCACTATTAATCCTAATTTAAGATACTGGCTTAGGGTTTGGAGGAATAGATATGGAATAAACTATCTGTCAGACCTGCAACTATATAGTTATGAGTGTAAATCCCTGGGATCCCACACGTGAAATTATGATCCTGGCAGCACCTCCTTTTTGAACTTGACAACTTTACTGCCAGTGGACCTTGGCTATGCAAATAATTCCCACCTGTTCTCCATCTAAGTGAGTACACCCACCCATTAGGGGGGTGCTGTAGGATAACATAGCCTCAGTAGTTTAGGTTTATTGGGTTACTCCTGTTACAGTGCTCCTATTCCTCTGTGTTTATTTGTAGCTTCTTTCTTAGTGTTCTGTTGACTTGTAAATAATGTTTTTCTCTTCTCCTTTGCATAGTTTATTCATAGCAAGTCCTTTTTGTATGGACACAGGAAGACTTAACAAATGTTATGCTTTTGTAACCTGGGAGTCATTTGACTCTACATGATATTTTCCTCCAGGGCATCTGTTCTCTTGACCTAAGCCTCAGCTGCCCTTACTTCCTAGCACCCCCAAAGCACGGTCCCGACGTGGGACAAGAAGGACCCAGGGCAAGCGGTGAGTTGTGTGCTACCCTGGCATCGAGATGGGCCTGGCCAAAGTGCCTAATGCTTAACTATAAGTTAAGAGCTTGATCATGGACAAATGTTGTCATGATCCAAATAGTGATACTAGATTTGGACCCTGCTAGGGTGAGGAATGATTAATCTGGCCTGAGTGCTGTGGTCTGAGCCTGTGGCAAGATGTTGCCAGGAGAGCTGCCTTGCAAGCCTCAATGTATCCCTTGCTATGTCCATACAAAAATAACTAGTATTAAGATGTTAATAAGTTCCTGGACTAAGGAAAAGAAAAAAACCTTAAGAGTGAGGAAGTGCTTTGGAGTGCCCTGCCCTCAGGAAGGGCTTTCTTATGTTGATTTGGCTACCTGGCTGGTTGTAGCCTAGAGGGCAAGGTGGGAGAGACTAGAAGAGGAGGAGAGAGAGAAGCCAGAGAGAGGCAGCAGTTGGGCAGTAGATCCAGAGAGAGGCCGGAGCTGGGAGTGCGGGAGATGAGAAAGATTGAAGATTGAATAAATGGTAACTAATCAGCAACCAGCTTGGTCCTCGTTCTTCCTTCGCCTGTCCTTGACCACCGGCCGTCCCGATCCAGTCCACACACTGCAGTTCCAGAGCACCGAACGCGGGTGGTGAGACAGAGCTGTCCGGAGAGCCTGCGAGTGCACTCGCCCCTAGGCGAGCCTTAGTTTTTTACAGGGTGCCACCTCTGGTGATAATAACTAAAAAGGTATGTGCATACCACCAGCAGAAACCACATGTGTGAGCAGTGCAGTGACCCCTGCTGGGGACAGAAACCTTTACTTGTTGACCTCAACTAGCTTGAGGGCACAAGTGCATGAACTGTAATCTTGGGTGTGTCACCCCAAATGATTCCCACAGTCAAACAAGACAGGGAAGAAGGAGAAGGAGCAATTGGAGAGGGAAGAGAAAGAAAGAGGAGAGGGAGAAGAGGAGAGCATATAAGCACCACACACAAAATGTTTGTGTGAATCCCAGGTCATTGTTACAGTAACCTCTTCATCCACAACAATAAAAGGAAGTGGAGGTGGAATTGAAATTAGAAAAAAAAAAACTTCCTAGTAACATAACAGGATTTCTTTCTTACTTTCTTTTCCTTTAAAGGTGAAGGTTGTTTGATGGAGTGAGTTATAAAGAGAAGTTGACAACTGCTGAGTGAAGGTCAAATATCAGAGTGATTTGTTCAGTAAACACCTTCAGGGCTGAGTACTTGGAAAAACTGAGGGAATACACAAAGTTTGGGCTAACTGAGCAGAGGACCCAATTGTGTTCGGCAGAAGCTTGTTATAGTTTAGGATTAGGTATTAGCAAATAGCAGTGGTTGACTGGGGCATGTGATGAGGAGGCTGGAGAGATAGTACAGCAGGTAGGGCACTTGCCTTGCATGCAGCTGATCCGGGTTTGATTCCTGGCTCTCTGTATGGTTCCCTATGCCCGACCAGGAATGATCCTTGAACAAAGAACACAGCACTAAAGAACACTGTCATCCTGTTGTTCATCGATTTGCTCATGTGGGCACCAGTAACGTCTCTATTGTGAGACTCGTTGTTACTATTTTTGGCACATTGAATATGCCATGGGAAGCTTGCCAGGCTCTGCTGTGCTGGGCGGGATATTCTCGGTAGCTTGCCGGGGTCTCCAAGAGGAAGAATCAAACCTGGGTCAGCAGCATGCAAGGCAAACATCCTACCTGCTGTGCTATTGTTCTAGATAGAACAAAAAACATAGATCTGAGAACTTTTGGGTGTGACCCCTAAATAAACAAAAATATGGGATGAGAAAGAAAACATCTCTAAGACAATCTGACTTCTGCATTCTACTGTCTTAATAACCCTATTTTATTATCATGCAAAACCAAATTTACATAGGGACTGAAGCAATAGTACAATAGGTAGAGCACCTGTCTTGCACATGGCTGACCTGGGTTTGATCTCCAGCACCCTGTATGGTCCCCTGAGCACTGCCAGGAGTAATTCCTGAGTGCAGAGCCAGAAGTAACCCCTGAACATCATCAAGTGTGGCCCCAAAACCAAAAAAATTACTTTACATAATAAAAATATTCTTTTATGAAAACACAGCATCATATTTATCACATTTTTGATAGTTGAACACACCCATGCAAACACACATAAAGACACACACACACTCTTTATATTGCAGAGAGAACTATGCTTCAAGAACTTAAATAACTCCTACAAGCTATTAAAAGTAGGTCTGTATTTATATTCAGTCTTATACTTTTCTTCCTCTAAGGGATTTGGAATATCTTAAATGTTGAAATTCTATGATGCTTCTTATAAAATCTGTATATGGAAAGGAATTAATGAATGCAAGTGTGATATGCAAACACATACACACATATTTCATCAGTGCTTTTCAGTGGAATTTTTTTCTCTATACATCAAGATCATATATAACTCACTAAATTCTTCTAATGGAAAATCTTGATTTGATGTCAGGGAATAAGTATCTAGAACTTATTCCCTGCCCACCTTAGCATTTGATTCTCCCTGGCAATTCAAGAAAAAAAAATAGCACAGGATAAGTACTTATTCAACTGCAGTTCTAGATATGTATGTCATGAAATTTCAAGATCTTCCTGCCTATGTGTTAGTATTATGTTAGAAGGGAAAGAATGAGTTCTCAATATGTGCTTAAAAAGCTCATGTAATGCCAGGTTGACAGTGATAGCCATATCAAAATGATATCGTTTTGAGACATCGTTTCTCAAAACAATATAATAATAGCACATTTTCATGGATAGCATCCTGTTCTTAAATTCAGTGGTCTATATTCTGGATGTTTTACTTATGAGTTCTGGAGATTTAGAAAACTAAGACTGTAGCACTGTAGCACTGTTGTCCCATTTTTCATCAATTTGCTCAAGCGGGCACCAGTAACGTCTCTATTGTGAGACTTGTTGTTACTATTTTTGGCATATCGAATATGCCACGGGTACCTTGCCAGGCTCTGCCGTGTTGGGCGGGAGTCTCTTGGTAGCTTGCCAGGCTCTCCAAGAGGGACTGGGGAATCGAACCCGGGTCAGCCGTGTGCAAGAAAAATGCCCTACCCGCTGTGCTATTGCTCCTGTCCTGCTAGAAAACTAAGACATAACACTAAAATGGTAAGCATGAAAGTTCTTTGTAAGTTGTGTGACCTGGTTGAAATGAAAAATATTAGTTATCAATGATTGCTCACCAAACTGCTACTGTTTTTTTCTTAGTTTCATTAGTTCTTATGCTATTGAAAGATCTTTAACAGGATCAGTACTAAGTCATAAAAGAAATAAGTAAATAACTTTAAAAAAGGTTGCTCCAGAAAACCAGAGCTTGAAGAGATCACAGCAGTTCTAGAGGTCAGGAGCTTAATATTCTAGGAACTCAAACTAAAACCCAAAATGAATGAAATTTAGACACTTTGCAACACAGGCACTACCAGCCCTAATGAAAATTTATTGACCTATAATAAACAATTTAGATTTCATTTTTAAAAACACGTGAGGAAGCTTGATGAAAAGAGTTACTGGCAGCTGCAAAGTAAAGGTCAAAGATCAGGACAAATTGTTCAATTAACACCTTCAGAATTGATCACATGGAAAAATTGTGCCCTCAAGCAGAATTTGAGATAAGTGAATATAAAGGACAAAACTATAGTCCTTAGATGCTGCTTGTTTAGCTGTGTTGGTGTATTTACTGTCATTGCTTGGTGCAAAAAATCATGTGATTAAAAGATATGCTAAATTGTGTGGCTTTTGATCTATACTGACATAATTCTCTACTTAATAATCTCAATGCACTCCAAAGGATTAATGAAAGATATCCTTCCAAAGGTCACTCAGCAAAATGATTGCTGGACTCTTTGTTCCCAGATATTAATTATCTTTGATTTCCAACAGAGAAGGAATTCCATTCTTAGGCTTGTCAAAGTTATTCCCCATCAAACTAATGAGAATCAAACAGAACACAATATACATGTCTCTATTCTTGGACATTACCTTTCGGAATTGGAAACTGAACCGTAAAATAAGACTGGATCTACCTTAATTGCCTTTGGATTTTGCTTCATGTGGTCTCTAGAGACTTTAGTCTCGTTATAGTCTCACATGAGACTGAAATAAGACAGGCTGGATAATTTGCTCTACAAAAATAATTGGTTTCTAGACTCCAGCTCAAATAGGTTCATTTATCTGTTTAATTTTGGAAAATATTTTGCTCACTTTGGTAACACTATGCCGATAGGAAAGGTGCAGAGAACATGAACATCACCCCTGCACAAAGATGACATGCAAATTCTTGAATATTCCATATTCCTTTTTTTTTTTATTTTTTGGGTCACACCCAGTGATGCACAGGAGTTACTCCTGGCTCGATAGTCAGGAATTACTCCTGGCAGTGCTCTAGAAACCATATGGAATGCTGGAGATTAGATCCGAGTTGACCGAGTGCAAGGCAAATGCCCTTCCCACTGTGCTATTGCTCCAGCTCCATAATATTCCTTATTCTTTCTCAATATAAATGGAAAGCACTTCCACTTACAGAACTAAGGGATGAGTTTAAGAGAAAATATATCATATTTTTTGAAAATGTCTGTAAACCAAATATTTGAAAGTGTACCATGTGATATTTTTATAACGGTATAAAAACACATTTTGGGGGCTAGAGATAATACAGTGGGTAGGGTGCTTGCCTTGAATATGGCTGGCCACGGTTCAATCCCCACCACCCTATTATGGTCCCCTGAGCTCTGGCAGGAGTGATTCTTGACCACAGAACCAGGGGTCAACCCTGAGCATTGCTGGCTGTGGCCCAAACTAAAAAATAGCAAATATATTTTTGAAAATCAAGAACCAAAAAAAATGTTGTAAAGAATATGATATTGATTTGAAGGTGTCTACTTTCAGCACTCATGTATCTGTACATCTAGTTAAAGAAAAGATAAAATGAGGGAAGCTTTGGGCCCTAATTACTTGCTTTTAACTCAGCTCATCTCTCCTATCCTTTGTGAGACTCAAGGTGACATCAACTTATCCTATAACCCTGAATTGTGTCAACGGAAGTAACTGTTTCCCAGATTAATTAGGAAAGATCTTTAGGGAAACAAAAATTAGTTCTGCATAAATTAGTTCGAAATATTCAAACTGAAAATGAAATGACTAGCAAATGTGAGTACCCACAGGTATGAAAGCCCATCAAAATGGGTTTTCCAAGCTTTGGTAATATCTGTATTGAGACCCTCTCCCACCCCAAGTCATACACAGAATAAAATAATGTAGGTTTGAATGAAAAAAAGCAGCTTAAAGTTTATGACTTAACTATGAATATCTGTAGAATATTCATTAAGGATGCAAGCTTTAAGAAGCTAAATACAACTCATAAAAAGGAATACAGTAATTTTGTAAGGTAATAAGAATCTGGAAATGAACATTAGTAAATAATATTTGTTTCTCTAAGTGTCCTTTAAATATCTCAAAATTTCCCTTTCTATGCCTGGCAAGCTACCCGTGGCATGGCATACTTGATATACCAAAAATAGTAACAATGACTGTCCTCATTCCCCTGACCCTGAAAGAGCCCCCAATATGCCATCGGGCTACACTAGCACTCAATAGGGATGAATGGAGATGTTACTGGCGCCCGTTCGAGCAAATCGATGAACAATGGAATGACAATGATACACTTTAAAAAGATATACATATGTAATATATAACATATATTATATATAATTTAATACAGGCTTATAACTATTATTTGTAAGTTCCAAGATATAAATGTCTCTTTTAGCACCAAACCCCAATAAAATAAAAACAAAATTTAAAAGGTACACAAACACAGTCCGTTACTATTTTACTGATATTATTTTCACTTTATTCTTTTAGCCATTAGAGAAAAATATTTTTACATTAATAGAATTTTATGTATTTTTTTTTACCTCCATGCTCAACAACAACATGTAAATGAGAGGTACAAAATGTCAAGATGTGACTTCACTGTTTTGTTTGCAGGGAGGAGTATGATTATTCACTTTGATATTTTCAGCAATGGAGACTCCCATATACTTTCAAAACATAATACTGTAAAGATCGCAAATGAACTAAATTTACTATAAAAAACAAGACTACATATTATGGTGACAGAGTTATAATAGGAGTGGAGATGAATGATAAGACAGAAAATTTCCAAATCAATTAATCAAGGGCAATGGAGATCCAACTTACAAATTCCAGGGTGTTTACTTAGGTAGGTTTCTGCTTGGGTACTAGGTAAGGGCATAGAGTGAATAGATTAAAACCTATTCTTTTAAAAACTTAGCTTTTTTTCAGTCCTTCTTTTGTCTTGATATCGTTAACTGTAAGATATTAATCTGTGAGTGTTATGTGCGATAGCACAGCGGGTAGGGTGTTCGTCTTGCATGCAGCTGACTCAAATTCAATTCCTCCACCCCTCTCGGAGAACCCAGCAAACTACCCGTGGCATATTCAATATGCCAAAAACAGTAACAAAAAGTCTCACAATGGAGACGTTACTGATGCCCACTTGAGCAAATCAATTAGCAACAGGATGACAGTGATACAGTGAGTGTTATGAGATGTAAACCATATTACCCTAAATATCATGTTTAGTCCAATTATGATAGATTAGGAGATAAAAATGATAATTTTCTTTATTTTCCTAAAAATTGTTCAATTTTGTTAATAGATATCTTTTTAAAACCATCGAGAATTCCAGTAGCCTCAGACTCCAAGCATGCTTATTTATGTTACTTAAGTCACCTAGCTTCTTTGTCTCAGATACTTATTCAATGAAGGCTATGCTTAGTGGTTATATAACCCAGTAGAAAATCGCAGGTCAGTTACATTTCTATAATTCTCAACCTAATTTGTACTCAATAGTGGATCATTTTTTAAATGCAAATTGAAGTAGTTAAGAAACACAACAGCTGGGGCTGGAGTGATAGTACAGCGAGTAGGGCGTTTGCCTTGCACGCAGCCGACCCAGGTTCTATTCCCAGCATCCCATATGGTCCCCTGAGCACTGCCTGGAGAAATTCCTGAGTGCAAAGCCAGAAGTAACCCTTGTGTATCACTGGGTCTGACCCAAAAAGCGAAAGAAAGAAAGAAAGAAAGAAAGAAAGAAAGAAAGAAAGAAAGAAAGAAAGAAAGAAAGAAAGAAAGAAAGAAAGAAAGAAAGAAAGAAAGAAAGAAAGAAAGAAAGAAAGAAAGAAAGAAAGAAAGAAAGAAAGAAAGAAAGGAAGAAAGAAAGAAAGACAACAGCTGATTTGCTGGTCACAAATATGCACGAAAATGAAATAAGTGCTACTTAACTTAGAATGCATATTCCAATACAGTGAAAAGAGGAGAAACCTGAAAATCTGTGTCTGTTCTAAGCAGGGTAATTATTTCACCAACGTTCACCATTGATATCACCAAATATGGCCTCAATGAAAAATCAAAAATTATACTTGAAACATCTATCATGACTTTTTTAAAAAAAGATATACCAATTACTATTCTATTCATATTGTCATGAAGCAAGTGATCTACCTATTTGAATTTAACTCAAGTTAATCTGGATATGTTGTAGTCAAGTGGCTATATTTTTTAAATGGAGGTAACATAGTTAACAATAACGTACATTTCTATACTTTAATGGTACAGTGTTATTGTACCAAACCCACCACAAAGTGCCAATATTTCTCCACCATTGTCTCCTGAAAACTTCTCCTCTGATCCCTCTCCCCACACCTCCTTAGTAACTACAGTTCTGTTTTTATAGTTCAGGATTTGGGTTTCATTGGATATTGTCTATTCCTTTCTTTTGTTTCTTTTTCTTTTTTCTTTTTCAGGATTTGGGGCCATATCTGACAATGCAAAGGGCTTACTGCTAGCTCTGTGCTCAGGGCTGGAGAGGCTCAGGGGAACATATTTGTTGTTAGTCAAGGAAAGTACCTTACTAACTGTATTATGTCTCCAACTTCCTCCTCCTCCTCCTCCACCTCCTCATCCTCCTCCTCCCTATCCTCCTCCTCCTCCTCCTCCCTCTCCTCCCTCTCCACTTTGTCCTCCTCCTCCTCCCTCTCTTCCTCCTCCTCTTCCTCCATCTCCTCATCCTCCTGTCCTCCTCCTCCTCCTCTTCCTCCTTTTCTTCCTTCTCCTCCTCCTCTTCTTCTTCCTCCTCTACTTCCTCCTCCTTTTTATTTTTGTTAAAAGATGCTGTATGGGGACCCCAGATGACAGCACCCACCTTTTGCCTATGTGGGTTCGCCAAGCTGCTCCGCATTCCATTTTCAGTTCCCGTGTGCCCCTGCACCCCCCATCCCATGCTCAGAAGGGCTCCCAGAGGCCCCGGGTGGGAGGCGGTGGCACCGTGTCCGCGCCTCTGGGTCCAGCAGGTGTCCAGCCCTGGGGGCTGGGGCCAACCCAGGGAGAGGCCAGGGGTGGGGTGGAGCAGTCAAGTTTAAACATTGCACCTGGTGGGAGGTTTCCTGGGCACCCACGTGGGTGAGCTCCACCCTTCGGTTGGGCAAGGACAGTGCAAGCAGAGGTGACTTGGAGTGGGGCCGAAACTAGTGAGGCCGACTCAGCTAGGAGCTGGTTCCTGGTTGCCTATCGTTTCCCTGGGATTTGGGCAAAGAAGGATAAAGGCAGAGACACAGGACCTTAGGCCTTTGGGTGATGCTCCCTCCTGCTCCCCAGCCTGGCCTGTTTGAGGGTGTGCACTGGTCAGCATCTTCGGGAATGGCATCCGGTCTGCCAGGGCTTGTGTGATTATTAGTGGGTATTTAACCAGTACACACTGATGCTTGGAGTCACTTTTCCTATATGTCTCTGGGATCTATTCCGGTTGTAGAAATGAACTCTCATGGGTGAAATATGAGCTGCTAGTTTATTCCTGGATGAGTCAGAGAAAGCTCACAGACTCAGGGCAATGGGAGATGGGTGCCGAAGGTAGCAGAGGAGTTTGATGGCTGTGTTTCTCAACTCCCAGCAACCACTGGTCTCCTTTTAGGCAAGGCCGGTTATAATTTGAGGGCTTGATAGACTTTTGCTGCTTGAATAATACTTTAAAATGTGTATATCTGTTATATATGAGTTTTGAGATGTATGGACATCCAGACACTATAAAACCAAGCTCCTGGAAGAGAGTGACGCAGACTCTCTTGCTCCTGCACCTGGCTGTCTTCACCGGGACCCCTCGGAGAGGGTGGGTTGAGTTTCACTCCCCGCCCCGAGCAGAGCCCCTGGCAGCCAAAGACATCTGGAGTCCAGCCACAGCCATGCTCAAGGCCCCTCTCCACATGTTCAGATGAGCCTCACGCATGAAGGAACCAACAGAGGAACCTAGGTGTGTGGGGCCCAAGGCTAAGATCTCCAAGCCTTCTCGGATCTGGACTGAGACTCTTCTACCCGGATTCCCCATTTTCTAATAGCTAGGCAGTCACACCCAGAAACTGCCCCCAGAACCATGTAATCCTATCAGTGGCCAACTATAAAACCAAGTTCCCAAAGACATCTTATGGCCTAGTTCTCCCTATCAGAGAATCTGGCAAGTTTGGGAGAACCTGGCAAGCTCCCCATGGTGTATTCATATGCCAAAACCAGTAACAATGATGGATCTATTCCCTTGGCCCCCAAAAAGCTTCCAGTGCAGCACCGTTGGGAAGGACAAGTAAAGAAAGGCTTCTAAAATCTCAGAGCTAGGACGAATGGAGACGTTACTAAGACTGCTCAAGAAAATCGACAATCAATGGGATGATGATGATGATGATGATGATGAATTTACTACCTATGAAGAGATTATCTGGTATTTGTCATTTACTTCAGAGTTATTTTGGTCAACATGACACCTCTAGTTTTATTAATTCTATAGCAAAATGTAAGATTTAATCCTTTCATAGCTGAGTATTATTCATATATATTCATAAATTTTTTTGTCTATTTATCTGTTGTTGAACATTTGAATTATTTCCAGATTTGGCTATTTAAACATACAGTAAATATGGGTGCACATAAATCTTGTTCAAATTAGTGTTTTTGTGCTCTTGGATAACAAGGAGTATAATCATTAAGTTATATGTTCTATTTTTAAATTTTTTGGAAGTTGGAGCCTAGTTAACCACACATGTGGAGGAACTCTGTCTTCAAAATGTGTTACTCTGCTTATTGTTGAAGAGATCCCTAGAAAAATTAGTACAATTTTGACTTATTCATCACCTCTTATTTGTCATGTTGGAGTTTTCATGTATAACCTTGCATAATTATTAAACTCTATTTTTGTGTCTATTGTTGTATCCATTTGCTGATAAGAAAGAGACTCTGCAGGTTAAATAACTTGTTCCAAACCAGAATTTATACCTCTGAAGTAGTTGGCCTCAAATCTTGATCTGTTTTAAAATTTCAAGCTTCTTCCCTAATTTATTTTATAAGAGATGAGATAAATATCACTTCATGTTAGAAAGCTTTGTATACCAATGCTTACAGATATGGTTCCATTAACAATAATATAGTTTTGCCAAACTTCTGAGCCCCAGGTGCTGGACTATAAGTAATTTACATCTCTTGCACTCACTAGGGACACTACTTTCATTTGTTGAATGTGAGTCTCCTTGTAACTGACTCGTGGATAAAGGTCCCTCATGTTCCTACAATTTTGTAGTTCAGAGACCAGAATCATTTTCCAATAGCATAATTAATTCCTTTTAGGTTCTGAGGAGCTAGCAATCTATGTTGCCTCTTATTGAGAAAATTACAATTCTGAACCTGTAGCAAACTATATGCATACTCAGGTATTTGGATGGGAATGTACGGTTTCTGCAACTCACTCTGAAATGCATCCAAAAAGTAATATGTATAAATAGATGCTATCTGTGATATATAAAACAAATATAACAAAACATTAATTTATTACTCTAAAAAGTAGGTAAAAAATTCTTAATATAAATCACCGTCATTTTCCATTGTACTTGAAAATTTTTCTGAATAAACTGGAAGATAATTATGAGTCTCCTTTTTTTTTCTCACTGTGCTTCAAAGTCAGTGACACTTGGTAGTCAAGTTTGCAGATTAATAGGGCATTTTTATTTTAAGTTTAAGAGACAATATCTATTTGTTGAGTAATACTAATTTTGCTGCCATACCTTGCAGTGTTCAAGGGTTATCCATGCTCCATAATCAGGGGTCAATCTCCAGTGATGCCACAGGGAGCTGTGTGGTACCTAGTATTGAACCCAGAACTTCCACACACTTAGCATATGTGCTAACTCTTTGAGCAATTTCTCTGGCTTCAGTGTTCAAAGAATATTAATACAAAACCTGGGAACAACTGGAACTGGAAAACTGTTGGTAGCAAGGGCCAGGGAGATAATACACCAGGCAAGGAGCTTACCTTGCATGTGCTGACCAAGATTTTATCTCCAGAACCTCCCTCCCTCCACATAGTATCCAGAACCCCACCAGACTTGATCCCGGAGAATAGAGTGTAACCCAAAAGAAAAAAAAAAAAGCAAACTTCTAGTAGGAGATTAAGTTGGAACAATTAATTGATAATCAGGCAATGTTTCCTCAGATTGAACAAAAACAAACTCTGAGACAGTAATTACATTCTAAGGCATGTACCAGCAGAAATTTACCTATACATTCACCAAAAACTATGTATAGTAATGTTCATAGAAGATTTATTTATAATAATTCCAGGTGGAAGACATCTCAATGGTAGAGTAGATAAAAAGGTGTCATATTCATATAATTAAATGCTATATAAAACTAAGAATGAAATAGTTGTTTCTATATGCAACTTTTTGTGAGATTAGTAAATCTCACAAAAACATAACATGGAGTAAAAGATATAAAAAGAATGCACATGGTGTGATTTGTTGTATATAAAAACTGATCTATGGTGTATTGGACTAGCCTTTAGATAGCATAACTCTAAGTTTGGGTAACGTGGACTGGAGCAATAGTACAGTGGGTAGGGCCTTGCATGTGGCCGACCCGGATTTGATTCCTCTGTCCCTCTCAGAGAGCCAGGCAAGCTATTGAGAGTATCCCGCCCATAGGGCAGAGCCTGGCAAGCTATCCATGGTGTAGACATGCCCAAACCAGTAACAACAACTCTCATAATGGAGACGTTACTGGTGCCCGCTCGAACAAATCGATAAACAATGGTACTACAGTGCTACGACAGTGACAGTGCTATAGTGTTAAAAATCAGAGGTTACTCCTAGTTCTGTGCATGAGGTTGCTCCCAGGTGTGAAGGTGTGACACAGGAACCATGGTACCAGGGATTGAACACAGGCCTCCTGCAGACAAAGGATCAACTGCCCACCTGTCAGCTGTCTCCCTGGCCCTTGGCTGTTTTGAAGGATGGGAATATAGTAAAGAATACTCTTCCTTGTTCTATTCACTTATATGCACATGAAGGAGACAGGCAATAAACAAGAAAAAAGTCATTGGCATGGGTAAAGTATCAGGAAGGAATGTGGCTGGTGAAATCAGTGTAATCAGAGAAGAATAATCCCCTTATGGGATATTGACATTTGAACATCTGAAATGAGTTACAGAATTAAACACCTGAAAGTACTCTCACTTAAAATAAGAAGACAAAAAAAAAGAAATATGATATACCTAAACTCAACTATCAGTAACTTTGTAAATCACAACTATTTCATTTAAAATATGATAAAAGACTATTGTAAATCTCAGAACCTCAATAAAATATTTTCTATTAAAAATAAATAAATAAAATAAGGGGACCGCAGCACATACTGGAGTTGGTCTTTATTTATTTATTTAAATTGTATTGAATCACTGTGAGATAGTTACAAGCTTTCATGTTTGAGTTACAATCACACAATGATCAAACACCCGTCCCTCCACCAGTGCACATTCCCCACCACCAATATCCCCAGTATAACCCCCTTTTCCCACCCTCCCCCTGCTTTTATGTTGACTTAAAACAAGACAGAGAACAATGGAATTAGCATATAGGTTAGGGGGAGCAGGAGAGTGTGACATGAGAGGAGAAATGAAACAGGGATCCTAGTAGGTCCAATATATGCTGCTGAGACCATCATAAAGCCCATATGATTTATGTTTTTAGAGGTTCACTCTTGAAACTCCACTTGACTACACGTTAAGAACAGAAAGAGAAGTAAGGAAATTAGTTTTAGCATGTTAACCTAAATTTCAATTGGAAGGATATAACTGACATTAATTCAAATGGGAGACATTGCAGAGTTCTCTCTCTCTCTCTCTCTCTCTCTCTCTCTTTCTCTCTCTCTCTCTCTCTCTCTCTCTCTCTTTCTCTCTCTCTCTCCCTCTCTCTCTGTGGGTAGGGGCATTGAAGGCAGGGAGGAGTGGAGGGAAATCAGAATCTAAGTTCTGTGCATTTTCTCTCTGAGATTTTGAACATTCAAATGTAGCTGTTAAACCATAATAAAAATCATTTCTCTGTCAATTAATCTATCTATATATCTATCATATTTTTATATTTGATTCTTAGCAGATGGACTGCAAAAACCAGGCAAGGAGACCAAGGAAGGGTTTTAGAGATATATGGAAGTCCAGAAGCACATGAAATATGGTAAACCAAGTAGTGTTTCATGAAAGAGAAAGTATCAGATGAAAAAGTGTCAAAAGAAATCACCCGTGTCAAATGCTTGTTAACAAAGGTCTAAGTATTGATCTTTGGATTTCACAATGTGGGTGGTCTCTGATAATTTTGACAGACTCAGTTTTGGTAATTCAAGAAACTGAGTCTAGAGAAGACTCAGGGAATAGGAGAAAATTTAGAGGAAAAAAATTGCGATAAAGAAGTTTTGTTATAAAGAGGATGATGAGAAAATGCTGGAGAGGGAAGAATCAAAGTATACTATGCTGTACTTTTTGATAAAAGTATAATGATTAAGTAGAGAAAGGGCAAGTAGAGAAGAGAATGGAAGAGGAGAGTTTATGGAGCTTGAGGAGACGAGCATAAATCGGTTATAAGCTCAGAAGGTCTATGCTAGGTGAATGCCAAGCTCACCCTCAAAACTGAGGGAAGATATATTGTGAGGGTGCGTGCATATGTGACAGGTGTATGAATAGGAGCTATGAGTATAAATGACATATTGGACATGTTATTATGTGGTCACGTATTTCAATTTTTTCATATTTTTCAAAACAAAATTTCTGAGAAAGGTTAGCCTGGTACATATTCAAAATATTTCAGTGGTGGTTTTTGAAAGAAATAGGCTCTTAGAAAATGCCAAAGGTTTTATAGTGAAACACTTTCAAAATTTTTTATTTTATGTGTGAAGATGTTAAAGTACCCTTTCAGTTAAAAAACCAGACATCATCCCATAAAACAATAATTCTGGAGACAATAGCCTTTATTTATGATTAAAGGTCAGTTTCATGGAAAATACTAGTTTCTCCAGAAGTTTCAATGAAAATATGAAATATCCATATTTCCATAAATATTTCTCCTTCATGTTGCTTAATTTTTTTTTTTTTTGCTTTTTGGGTCACACCTGGTGATGCACAAGGGTTACTCCTGGCTCTGCACTCAGGAATTACTCCTGGTGGTGCTCACGGGACCATATGGGGTGCTGGGAATCGAACCTGGGTCGGCCACGTGCAAGGCAAATGCCCTACCTGCTGTGCTATCGCTCCAGCCCTGCTTAATTCATTTTTATAAACAAAATCAAATAATACATCAGCATCATCATCATCATTATCATCATCACCATCATCATCATCCTGTTGATCGTCGAATTTTTTGAGCGGTCTCAGTAATGTCTCCATTCGTCCAAGCCCTGAGATTTTAGAAGTCTCTCTCTACTCGTCCTTCCCAATGATGCCGTATTGGAGGTTCTTTCAGGGTCAGGGGAATGAGACCCAAATGATATATACACACATATAATTGAAATTATTGTCATGCATCTGCTAGTACAACTTTCTCTACAGAAGAAAAACCAGTAAAATGTTTTGTGTATATTCTCTTGTCATTTGTCAGCATGTTTACTTAATCAATATATTGTGTGTATGACTAGTTCTACTTACAGAAACAGATTTTTTTTACCCCATGTAGTATATATTTTCTTAAAAAAGAAAAAGTTATATAACATATATTCTTTAATTTTACTTAGTGATATGTCCTGGTCATCTCCCTATATAAATCTACATATAATCCTTAATCTCTTAACTATTGTCCATATTCCAGAGTATGAAAATATATTTTTTAATGATGCTTTATTTTTACTATTTTGTTTTACTACTTAGATTGTTTTCATATGATCTTTGTTACTGTAAATGTTATAGTACCTCATAGAAAATATTTTATAACCCTCCTTGTGCACTTGAAAAAATATTTATCTGGGAGATGCTAAGGCTCTGGTCCTAGGGATGCATTTTAATATCTAATAATTAATGTTAGCATTTTCTCCAAGGTGATGTTTTCACTCTTAGCAGCAATGTAAGTGAAAGTGCCAGTTTACCCATTGCTTTACCTAAATTTACTATCATTATTTTTAGATTTATTGGCCTGAAAATGAGAATTACTTAATGTTGCTCAACTGTATAAGACTAAGTAGTAGTAAGGTTGAAAATTTTGGCATATATTGTTCTCCTAAAACCTTGATTACCTTTCCTCACATTATTGATTTTAACAGTACTCCCCACTTTAAGTAAAAGTTCCATGGAACAATGTTGTTTGCTAAAGTTACCATGGAAAATTCAAAGTAATATGCTATATTTGCATAGATATTTTTATTGAACCTTCATGGTAGTCAAAGTCTAGAAGAAATTTGGAGTCTATATTCACAAATAAGAACAAGTCTCAAGAGAATAATCTTTTTCCCTCCAGTCCTATTTCCTGTTTTAAAAAAAACCAATGTATCAAGTTATTTAGTCTAAAACATTTGTGTATACAGGGAAAATCTGGAGTTATTATCAAAAAGTTAAGTCCTAATTTAATAAATTTTGGATTATTGGTTTGGAGGTTCTAGCAAGGGAATGCAGCTACTCGTATACCCTGGACCGAAGATGGGTCCGTCTCTATTTCGGGGAAGGCGGTTTACTTCGTCCACTTCGACTGAGTGCGCAGCTTCAGGAGGGCCGCACATGGAGTGGTGAGGGAGGAAGGGGACACCCATCTAGCCAGCCAGATCAGCTGAATCAACCCTGGCGATCAATGAGGTCACAGATGTCGAAGCCAGATTGCCCTCACATCCAATCACATTCAGTATCCCTCCCACTACCCCCCTTCATCCCCCTCTGTGACAGACACATTCCTTCTTACTCTCTCTCTCTCTCTCTCTCTCTCTCTCTCTCTCTCTCAATCTCCCCTTTGGGGTGTTAATAGTTTGCAATTCAGGTACTAAGTGGCCGTCATGTTTGGTCCATAGTCTACTTTCAGCAAACATCTCCCATCCTGAGCAGCCCTCCAACCATCCTTCTCTATCCCAGCTGCCTTTTCCCCCAGCATGTGAGGCCAGCTTCCAAGCCGTGGAGCCATTCTCCTGGCTCTTATCTCTACTATCCTTAGGTGTTGGGCTGGAGTGATAGCACAGTGGCAGGGCATTTGCCTTGCATGATGCTGACCCGGGTTCTATTCCTTCGTCCTTCTCAGAGAGCCCGGCAAGCTACCAAGAGTATCTTGCCCACACGACAGTATTTGATATGCCAAAAACAGTAACAAGTCTCAAAATGGAGATGGTACCGGTGTCCGCTCGAGCAAATCAATGAGCAACGGGATGACAGTGATACAGAGATATAGTGATCCTTAGGTGTTAGTCTCCTATTATGTCACTTTATATTCCACAAAAGAGAGCAGTCATTCTATGTCTGTCACTCTCTTTCTGGCTCATTTCACTTAGCATGAGACTATCCATGTCCATCCACTTATATGCAAATTTTATGCCTTCATCTTTTCTAACAGCTGCATAGTATTCCATTGTGTATATGTGCCAAAGTTTCTTTAACCAGTCATCTGTTCTCGGGCACTTGGGTTTTTCCAGATTCTGGCTGTTGTAAATAGTGCTGCAATAAACAAACAAGTGCAGATGTCATTCCAATGTAAATTTTTTGCATCTCCAGGATATATTCCCAGAAGCAGTATTGCTACAACAAAGGGTCTCATTCCCCTGACCCTGGAAGAGCCCCAAATATGGCAGCATTAAGAAGGATAAATAAGGAGAGGCTGTTAAAATATCAGGGCTGAACTAGTCTGCCAAAGAAGGTCTAAAATGACTGTTTGCACTTTTAACTCATGTACGCTAGCATGGGAAGCATCCATCCAGGACCTGATGGTGCAAGCACAGAAGATCAAATAGGATGTCATTGGATTGACCGAGATAAGAAGGCATCGAGCACATCATGCCATTTTCAACACTGGAGAAGAACTGTTCCTTGGAACAGTCAACAGTAGAGGCATCGGTGCTGTTGGTGTCCTTGTCAACATGAACTTAACCATGAGCATTGATTTGTTTGAATGCTTAATAACCCAAATCGAATGCTTACATTTGAATAGATGTGGCTCATTGCTGGCAGTTTCTATCTTCGTTGTCTACGTACCAACATCCAACTACGATGAAAAAGAAATCGAGAAGTTCTACATGGAGCTAAGGAAGTTCTATAAAGAAGACCACACCTTCTATAAGGTCATCATCAGTGATCTTAATGCCAAGTTAGGATCTAGAAGATCCATAATGGGACCCATGGTCTAGAATGGAACAAACAGGGTGAGAGACTGTCTGAGTTCATTACGAGATCAGACCACTGTCACCTTCATGCGAAATTCTACTTCACGAAGTGGGGAGAAAGGGCTGCAAAGTTTAAGAAGAGAACTTCCAGAATGACCACCAACTGGGAACTCTTTGGCACTAGTGCAGCAATATGGGAAGATGCCATCATTGACAACATTTACGAGGAATATGATCGACTGGTTCAGAACCTCCATGATTGTGCGAGGAATGCAGAGAGAGAGAAAGTCACAAAAAGTCTCCTGTCTTCAGAAACTCTCGTGCTCATTTGCCAACGAGGTCTGGCATGAGCCTCAGGCAATCAAAGATAACGTCCAAGCTCGAAAAGCTCTGAAGAGAAGCGATAAAGAAAGACCTCAAAGAGAGAAGAGCAGCAGTGTTGGCCGATGCGGCAGAAGCCAGGAAAAGTATTCGCAACACTCGCCTTTCCTTAGTTAACTACAAGACCAAGATGACTGCCCTCCAGCATCTTGATGGATCTATCACATCTTGCAGAAGGGCAATGGAAAAGGTTATCCATGACTTCTACTCGGATCTCTTTGATAGCGTGTCTACCTGCTCACATACCACATTCTGCAGGATGGATATGTCGTTATCAGCATTCTCCCTTTCGAAACCTGGCATGCCATTTTGTCAGTAAAGAAGCATAGAGCACCAGGTTCAGACAAGGTCAGACCCAAACACCTGAAGAATCTGCCACCAGTACTCGTGAATACACTGGCTCGGCTCTTTACATGCTACCTGTATGAATGCAAGGTTTCGTCCCAGTGGAAAATGAGTAGGACTGTCCTGTTGTACAAGAAGGGAGACAGTCAGTGGGGATTGGGGCGGGGGGAAAAAAAAGAAGGAAGACAGTCATGAGATCGGCAATTATCGCCCTATCTGCCTGTTCTCCATTGTCTACAAGTTATTCACTCAAGTCATCCTGAATAGGATTGGCAGAACACTAGACGAAGGACAACCATGTGAGCTAGCTGGGTTCCAAAAGGGATTCAGCACAATCGACCATATCCACATGGTGACCAAGTTCATTGAGGTTTTGCGAGAGTTCAAGATGCCACTCTATCTAACGTTCATTGATTTAAAGAAGGCCTTTGATTCTGTTGAGACTGAAGTGGTCATCGAAGCCCTAGCCAAATAGGGTGTTCAAACTCAATACATCAGGATCCTCCATGAGCTGTATTATGGATTCACCACCAGGATCTCACCATTCTACAAAGAAGTGATCACTGATATAAAAAGAGAGGTTTGGAAGGGTGACACCATTTCACAGAAACTCTTCAGTGCCACCCTCGAGAACATCATGCGACAACTGGAATGGGAAGGAATGGGAGTGAAGGAGTGAAGATAGACCGTCGGCAACTACACTACCTCCACTTCACTGATGACATCATTCTCATAACACCAAATATCAGCCAAGCAGCACAAATGCTGGCCAACTTTGACTGTGAGTGTGAAAAAGTTAGACTGCAGCTGAATCTCATGAACACAATGTTCATGAAACAAACTAGTTTCTGATGTTCCATTTGCCCTCCACGGAACGAACATCCCCGAATGGAGAAGTTATGTGTACCTAGGTCGAGAACTCAACATGAAAAACAACCTGGCACCTGAACTGCACAGGAGGAAGAGAGCAGCGTGGAACGCCTTCAAGAGCGTCAGAGAAGTGGTTTAGAGGATGAAGAACCTCTGCCTCTGGGCAAATCTTTTCGACTCCACCATTCTTTCTGCACTAACATAAGCCTCAAAGACCTGGGCCCTAAGCAAACAGGATGAGAATGCTATTTGGATATCCCAAAGAGGAATAGAAAGAGCTAGGTTTGGAGTATCAAGATTCACTCAAATGAGAGAAGGAATCCAGAGTTCTGTCCTCAGTCGATGATCAAGAATCAGGGACACTGAGAACATAGGATTTAGTTTCTCTGGAGTAAATATGTCTACATATTGCTGGACCATATATCACGTATACTCAGCCAATACTAAATCACTCTATTAAAGACTCTTACCTATTTTAATCTAAATTCAGTAGTTTATATTATTTTATTTTCCATGGCTTCTTGCTCATTTTTAAAATCATCTTCCATTAAGTTGTAAACTCTCAAATGGCATAAGTTGTGTTTATTTTCAGCATAAAATAACACAGGACTATATGTTAGACTATATGTATTTTATTAACAATACCCCACTAAGGAACATAACTCAAAGTTTTAGTCCTCTTTGGGGTGAATTTGTAAAGTTAAGCTCCTTTGGATATGTTTCAAAGATAAATAGCAAGAGATTTTGTCTTTTTCCTTTTGGATGCATATAGGAACTAATGAGGCCACCTAAATTATACTGAGATTCTTGCTGGCATAGAATGACAAAGCAGTTTCTAAAGTTTCTCTGGATTTGACTAAGCTTAAAGAAGCTAAAATTGTGTGTGAAATTATTTTATTTGCCACTTGTAGTAATTCAACCTGGAAATAAAGTCATCACAAGCATGATTGCATTTTATATTTGAAAGTTGCTAAGAGAGTGGACTTAAAAAGTTGTCATGCATGTACATATGCACACACAGATGCATGCACATAGTATGCGATGTGATGTTAACTATGTGAAGTTGTAGGCATGTTAACTATATCATAGTAAACATTTTTCAGCACATAAATGTATATTTTATATAAGTATATACATATACTTATATACAGATATGAAGTCATAATGATATACCTTAAAATATTAAAAATATATAGAATTGGGTCAGAGAGAACTCCGTGGGTAAGGTATGTGCCTTGTGTGCAACTGTCCTGGTATGACATATTATCCCTTGAGTCCATCTTGGAGTTTTCCCTGGGTGTAGAGCCAGGAGTAAGCCCTAATTACAGATGGCTATTTTCCAAAATCAAAACCTAAAATAAACAGTTATTGATTGTATATTGATGGGAAAGAAAGTAGAATCATCATCACTTTGTATTGCTGTATCACTGTCATCCCGTTGTTCGTCGATTTACTCGAGTGGGCACCAGAAAGATCTCTATTTTTCCCAGCCCTGAGATTTTAGTAGCCTCTCCTTACTTGTCTTTCCCAATGATTGGAGGCTCTTTAAGTGTCAGGGGATGAGACCTATCATTACTATTTTTGGCATATCGAATCCATCAAAGGTAGCTTGCCAGGCTCTGCCAGTGCAGGTGAGATACTCTTGGTAGCTTGCCAGGGTCTCCAAGAGGCATATATATATATATATATATATGTATATATGTATTATATATAATCATACAGAAAAAAACAGATTTGTAATGACATATTTGAATATTGATAAAGGCAGGCCATCAGGATCCAGAACCACTTGTCTCTTGATTTCTCATGGCTTTTAACTGTTAGACTGATTTCTATAATTCATTATTACAATGAATTATAAAATATAATGTAATATACTTTACCTTAGAAACACCAACAGCAAATTATCCACACCATTGTATTAACAGGAAGATATAACCAAAAGATATTTCTTATTGAACATATTGCCTTGACCTTGATGTCAGAGATACTATTTTGCCAGTTTTCTTACACCAGAAGTTAAAAAATATACAAATAATGATAAACTCACTTATTTTTATATACATATACTCAAATTTTCCCCAAGTAAGGAATTTTAAATGGTTAAGTAGTCTGAAATACATCAGAAAATAAGTTATCAGAGCTAAAATTAGGATCCATGGAATAAATGGAATATTATTGCTGCAGTGACACATAATCATGTATATCTCAATGAGTACACCACTAGCACTGAACAATATTGTTATTTTAGTATACTTTTTTATTTGAATTTGACAAATATCTTAATTATGTCTTTTCCTTTGGCCATGAAATATTGATATAAATCAGCACATTCATCTTGTTTCCTACCAGATTGCATTTTTGAACCCACACTCATCTCAGTATTGAAGTCTTGATAACACTCACACAATCAGCTTTCATGACTAATGTAGCTGAAACATTATTTTGTCAGTGTATGCTGAGCAATTTTACTGAAAATGAATGCTTTTGAGGTAATATAACTATTGTTGTTTAGGGAAAGCCTTTCTATTTGGGGTAGTTATAATTGTATGTTGTTGCTGTAGTGACAATGGTCAGATAGGAGAATTTTTTCTTGTACTTACTCCTTCCCCAGGTAAATCCCCATCATATTTTATAGTTCTCAATATTAGATATTTTTCCTAGTCTAATGAAAAACATGACAGTTTATCATTTAACATTCTGATTGGAGAGAGCTTAATCCATTGTATTTGTGAAAGTCATGCCAGAAACTGACTTACATATCCGATTTAAGGCAGAAGAATTAGAAGTAGGTCATTGAATTGAAATTGACACTAATCTCCTAATTCTATAGTAGCTGGGAATTAAATTTGGGAAGTTTAAGGTATGCAAACTACATTTTGATTTGTTTAGATTTGAAAAATGCTTTGGACTATCTTTCTTGCTCTCCTCTTCCCCATATCATTCAATTTTTAGCATAATCCTGTGAGGACTTTATATGAAACAATATCAGAATTTTTATTTTGGGTAAAGGCATCCAGAGTTCTGGGGCATGAGTGGAATGATTCCATTTATATTAAATTTTATAATAGGTGAAAATAACTTTGGAGCAAAGTTTTGTGTTTGAGTCAGAGTAGTAGTACAGTGGGTAGGGCATTTGCCTTACATGTGACCATCCAACCGAGTTTGATCACTGGCACCCCATTGATCCCCTGAGCCTGCCGGGAGTGATCCCTGAGTGCAGAGCCAGAACAAGACCTGGTTCCCACCTTAAAAAAAAAAACCTCACATGTTTACCTCCTTCTATGTTATTTCTTAACTTTCAGAAGAAATAGCTCATTCTCCTAGAGTAAACTTTCAGCTCTACCACTCACTGGTTTGGTTGGCTTAGGCAAATTTCATCTCTAAAATGAAGTTTTTCCCAACTCCAATTTCCTAAATATTATCTAGAAAGTTCCTTCCCATTTATTCTTTGGGAGAAAGAAATGATTGAAAGATGTCAACAGAACTATGTGTGATGAATATGTTTCCTATTTTAGTTACTATGGTGATTATAAAGGTAGATATGTTTGTTAATTATTCATCTTGACTTTCATTTAAAGTGTGCACATTTTACTATTAGTGTGCAAAACTTTATGAGTTTCTCTTACTACCCAGATTTTCACAGAGGAGCCTGGCACACTCCCCATAGCGTATTCGATATGTCAAATATAGTAACAATAACAGGTCTCATTCCCCTGTCTCTGAAAAGAGCCTCCAGTTATTGGGAAAAACGAGTAAGGAGAGGCTGCTAAAATCTCAGAGCTGGGACGAATGGAGATTTTACTGGCACCCGGTTGAGTAAATAGATGAACAACGGATGACAGTGATACAGTGATAGCCAGATTTTACTCATGAGACTACTGACACTCAAGATGGTTTGCCCAATTTGATTGTAGGAGTTGGGAAACCTGTATATTTTTCCAGTAAGAATTGCAATTTTGTCCTTTGAAAAGTGGAAAGGTTTTAATCATAACCTTAATAACAAGCCTAACACCTTTATACTTAATGTCTTGGAAGGAAGAAAAACAGAAATGAAAAAAATTTTTTTTTCTTCAAATTCTGCTCTGTTTATGTGTGCAGTGGCTGTTTTTGTTAAAGGCAACTGGCAATGAGTTTGTTTCCCTGAAAAACAAAAACAAGGAAAAAGGTGTTCCATTAGCAGAGGACTTGATGAGACCATGCTTACAACACTGTTCAGGACATCTGTTTGAAGAGATTTCCTATATTTTTGTACTTTAAAGAGAGGCGAAAAACATGACATAGTAACTCACAGTATGTGAAGTGATTCCTAGAAAATATTCTCACATGAAGCACCAAATTTCTTGTTAAAAACAGGCATTCTGTGCTCCGGACCCGAAACCGGGCCAGCAACACCAGGGATCCAGACGGAGGAGGTGCAGCCACCACACCCTCTCCAGATGGAGCCCCAGCGACACTGAGCAGCAACTAACATGGCTACAGGATGCAGGACTGTGACAATTCCAATCTTTTCTAAAAACTGAAAACATACAATCTTTTAATGGAAAACTAATTATCAAAGGCTTCCTTGGTAGTAGGGCTGTCTTTCTTGGGGGGAATCTCCAACAATAATAGTGAGTTTTGTGTTGAAATATGGAACATAATCAAGGTAAAGAGAAAATGAAGTGAAATTCATCAGTTATACAGTTGGGAGTGGGGGCGTGGGGGCGGGGGTATACTGGGGTTTTTGGTGGTGGAATATGGGCACTGGTGAATGGATGGGTGTTTGAATATTGTATAACTGAGACATAAACATGAGAACTTTGTAACTTTCCACATGATGATTCAATAAAAATTAAAAAAAAAACAGGCATTCTGATTCAGTGGGTTTGAAATAAGCCCTTTATTATTTTCCATTTTAAGTGAATTCCCTGGTGATGGCCCTATTGCTGGTCCATGGGCCACACTTGGAGTGAGAAAGATGAGATTTTCAAATATGGAATCAAAACTGCAATTTATGTAAGGGCTCAGACTAAAGAGCTCAGCTGATACTTGAATCCATTCTTAAAAGTTTCTATATTTTGTATTTTTTTTGTTGTTTCAAATAAGAAACAAAAAAGAAACATTGAAAATAAGCACATAAGGCAAGGAAGAAAATTTACTGTAACTGTTTTGCATTTAGAATGGTCTAAATGGGGATTAGAGAGGGTACTTGTGGGTTAGGTATGTATTTTGCATACAGCTAGCCTGGGTTCAGTCTCCAGAACTGCATAGTTAGTTCCCTAATTTCACCAGGAGTAATTCCTGAGCACAGAGCAAGGAGTAAACCCTGAGCACTTCTGGGTGTGGCCAGAAAATATTGTCTAAAGTGTGCACTTGGTTCTGTGTGTGTTTGTGTGTGTGTGTGTGAGGGAGAGAGAGACAGAGACAGAGAGACAGAGAGACAGAGGGAGAGAGAGCGAGCAAGCACGAGCGAGAGCGAGAGAGAGTGTGAGAGAGAGAGAATAAAAACAAATAGTGGTTAAAAGAAGGGAAGGGAAAATAGAGATAAATAAGAGGATTAATTCTACAGCAAAGGAGAAAAATCAAACTTTTGGTGATGAGCATACGTCAGTCTACTTGTTCTCAATTTAATTAATTTATGTCAATTAAAAAGTTCAGTCCAAATTTATGACTTTCTTTTAATGTATTCCTAAACTTAGGCATAGAGGGTCTCTTTTAACGAAGAATGACCTTGGGAAATGCAGACTGAAGGTGATTGACAGAAGTGTTTATTACCTGCATCAACATGAAAGCAAGTTCTTGGCGCTTTTATCCTTTAAATGGCCTTTGGTAGTCTTTTCTCCTGATATTCTCCCAATTGTGTGTTCTCCTTCACAATAATTTGAAGTGATCTGGGAAACCATGAGATGGTGGTGTGTGACTTCCAAAGACAGATCGATCGTCAAAGATATTCTGTCATCTGATTTGTTTGCGCCTATTACTCACTCTGGCAGAGGCAGCCACGGTGTTGAGATGTTCAAGCAGCAGAGAGACGCCCACTTGGGGAAGAAACAAGGCCTCATGCCAAAAGCCATGTGAGGTAGACCATTATCTTAGAAGTGGGTCTGCCAGCTTCAGGATTTTGAAGCACAGAATAACTAATTTAGTATTTTGAAAGAGGAAGAAACTGTTTTTTTTTTAATTTTTATTAGTGAATCACCATGGGGTACAGTTACAAACTTATAAACCTTCATGTTTGTATTTAGTTCTCATCCCTCCACCAGTGCCCATTCTCTTTCACCAATGATCCCAGTATCCTTCCCACCACCTCATCCCAACCCCCACCACCAAAGGTTGAAGGGCATTCCCTTTTGTTCTCTCTCCTGTTGGATGTTGTAGTTTGTAATAGAGGTATCGAGTGGACATTATGTTCGGTCTATAGTCTACTTTTGGTATGCAGCTTTCAACCCGAGTAGGTCCTCCCAACATTCTCTACTAGGTGTTCCCTTTTCTGTCTCTGCTGACTTTTCCTCCAGCATCTGAGGTCAGTTTCCAAGCTCTGGAGCTGACCTCCTGGTTCTTATCTCTACTACTCTTGGGTGTTAGTGTCCCATTCTGCTACTTTATAATCCATATATGAGTGTGATCTTTCTATGTCTGTCTCTTTCTTTCTGACTCATTTCACTCAACATGATACTTTCCATGTTGATCTACTTTTATACAAATTTCATGACTTCATCTTTTCTAACAGCTGCATAGTATTCAACTGTGTAGATGTACCAAAGTTTCTTTAACCAGTCATCTGTTTTGGGGCACTCCGTTTTTTTCCAGATTTTGGCTATTGTAAATAGTGCTGCAATGAACATACAAATGCAGACGTCATTTCTACTATACCTATATATTCCCAAGAGTGGTATTGCTGGGTCAAATGAGAGCTCAATTTCTAATTTTTTGAGACTCGTCCATTTTGTTTGGGCTGAACCAGTCGGCATTCCCACCAGCAATGAAGGAGAGTCCCTTTCTCCCCACATTTACATCAACACTGGTTGCTTTTGTTTTTTGGATGTGGGCCAGACTTCTATAAAGAAAACTACAAAAGACTACTTCAGGAAATAAAAGAGGACACGATGAAATGGAAAGATATCCCCTGCTCATGGATTGGAAGAGTTAATATTTTCAAAATGGCAATACTTCCCAAAGCATTGTACAAATTCAATGTGATCCCTATATGGATATCCTTGATCTTCTTCAAATAAATGGAGCCAGCACTCCTGAAATTCATATGGAACAATAAACCCCCACGAATAGCTAAATCAATTCTTGGGAAAAATATGATGGGAGAATCAACCTCCCCAACTTCCAACTCTATTACAAAACGGTAGTAATTAAAACAGCATGGTACTGGAACAAAGGCAGAGCTGCAGAACAATGGAACAGGGTTGAATATTCTGACACTCCACCCCATATATATGAACATCTAATCTTTGATAAGGGAGCAAGAAATGTGAAGTGGAGGAAGAGAAGCCTGTTTAACAAACTGTGCTGGCAAAACTGGACAGCTACATGCAAAAAAATGGGCTCAGATCTCCACCTATCACCATGAACAAAAGTAAGATCAATATGGATTAAAGACCTCAACATCAGACCAGAATCCCTAAGGTACATTGAAGACAAGGTCGGAAAAACCCTCCACGACATTGAAGCCAATGTTATCTTCAAAGATGACATGCCACTGGCCAAGCAAGTGAAAACAGAGATAAATAAATGGGACTACCTTAAACTAAGAAGCTTCTGCACCTCAAGAGAAACAGTGACCAAAGTACAAAGACAGTCTACAGAATGGGAAAGGATATTTACCCAACACCCATTCGATAAGGGGTTGATATCAAGGATATGCAAGGCACTGGTTGAACTCCACAAGAAGAAAACTGCCAACCCGATCAAAAAATGGGGTGATGAAATGAACAGAAACTTTCCCAAAGAAGAAATCCAATGACTGAGAGGCACATGAGAAAATACTCGACATCGCTAATCATCAGAGAGATGCAGATCAAAACAACAATGAGATATCATCTCACATCACGGAGACTGGCCCACATCCAAAGAAACTCTGTATTTTGACAGACATAAACATTTTTACATAGGCAGGTAAAACCTGTAGTAAAGATTTTTAAAAAATCTAAATATGGTCACCTATTATTTAAACTGACGATTTAAATTTATGATTATTAGGGTCCCTATTTTAAAAAATGGTAGTTCAGTGGAAGAACCATGATAAAAATGTAAAACAGCAAATGGGAGCATTTACATTATATTTATTACCTTAATAAATGCAACCAGAAAGCTACTTTATCTATTCTTAAGTTATGCTGGCTACTTAGGCATGTCTTAAAAATATCTTAGGTTGGAACCCTAGGAGAGAAAATAGGGTTGTTAAAAGGGTGAATTATTTTAATAATTTATAAGTTTTATGATAAATTAACTTGACATATAAAGAAAAGGAAGAATAGAAGACATCTTTAAAATGGGTATTTATGAAAGTGAAGAATAATAGAATAAACCATTTAGGAGAGAGATTGATTGGGAAGATTAGCCACAATTTTAGAAACCAGGAAGAAGATAACAGATTCTAGTATGAGATGGACTGAGTTTTATTTAATATGAAAACCTGGAGTTAAGAGTGAGAATGCCTTTTTTTTTTTGCTCTCCCCTTATGTTATATAATAATGTTTTTTGTTTCTCTTAAATCTTATCCCTCAAATAATAGAGATAGTCAATGTGTATATTTTAATTATGAGAAAATGAAAAAATTAACAAATAACAGGTTTTGGAATGTACAAAAATACAGGTCTGGGCACTAAGATTCATTTTTGTTTTTTCTCTAAACCAAGCTATAATTCTTTCCAGTTGAAACATTCTGACATCATTGTGTATCTTTTTTCCCCCCTTCATGTTGGCTGTTGACCCAGTCCCCTGATGTCTGGGATTAGTCATTGTTTTGAAATGAGAATATATTTGGCTAGATGTTTTTGATGGGTTTTAACAGTATCTGTCTTTTCTTGAGAACCTTGTAGAATTTAACACATAGGTTTGAACAATTAGAAATCCAATGCTGTATAGTCACAAAGGACTGAAAAAAACTTTATGAAATCTGCCAGTGCAGCCAATTCATAGAAGATTTGGAAACCAGAATGTCAGAGCATAAATGACAAATGGTTATGCATTATTCTAGTAACTGGAGCAAGCAACTTGTGATTAGAAAGTCACTTGGTAAACATAAGGTTGGAAGAGAATCAAATGCTATGGAAAAATTATATAAATTGTGCTACAATTTACTGAACTTTTGGTTTGGGGGGCTGTACCTAGCTGACAGTACTCAAGGATCATTTTTTTTTCTTTTTGGGTCACACCCAGCGATTCTCAGGGATTACTCCTGACTCTGCACTCAGGAATTACTCCTGGCAGTGCTCGGGGGACCATATGGGATACTGGGAATCGAACCCGGGTCGGCCACGTGCAAGGCAAATGCCCGACTCGCTGTGCTATTGCTCCAGCCCCTCAAGGATCATTCTTGGCTCTGCACTAATGGATCATTCCTGGTGGGGCTTGAGCGACCATAATGCTGGTGAGCAGTATGCAAGGGGTATGCACCCTGCCTGCTGTACTATTGCGCTGGCCTCTAGAATTTACAGAATAATTTATACTGCTATAGAACATCATTTTTCAATAAATGGAATATTTTTGCCCTTAAATTTATCTTTCCATACATAGGGCAACTCCAAGCAATGAATTGTATAGCAGATATTTTTTAAGGGCATCTACATAGTATCCACTATTAAAGGGTTTTGTTTTTGTTTTTGTTTTTGGGTCACACCCGGCGATGCACAGGAGTTACTCCTGGCTCTTCACTCAGGAATTACCCCCGGCGGTGCTCAGGGGACCATATGGGACGCTGGGATTAGAACCCGGGTCGGCCGCGTGCAAGGCAAACGCCCTACCCGCTGTGTTATCCCTCCAGCACCAAGGGTTTTTTTTTTTTTTTAAGCTTTAAAGTGAATAAGAGTTTTTTACCTTAAAGGAACATTTGTCTTAATGGAAAACTGATATTTTATCATTGCCAGATCCTTGTTTTCAGTTTTCAAGCTCTTCTGACCTTATATCATTTCTTTTCATGATTTCCAAAATTATAGATTGTCTTTCATCAGTTGCATTTTTGTGTCTTCCTGATGAAATTTAAGAAAGTGAAATGACTGTAATAGACATTTTTACAAATAGTACTTTCTTTGAAGATTACTGTTTTAGTTTTTGTTCCTATATATTTTTTAAAATGATAATCACCAGCATTTATTAAAGTCATATTATGTTCCAACTACATTTAAGATATACTGATACATTTAATTTTCCAAATAACCGGTAAGGTAAGTATAGCTGTTTATAATGGTTAGAGTGTAGTGTAACCAATTCTACATTAGTAACTCTTATAGGTAGTGAAGGTACAGGGTAGGATAAGTAATGGCCATGATTTTATCTGGTCAGATGAGACACAGTATACTTCCCAAACATTTGAAGGAGGGAAGAGTTCAATTAAGCCACAGCCACATAGCTCCATGATTTCCAGGGACTGCTAGGGGATTATTATGAATTGGCTGATTTAGGGAGTTTTATCAGAGGAGGAAATATTTGGAATAAGGTTTGTGGGCCAACTGGCCCGATAGCATTTTCTTTTTTCTTTCTTTTTTTTTTTTAATTAAATCACCATGTGGAAAGTTAAAAAGTTTCTAGGCTTATGCCTTGGCTATACAATGCTTGAACACCTGTCCCTTCACCAGTGCCATATTCCACAGCCAAAAACCCCAGTATACCTCCCTCCCCCCAACCCCCCCACCCCTACCTACGGATCTGATAAATTTCACTTCATTTTCTCTTTACATTGATTACATTCCATACTTCAATACAAAATTCACTACTGTTGTTGGAGTTTCCCCCTAAAAAACAGCCCTGCTGACAAGGAAGCATTTGATAGCTTTCCATTGCTCAGAATGAAGAAATATGAAGTCGTGCGGCCACGATAGTGGCTGTGTGGTTTAGGATTTCTGCATTTTAGTATTTTAGTAATTAAGTCCAGAGAGATTTATGTTAGAAATTGCATCATTTCCCTTCCTGAGGCAGCATGGGGCTATGGTTTAGTTCGCAGTCTACAGACATTGGTGGAAGCAGTTGCTGGTACCAAAAGTAGTCTAGCTGGCCTCCAGATCGTGGTCATCAGCAGCAGAGTGGCCGCACAAACGTGGCCACCTGGGTCACATCTTGGCAGAGCACGCACCGATATTGCCCCGGCCCGAGACTGCCCACACGCATCCCGCTGTTTTAAGTTCCAACCTCTTTTTTATTTTTCTTCCCGAGCCACCAGGTTCGTACCTGCTTAATAGTCTTCATAATATGGTGGACGCCATGCTGCTTTCCCCCGAAAGGGAAAAAAAACAAGAAAGATCTTTCCCCTCCTCGGCCGGCGTGGGGCTATGGCATGTTTTTGCGGCAGATCTGCTGCTGTTGACCACGATCCGGAGGCCAGCTAGACTAGTTTTGGTACCAGCAACTGCTTCCACCAATGTCTCTAGACTGTTCCTATATTTTATAATGATTAATTAATATATTTTTTAGTACTTAGGCTGTTGTTCAGTTTAAAATTTTTTTCATTTAGATATCTTGATATAAAAATATGACTAAACAAATGGCTGAATCATAGTTAAGTATAAACAAGACTACAGTGGATGCTTAATAAATTAGAGAAATTTTAATTTGATAACAAAAGTAAAAAATTTACTTCTTTAACATTTGAGGTTAATAGGGTAATTATATGCTGCCTAAGGGAGGAAAATATTTTCTTCAGCTAACTTATTGATTTGCTTCCTTGTAACTGAAAGTTATGCTGATCTAATTACAAAGGGCGGTTAAAAAGCTAATAATTTCAAACCTAAGGTTGTCCATAAAGAAATTAAATGATTAATGATCTAACAGAAGCAACAACCCATAAACCATTAGCCAGAGAATTTTGAAATACCATGTCGATAACAAAGAACATTGAAATACTCAGACCAATTTTTCTTTCTTTATGAAAGTGATGTTAAATTTGTTGACCAAATGTTATTATAATTGGACCCAGGGCATAGTGGCCATTTACAACTGAACTAAATATTCTTTAGTCTTTTGTATTAATATATATTATTTTTTGTTTTTTAAATTTTTAATTTTAACTATATTGATTTATTTTTATTAAATCACCATGAGATACATAGTTACAAAGTACATGATTGGGTTTCAGTCATAAAATGTTCCAATTAAATTTTATTTTTTACTTATATGATTATAACAGTGTTAATGTTTATGGTTTTGATGTGTAGTTACTGAACCTTTACTACCACCAAAGTGCCCCAAATCATCCACCACCATTCTTTTGTGACATCTAGTCCACATTTTCCCCATCCCCTAAACCCATTAATTAGTAAATTCAGCTTTGTATTGATTATTGTTTTTAGACAAAAATCCTGCTACATAAATATACTCAGCAGTGAAGAACTATGTCACAATCTATTTAAAAAATCAATTTATTCAATTTTGATTAAAGACTTATTTTTGTTGGGGAAAACGAGTACATTGTCCGCTTAACTGAGAGCTCTTGGCAGTATTGGAGACCAAGGTTAAGAAAGCTTATCAACACCAAAGACTGCACTATAGTGTTGAGGCTGCTGTGCCATCATGTTCTCTTAATGGCCTCGGGTATTTTGGCATCAGAGTCTGAAAAGAGACTGGAAGCAGAATCTAGAGAGTCTGAGAATATACTAGAAAGCAGTCTGATTAATTTGGAGTAATCAAAGGAACTACTAAACAAACTTTGAAACCTAAGCATTTCATTTGGAGAAAGAGAGTAGCATTCCTATGATCTTGTTTCTATGGAGAGGAAAATGAAAAATCAACTCAATTCCACCACTCTTTTTTGCAGAGATGATGATAATTGAACCTTGGGTCGACAGACCTCAAAGAAACACAAAGTGTTTCTTTATTACTCATTTGTTTATTGATTTTCCTTCTATCGACCAAGCTAGGTTTCTAAAAATAAAACTACATCATGAACTTTTCATATCATTATTCTTCCGCAATATATATTTTAGTGGCTACATAAATTTTCATTTAGTTTTGTAGGATTTCATGATCACTGATGATTAAGATTATTGTCCAAAGGTTTTTTATTTACTGTAAATTATACCCTTCTTTTATTTGTTTTTCTTGTGAGTGAAAATTATACCCTAAATTTATTCAAATCATGGATTCAGTTGCTTTTATTGTCTTGTTTCCTACTCTTGTTTTATTAGGTTTGGAATGACTGTGGGATCTTGGTCCTTGCCTCCCAGCCTCCTCCAGACTTATTCTCCATTAATTTAGAGAATTGGGTTCATTGCTTTAACCACGGAGCTGAGAGTGTATGTTAACCACTCTTCAGTAATATTAACCATAAAGGAATATAAGCTTGGAGAGAGGGATGAGAGTGATATATTTCCCTTTTTGTTCTTCTAATAATGACTCTTGAACCTGCAAGGTTGGGATTCCTTGAAACTGTTTAAAACTACAGAATATTGGGTTCCATTCTACATCTAATTCAGAATCTGTATTTAGAATGGCATTCTGGTTATTTATATGCAGGTGAAATTTGAGAAGCACTGCTTTAGTTGATTGCCATCAATTATCCTTTGATTATTCCTCTAACAGAGGTTCTCAAACTTGTTTACACATTGGAATTACTGCAGAGTTTTGATAAATGCTAATGTTGCATACTATCCCTAGAGATGATTGATATGGGGATATGGGGTATGGGTTGGGCATGGAAGCATAATTGATCTGGGATGTGGCTCGGGAACTATAGCTCTAAAAGAGCCAGAATCAAATTTTCAGTTGACTTAGGCGGGGAGGAAAACAAAAACAGAAAGCAAAGGAACACAACGCACAGCTGGAATTGGGAACCACTGCCCTATACCTTCTATGTGGGTTCTATCCTGTCTGAAGTTTTCTAAGGGCCCCACATTATCCTATTTCAGTTGTAATTTGCTATATCAATTCTATTCCATATGTTTTCTATTTTGCAGCAACACACAAAATTCTATTCCATGAATGGCATGCTTTTCTTTTATCTACTATTGTTAGTTATATATTCAAATTTATTTTTCTCCTGTGGATACTCTTTATTTCCTTAGATACAGATATTTATGTAGTCTGTATTTGTTCTCTGTATTTATGTCATTAGAGTGCATAGATTACGTTTTTAAAATTACTTTGTTTGTTTGTTTGTTTGAGGCTTTTTTTTTAAACTAGTGAATCACTGTGAGGTACAGTTACAGACTTACAACTTTTCGTGCTTGTGTTTCAGTCACACAATGCTCGAGTACCCATCCCTCCACCAGAGCCCATTCTCCACCACCAATGATCCCAGTATCCCTCCCAACCCCCCATCTCATTCCCCCACCCCACCCCGCCTCTATAGCAGGACATTCCCTTTTGTTCTCTCTCTCCTTTTGGGTGTTGTGGTTTGCAATAGAGGTATTGAGTGGCCATCGTGTTTGATCCATAGTCCACTTTAAGCACGCATCTCCCATCCCCAGTGTGTCCTCGCACCACACTTTACCTGGTGTTCCCTTCTCTCTCTGTGCTGCCTTTTCTTCCAGCATGTGAGGCCAGCTTCCACGCTGTGGAGCCAACTTCCTGGTACTTATCTCTACTATTCTTGGGTGTTAGTCTCCCATTCTGTTACTTTATATTCCACACATGAGTGAAATCTTTCTATGTCTGTCTCTCTCTTTTTTGACTCATTTAACTTAGCATGATACTTTCCATGTTGATCCACTTATATGCAAAGTGGACATAAAATATCATCCTTTCAAAATAGCTGCATAGTATTCCATTGTGTAGATGCACCAAAATTTCTTTAACCAGTCATCTGTTCTCGGGCACTTGGGTTTTTTTCAGATTCTAGCTATTGTAAACAGTGCTGAAATAAACATTCAAGTGCAGATGTCATTTCGACTATACTTTTTTGCCTTTCCAGGATATATTCCCAGAAGTGGTATTGCTGGGTCAAATGGGAGCTCAATTTCTAATTTTTTGAAAAGCGTCCATACTGTTTTCCAAAAGGGCTGTTGGCATTCCCACCATCAGTGTAGGAGAGTTTGTTTCTCCCCACATCCACAACAATAGTGGTTGCTTTTGTTCTTTTGGGTGTGTGCCAGTCTCTGTGGTGTGAGGTGGTATCTCATAGTTGTTTTGATCTGCATCTCTCTGAGAATTAGCGATAAAGAGCATTTTTTCATGTGCCTTTTGGTCATTCATATTTCTTCCTTGAGAAAGTTTCTGTTCATTTCATCACCCTATTTTTTGGATGGGGTTGGATGTTTTCTTCTTGCAGATTCCAACCAGTGCCTTTTATACCCTTGATATCAACCCCTTATCAGATTAGTATTGGGTTAATATCCTTTCCCATTTTGTAGACTGTCTTTGTATTCTGGTCACTGTATCTTTTGCAGTGCAGAAGCATCTTGGTTTAAAATAGTCCCATTTGTTCATCTCTGTTCCCATTTAGTTGATCAGTTGCATGTCATCTTTGAAGATACCTTTAGCTTCAACATCGTGGAGGGTTTTGCCAACCTTGTCTTCAATGTACCTTATGGATTGTGGTCTGATGTTGAGGTCTTTAATTCATTTTGATCTGACTTTTGTGCATGATGTCAGATCAAGGTCTAAGCCCATTCTTTTGCATGTGGTTGTCCACTTATGCAAGCACCAGTTGTTAAAAAGGCTTTCCTTGCTCTATGTCACATTTCTTGCTCCCTTATCAAAGATTAGGTGATCACACATTTGGGGTTGTATGTAGGGATATTTCACTCTGATCCGTTGGTCTGCAGCTCTTCCTTTGTTCTAGTACCATGTTGTTTTAATTGGTACCGCTTTGTGGTAGAGTTTGACATTGGGGAGGGTAATGCCTCCCATCATCTTTTCCCCAAGAATTACTTTAGTTATTCATGGGCATTTCTTGTTTCATATGAATTTCAGGAGTGCATGATCCATTTCTTTGAAGAATTTCATGGATATCCTTGAAGGAATCACATTGAATCTGTATAGTACTTTGGGGAGTATTGCCATTTTGACAATGCTAATTCTTCCTATCCATGAGCAGGGAATATGTTTCCATTTTTTTGTGTTCTCTTTTATTTTGTTGAGTAGCATTTTTGTAGTTTTATTTGTAGAGATCCTTTACCTCCTTAGTTACGCTGATTCTGAGGTATTTGATTTTCTGGGGCACGATTATGAATGGGATTGTTTTTTTATGTCACTTTCCTCTGTCTTGCTATTTGCATATAGGAAGGCCATGGATTTTGGCATATTGATTTTATTGCCTGCATTTTTACTGTACAAGTCTATTGTTCTAGGAGTTTCTTCGTAGAGATTTTAGGATTCTCTAGGTATAGTAACATATTATCTGTGAATAGTGAAAGCTTGATTTCTTCTTTTCCTTGTTCCTGACCTTAAAGGGAAGGGCCTTAGTTTTTCTCCATTGAGGATAATCCTTGCCATGGGTTTGTGGTAGATGGCTTTGACTATCTTGAGAAAAGTTCCTTCAAAACCAATTTTGGTGAGAATTTTCATCATAAAAGGGTGTTGGATATTTCAAATATTTTCTCTGCATCTATTGATATGAACATATGGTTTTTATATTTACTTTTGTCGATATTATGGATTATGTTGATTAATTTCCGAATGTTAAACCTTCCTTGAATCCCCAGGATGAATCCCACTTGGTCTCAGTGTATGATCTTTTTGATGAATTGTTGGATTCTATTTGCTAATATTTTGTTGAGGATCTTCACATTCATGTTCATCAAGGATATTGGCCTGTAGTTTTCTTTGTTAGTGGTGTCTTTGCTTGCTTTTGGTATTAGGGAGATATGTGCCTCAAAGAAACTATTTGGGAGACTTCCTGTTTCTTCTATTTCTTGGAAAAGATTGAGGAGAACTGGTAACAGGTTCTCTTTAAATGTTTGGAAGAATTAGCTAGTGAATCCATCTGGGCCTAGGCTTTTTTTTGGGAAGACTTTTGATTACAGTTTCAATTTCCTTGATATTAATGAGTCTATTCAGGTATTCCAAGTCCTCTTGGTTCAGTTTTAGGAGATGATAGGAATCCAGGAGTTTATCCATTTATTCTAGGTTCTCTTGTTTCATGGCATACTCTCAAAGTAGTCTCTGATGATCTTTCGAATTTCATTAGCTTCTGTTGTGATGTCCTCTTTTTCATTTCTGATTAAGTTTACTAAGGTTCTCTCTTTCTCTCTCTCTCTCTCTCTCTCTCTCTCTCTCTCTCTCTCTCTCTCTCTTTTGTTAGTCCTGCTACTGATTTATCAATCTTGTTTATTTTCTCAAAGAACCAGCTCTTGGTTTCATTGACCTTTCAGATTGTTTTTTCGGTTTCCATGTTGTTAATTTCTGTCTAAGTTTTATTATTTCTTTCCTTTGGCCAGGTTGGGGTTTCTTTTGTTGATCATTTTCTAAGGTTTTGAGCTATGAAGTCAAGTTATCTATCTAGGCTCTTACTTTCTTCCTGAGAAATGCTTGCAAAGCTATAAATTTTCCTTTTAACACAGCTTTAGCTGTGTCCCATAGGTTTTGGTAGCTCGTGTCTTAATTCTCATTTGTTTCCAGGTATCTTTTGATTTCTTCCTTGACTTCCTTCCTGACCCACTCATTGTTCAACATTGAGTAGTTTAATTTCCAGGTGGTTCTCCGTCTCTGTGTGTGATTAGCTTCTATCTTCAGTGCACCGTGGTCTGAAAAAATAGTTGATACAATTTCTATCTTTTTATTCTATTAAGGTATGTTTTGTGACCCAGCATGTGGTATATTTTAGAAAATGTTCCATGTGCACTGGAAAAGAACGTGTATTCTTTCTTTTTGGGTTGTAAAACTGTGTACATCTGTTTGCCCTCTCTCTTCTATTTCTTCCTTCAGAGCCAGTATTTTCTTGCTGAGTTTTGTTCTTGTTGATCTATCCAGAGGTGATAAGGTGGTGTTGAAGTCCCAACTACTATTGTATTGCTAGCAATGTACTCCTTAAAATCTGTTAGCAGTTGTTTTAAGTACTTAGCTGGTCCCTTATTAGGTGCATATACATCTAAGAGTGTGATTTCTTCCTGTTGAACATAACCCTTGATAAATAGAAAATTGCCTTCTAATCTTTTCAACGTGAAGTCTATGTTGTCGGATACTAGTATGGCCACCCCAGCATTTTTGCTTGCAAGATTGTTATCCATCCTTTAGCTTTGAGTCGGTGTTTGTTCTGATTGTTCAGATGTGTTTCTTGTAGGCAGCAGAATGTTGG
Source organism: Sorex araneus (assembly GCF_027595985.1). Classification (NCBI taxonomy): domain Eukaryota; kingdom Metazoa; phylum Chordata; class Mammalia; order Eulipotyphla; family Soricidae; genus Sorex; species Sorex araneus. The sequence continues at coordinate 25,723,965 of NC_073305.1, forward strand.
TTTCAGTTTCTGGATCCATTTTGCCACTCTGAGTCTCTTGATAGATGCATTTAGATCTTTGACATTGAGAAAGATTGTTGTCATGGGGGTTTGTGTCATCTTTTAATAAGGGTTTGTTGTGCTTATGGGTGTTTTCCTTCTTGTCTTACAGGAGCCCTTTTAGTCCTTCTTTTAAGTTTGGTTTTGAGTCTATGAAGTTTCTGAGCTATTGTTTATCTATAAAATGGTGTATCATCCCATCGAGTTTGAGTGAAAGTTTAGCCGTATAAAGTATTCTTGGTGAGGTGTTCATTTCATTGAGTTTTTTCACTATATCCCACGATTGTCTTCGAGCTTGGAGGATTTCCTCTGATAGATCTACTGTAAATCTAAAGGTGCTCCTTTGTATGTGATTTCTTTCTTTGACCTTGCTGCTTGCAGTATTATGTCTCTATCCACAGCATCCATAATTCTATGATATGCCTTGGAGTGTTTTTAGTACAGTTTCTTTTAGCTGACCCCCTTCTGGATCCTTGGATCTGGATGCTTGCATTCTCTAACTCTGGGAACTTTTCAGTGATGATTTCTTTAACTGTGTTTTTTCATTGGGGTTGCCTCCCTGTCCTTCCGGTACTCTGATGATTCTAATGCTGTTCCTCTTGGAGTCATCTCTTAGGTCTCTGGTTTGCCTATTTTGAAGTCTTTTCCTATTGTTTGTTGTTTCCTATACAATTTCTGCTGCTCATCTTCAAGTTCACTGATTTTGTCTTCAGCTGTAGACATTCTACTGTTGATGGCACCTACTGAGTTTTTAATTTTATCTACTGAATTCTTTATTTCTGACATTTCTTTTTGTAGCTTTCTTATTTCTGCTCTCATTTCTTCCTGTATTTTCTCAGCTACCTGTTCCACCATTTCTTTCATTTCTTCCTTTAATTTTCTATATGTCTGTTCCATTGATTCTTAAGTTCCTTGAACATCCTCAGCATTTCATCTCGGAATTTTTTGTCAGAGAGATCATATTTGTGGGTACCCCCTGTTGAGGATTCGGGACTCTTTTCTTTGTCCTCTACTTGTAGTGGAGATTTGCACTGTTTCTTCATGTTGTTGTGGTTGTATAGAGTTAAAACCTTCAAGTTCACTAGCACTGTTCCCTCTTATTGCAGGAAAGAATTCTGAATAAGCTCGGTTGATGGTGGTCAACCTTCTCCCCTTCTAGAGTACATCCTTCCTCTCAGAAATTATTCTGTGACTTATGATAGTCATCTAGTGAATCCATGGAAGAGATGTTACTTTATATTTGGCCTGTACAACTTCTTGTGTACACTGATCTTTTGGTGGAATTGGAATAGACCAGTTGATCATTGTTTTACTATGTTTGAGGTGGCCAGGTCGTTTTCCACAGAATTAGATAATAAAGGTTGCAGTGTAAATTAGGAGTGCTGGGAATGGGAAATATAACTATGGCCCCACAGAAGACCATACCCACTTTTGAGGAGGCCACGCCCCCTAAAGTGGAGACTACACCACCAGCCAGTCCAGATGCTAATGCCCTGGTCCACAGACCCATTAAGAGCAGCGGGTAGTTGCACAAGTGCTGTGGCTATATTTAAATTTAACATTTGTGCCAGAATTTATTTCAGGGAGCATTTATTTTTTGCTTGGGAATTTAAAAGCCACTGGTCCTTTATTGAATTGCAATTTACTTCACCCCTCCAGCTTTTCTTTCCCATTCACCAAGCCCACAGTAGTAGTTTTTGAAAACTCCAGAAACTATGGTTATGCTCTCATCATATAACTTGAAGTTCTACCTGAGTCAAATGGGTTTTCACCTAAGAAAGGGTTTTTCTTACTCTCCTAAAATCTTCATTCATTCTATCTGCTCTTTGACTTGCAATAAACAATTGAACCACAATTTTCTCTGTATTCCAAAGCTTCTAGAAAATGCTCCAATCGTCTCCTGTTCTTCCTTATCACATTATCTAATGCTTCATGAGTATAATAACTTTTGTTAAAAGTATTTTGGAATAGATTATTAACATAGTTATTGTAACAATAATTGGTTAGAATTGTTCATTTGTCTGATATACTAGGACAAGGGCTATTTTGTATATTACTATGATTTTCTACTCACAGCAACACTAATATTGAGCCACTAGCCTGTTTTCTACCTTCTCAAATCCAACATTGGAATCTGTGACACACTGACAAATAATGTGGTTCTTAAGGTATTTTACAAAAGGCTAGAAATAAGCTTGTGCTGACATTACTGACCTACTTCATGTAACCTCTCTTGAATTTCCTCTCTTCCTCTATATTTCCTCTCACTATAGTATTGATGTGTCCATGAAGCTCTAAATCCGCTGCTGATGGAGGCAACCACTCAATCAAGACACAAGGTGACAAGTTGAGAAAAGAGCTTTTTTAGCAACTGGTTGCAGGTTGGAAGGTGGTATTATCTTACCTGAAGAATCACAAAAAATAGGTTTTATAGAAAAGTCACCGAAAAGTCTACTTTTAGAAAGGAAAGATTGTAGACTGTTTGGTGTCATGGTGGTCAATAAATTTCTTTCTGAGATGCTTCTCTTAAGCAAGAGAGTTCACTTTACAGGTTATTTTCTTTGAGAAGGCTTCTGGGGTAAGGGCAAGAGAAGAGAAACATTCTTTAAATTTTCAGAAGCCTAAGTCCAGAAGGGTTGCAGATTTTAATTTTGAGTCCAGCTTTTAAATTCTTTAGTGCTGTTTCCACTGATACCCCCATCCCTTAACACACAGATCATTCTGCTTTCCCAAGCCCCCCTCAAGTCTGTGCCAGGCAGAGTTCTCACTTTCTAGTGACATAGTCTCCTTTCTTCAACTTTGAGGAGTAATTCTTTTTTTTTTTGGTTAGCATCCTTAGATTCAATTCTGGTGGAGAATTCTGGACTTTGTTTTATTCACACAAAGAAATGGTGACAAAGAAATGAATCTGCCAGATCCTACAGGTCTTAAACAGAAGAGCTGGATTTGGACCACAGTCTGTCTCACAGTAACTACTCTGTTTTTCCTTCGAATCAGTTTTCTTTATAATTTTATTTTCTGTTTATGATCCAGTTATGTCAAGGCATAATGTCAGATGTTTCAAATTCCCAATTAACATTATTAGAGCAGAGTGCTTACTTAGAATCAGAGCTGACAAGTCAAAGTGTAGCAGAGGATATTAAAATGGGTAGGAAAAACTTGTTAACAAGGTGGTTTATTTGAAATGGAGACAAAAATCCCTCAGGTTATAATGTTGGAAGTAGCATAATTAAACAGGCATCTCAATATGCAGTTCTTTAAAAGCTTTCTAGATGGAAAAGCTTTCTTCTTCCACCAATACCTTTTAGCAGTCTGACTGATATTATCTTGGGGAAATCAATAGGGTTGCTCCATATCTTATGCCAATAGATGTCAATGGCCCCAGACCTTTGATTTTGTTTTGTTCCTGTGGAGCAAGGGTAAATGGTGAGGTTTTATTGTTGTTTTTAAAGAAATGGGACCTTTACTTGGCAATTACCTGCAGTATATGGCATAAGTCACCTCAGGGTCAGATGGGAATTTTATGACCTCTCTTGTTTACTTAGTTCATATCACACAATGAGTCAATGATTCTATACCCTGATACCTATTAATACCACCTGGCGAACTCTAATGAAGTACTGATACCTAGATCCTATTGTTGCTCCATAAATCAGAGAATCCTGTGCATTTAAAAGAATCTATTTTACCAAGCCTGAGCTAAAAAACTATTTTATAAGACTGAAGTCCCCAGATCCTATTGGTATATAATTATAGGACAAGTATAGTTCAGGGTGTATGGTGATATAAGTATGGATTGAACATCAAACATTATTGCCTTTCTATCTGGACTGAAATGCCATTTAAAAATTCTAGTATTTTCTCTAGGAAGTTTGCTATTTTTAGCTATATGGCAGAGAGCTATCTATGAATACTTGACTGTCATGGCCCAGTTCTAGAATTATCTTGGGATGGTTAAATGTTTGTTTTTAGTAGATTTGCTCCTTAAGCTTCTTCCCAAGATCTTGGAAGTAAAATTTTGTTCAATAAACCTGCCATAAGTCAGGATTCCTTCTCAAGTGCAAGTGGGACCCCTCATTACTGCCCTAACCCATGGATATATGATTTCTATTGCTGCTTTGTGCCTTATCATTGATTTATTTCTAATACATCAAAGGTGACTAACAGACAAAAGAAAATATTCATTCACAAATCAGTAGTGATTTACCATATTCATGGAGTGATGATGAATGGGAGATAGGGGTTGGGAGGTACAGGAGGGATCATGGGGACACTGGTGGAGGGAACTGACACTGGTAGTGGAATTAGTGTTGGAACATTGTATTCCTAAGTATTGATTATCAATAACTATGTAAGGCAGTGTTTTTTAATTAATAAAAATGGGAGAAAAAGAAAAATAATAGCTTATTTGTGGTTAAAAAAAACATAGAGCTCTCTTCAGGGAGCAGCAGACTCCATTAAAAGAATGCACTTACAAAATTTCTTTATATACACTCACAGGTCTTTTGACCTCACATAGAAACATGTCCCTGGGTTCAGAATTTCAAGTTGTTTTCTTTAGAATAATATGGAGTTGGACAAGCTTTATGTATATTCTTTTTTTTTTCTGAACTAAAGGAAGAAATTTAAATCAGACTGTTGATTCACCAAACTCAAATGTGGAAAAGGAACTAGGAGAAAGAATAGTCCTGAAATAAAAGAAATAAGAAATCTGAAAAGATAGAAATAATGTTCAATCTATTCCTTCAGTGAAAATGAAATGGTTATGGGGAGGGGCATAGGGAGATGAAAGTCAAGAGAAGATCCCACCTAAAGAAAGAAGAGAGGAAGAATTTTTCAGAATAGGAATAACAGTCAACATATGGTACTTAGTAATCTGTTATAAAAAGTAAGATGTTCCTAAGCAAGTATGGTCCTGTGAAATATCCTGAAACCATAAGAACAGATAAATTTTTATAGAACCAAGGATTGTGATTCATGATTGTAATCCATAAGGTGATGTTATGTTCTTACAAGTTTACTTTTCCCTTTTCTAATAATCAGGCATTTACTTGTCAGGCTCTAGAGAAGAGCAGGTCATTATGTTTAATACATTTTTTCCTTGGAATAAAATGAGCAACATTTATATTAAGAGAATATACCCATTATTTCCCAGAAGGTGGTTATTTTGGTCTTGTTGAATTAGTCTTCCACTTCCTAATTACCCTGTGAGCTGACATACTTGGTTTCAGAATCTCATTTCCATTTTTATCTAATTTAACTTTTACTTATTTATTTTCATTTTATTTGACTTTGGGTCCAAGCCTGACTGTGCACAGGGATTACTCCTTACTCTGTGTACAGGGATCATCCCTGACAGTGTTCATAGGACCACATGGTCAGGAATCAAACCTGGATCAGCCAAGTGCAAGGCAAGTCCATGACCGACTATACAATTTTTCCAGCACTGTGGTTCATATTTTATTCCCTATGCTCTGAGAGGTCCCTGGGAGGTGGGACTCAGGAAAGACATCCAAGTTGAAATTATTTTACCATTATTTTCTGATATTTATTTTCAAGAAGGTGTCCAGAATCAGTTTTTCATCCTTGCTTGAGATTAGCTCTAGGATCCCAGGTATTCTTCCCTTTAGTGTGCTGCAAACATTGCTCTCACTGATGAAGCATAAATTCAACATAATATTGGTTTCTAGGCTAATTAGATTAATTACAAAAATAGCTGAATGAAGAGATACGGACAGAGAGTGAGGGTGAGGGTGCTGGAAATTAGTGATCTGCCAAGTTTAAACATTAGGTTTTATCATTCCTTTAATTCTTAAAGCATTATTCAAAGATGGAGAGAAATTTTGTCCTCTCTTAAGCTGTCAGAGAGGAGAAAATGAAATACTTTATACCCCTTTAGAAACAGTTAATGTTTATAAATGAGGTATCTTTATTCCTGTCCATTTTTCTAAAAACAAAATCTTTTCCTCTGTTACATTTGACCACTTTATACTGCCATTTTTTTAAAATTCACATATAAATAGACAAAAAAGTCAGGTTCATATACAAGTGGGTTGTCAGATTCCTTAAGTTTCGGCTTTTAAGGATAATGCAAGATAACTTTATTTACTTAATTCAGAAAAGGAGAATTATGCTTTCAAAAAAGATCAGTTGTAAGATGGAAATAGAAGAGCACATCAGAATGGACTCATTAGGGGCCTGTATATTGGCAAGCTCCACATTAAAACTAGAGATTATGACTGATAGAGTTCCTTGGCTTTATAATAAATAAACTTTTAAAACCCAGCAACAACTAAAGTCTAGCAAATGCAGTAGGCAGACCAGGGATTTTTACAGCAATCATAAATCTGAGAGTAAAGTAAAACAAGTAAGTAGCAGCTTTCTTTTGAGGTAGAACCTTTATCTTACAGTTTCTTGTCTTTCTGAACTTCTTGACCTAGAATGGTTGCTTGGTAAATACTGTTGGAATAAAAAGGAAAGAGGAAATGTATTACATATATTAAAAAAAGAGAGAAAATGGACAATCTAAGTCTTAGAAATAGTCAAAGATACTATTAGAAAAAGGAAACACAATTTTTGATAGAAACCTAGGTACAAAAAGAGAGTAAAGGTTGTAGAAAAAATTAATAATGTATGAGAGATAAAGAACTAGGAATTTGATTAATATCTGGATGAGAACAAATAATAATATTATAGTTGAACAAAAATGTTCCAAAGAAATGCTCTATTGACTTTAGAGGTAAAGTATTTTATTTTTTTTTTAATTTATTTTGTTTATTGAATCACCATGGGCTGGAGCGATAGCACAGTGGTTGGGCTTTCGCCTTTCACTAGGCAGACCCGAGTTCAATTCCTCCGCCCCTCTTGGAGAGCCTGGCAAGCTACCGAGAGTATGGAGCCCACATGCAGAGCCTGGCAAGCTTCCTGTGCATAATGGATATGCCAAAAACAGTAACAATAAGTCTTTCAATGAGAGACGTCACTGGTGCCCACTCAAACAAATCGATGAGCAACGGGACAGTAACAGTAACAGTATTGAATCACCATAAGATACAGTTAGAAAGATTTCATGCTTGAATTTCGGTCATACAATAATCAAACACCTATCTTGCACATTTTCCACCACCAAAGTCCTTAGTATTTCCCCTCCCCATCCCAATCCTTCCTCTGCCTTTTTGACAGACAATTTCCACTATACCTCTCTCTACTTTGATTACATTCAATGTTTTGACACCAACTACCATTGTTATTTGGAATTTCCCTGCCACCACTCAAACCTGCCAAAAAGGCAATGTTAGACAATTTATTTTGTATTGCTTGTTATTAGTAGTATAAGTTGTCATATGGCCACAAGAGCGCACTCCTAAAAATTCTAAAATTTTAGATAATTAGGGTCTAGAGAGATCTCTACAGTGAGCCACTCAGTTCCAAGACTCTTTTTTTTTCTGAGTATACATATACTTATAAAGAATTTATTTCAAAATGTTTTTTATTTTATAAAGTAGTTCACAATATTCGATTACATTTAATATTCAGACACCAATCCCACCACCATTACACATTCCCACCACCACATTTCGGATGTTTCTATCCCTAATCCAAATCTTTTTGTGTGTCTCTAGATCACTGCCACTAAGGGCCTTAAGTAGTAGCTAGATGCAGTTTGTGGACCTCATCTTAGGGTCCCATCAGGGCAGGGGGGACAAGAAGGACTGGCTCCTGCCCCATCCTGTGAGGCCTGGCATTTACCATTACTGCTCCTGTGAACCTGGACTTCTCATTGGGTTCTGGAAGATGGCAGCTGCTGGGATTCCTGGGGGGCAGGTGGAGGGATAGTACCTGCTCTCATCTGGAGTAGCCCGTTGAACTCAGTCTGCTGCAAAGTCTGGAAGCATCTCTGCAGTGAGTTGCTCAGTTCTGAGATTCTTTTGTGTGTCTAGCAATAAATTCTTAAAGGAGAGAGAGTAAGAAAACCTATTTGAACAAATATTTCTGTTACATTAGGTTATTGTGTGTATGTGTGTGTGTGTGTGTGTGTGTGTATACGAATAACTGGACAAGTGAAATACAGAAGAGAAGCTGGTTGTTCCAAGTAGCATAGCTAAGGAAGAGATTTCTGAAAATTAGTCTTAGTCTGAAGTGAAAGGACTGATCACCAAGGATTCACCCTCACTGGGAGTATTCACATTAGAACAATAGAACCACTTGGGGTGGTACTGAGAAATTCAGATATGCTAGGGCATTTATTATATTCACTGTATCACTGTCACTGTCATCCAATTGATCATTGATTTGCTCGAGCGGGCCCAGTAACATCTCCATTCATCCTAGCCCTGACATTTTAGCAACCTCTCTTTACTCGTCCTTCCCAATGGTGCTGTATTAGAGGCTCTTCAGGGTCAGGGGAATGAGACCCATCATTGTTACTGTATTTAGCATATGCATACACCACAGGGAGCTTGCCAGGCTCTCCCCCATGCTATGATATATCTACTTATAAATCCAACAGCTGTGAGCAAAAGATTAAATATTTGTATCATTTCTAGAATAACAGTTATACAAGGGGAGAAAAGCCAGGTGCAGAACAGTAAGTAAAGCACTGTTAATGTCTATTAAGAAAGAGAAGAAAATAAAATCATATATTCATATTTTCTTATACTGAATACAGCTGTAAAGAAAACAAAAAAAACAAATGGTGAACTCTAAGAGGTGGTATAAAGGTAACACTGTAAAAGGGACAAGATGAGGAGGGAGCAACAATTCTTATGATTGTACCTTTTCATTAGTTTTGTATTTCTACTAACTACTGACATTTTGGACTAAAGTGATAGCACAGCAGGTAGGGTATTTGCCTTGCACACGGCCGACCTGGGTTCAATTCCTCCATCCCTCTCAGAGACCCCAGAAAGCTACCGAAAGTATCCTGCTCACACAACAGAGCCTGGCAAGCTACACGTGGCATACTCAATAAGCCAAAAACAGTAACAACAAGTCTCACAATGGAGATGTGCCCGCTTGAGCAAATCAATGAACAATGGGGAAACAGTGCTACTAACATTTAAACTGTGGAAGAAATTTAATTTGAAAAAAAAATACCGAAACAAGGAAGAATGATGTGAATTTTCACCTGAGAAGGAACACTTTTGGGTTGTTCTATGTGTATAGAGGGATCCCACTCTCCTGGAGGTAGGACAGTTACTTCATCTAAAAATTCATCAATTCCAGATAACAGGTCATTTCTGTCCTTTGCTTTATAAGCTACATCGTGAAAAGTCTCATCTTATAGGCAATTATTGGTATTAAGTTGCCTATAATTTCTTCTTGAACCTGGGACTCTCTGAGAGTCATTAATAAGTAGTAAGAATTCTTTACTCCTTGCCCTCCCACTACCATCAATACCATGAGGGAAAATGGCAAATGCTCTCTTTTCTCATTGACATATTTAAGGCAACTCTACTGATTATAGAACTTAAGAAGATAAGAATCCATGTATGATATTTGTGGTATAGTTTCCTTCTCCCTCTATTCCAAATTGATTCCAACTTGGAACTTGTCAGGCAAATTTAATGGCACCGGTTGAGTTTATGCCGTTGTCCTACTTTAGCCTCTCCTTGCCTTGCAGTGTTCTTTTGTGCTGCTCTCTCTCCTGAAGTCACAGAAGCTAATGCTTATGATACACTTAGCCTAATCGAACACGCCTCTGTGTACTTTCACTTCGACAAACTCCTCAAAACCTCCCACAATGGAAAGCAGGAGGTGACTATGATAACCCTAGTTTTCAGAGGAGGAAACAGAGAGGATAAGTACTCACACTCTAGGTCTCACAGCTCATGTCAGAGATTTTAACACAGATAAAGAGCAATTTTTCAATAGAGCTTTGACCTCCTTGCAGAATGGTGTATAAATTGACCAAATTGTAAGACAAATATAGATATGCTAAGGAAACAAAGTATTGGTTGAAGATGAGTAGTTCAGTTTGATAAGTTTGATAAAGCTGTGAAGAATTTTGTAGTCACACATTTCATATGATTAGAACGCTATAGAAATGAAATGATTTTTGCTACTTAGTTAACTTTATTACCAAAACTTTTCCAGCTTAGCTAAGAAGAATTCTTTAAATTACATTGAAAAACAGGATTGAGTGTTAGGATTTTAATGGTCAGATGTCTTCAAAAATTTTTAATATTTAAATGTTTAAAGACATCTGACCAACCAATACAACCTATCATTAGAATATTTTTATTAGGAACGCTTTTAACAGCTGTGGCAGTAAAAAAATAATCCATTTTTAAAAACTATAATAGTAGAAGAGTTTCTCTAAGAAGCAGCAATGCTAAATTGACTGGACACTTTACTTATTTTTTATTTTATTTTTTTACTGAATCACCATGATACATTGTTACAAAGTTTTCATGATTGAGTTTCAGTCATATAATGATCGAACACCCATCCCTCCACCAACGTGCATTTTCCACCACTAATGTCTCCAGTATCCCTTCCGATACCCCCTGCCTCTGTGGCAGGGACCTTCCTTCTTTCTCTCTATTTGGGGGCATCATGGTGACTGGACACCTTAGACCAGATTATAGATTTAGGAATTATTCCATTCCCAATGGTCTCTTATTAAAAATATATCCATTTATACAGGAAGATAAAGAAAAGTAAAACCTAAAACCTCATGTAGTGGTAGTCATTTTCCCCATAAAACTAGTTACTAGAATCATCGCTGAGTCTAATGAGATAAAGTATAGTAGTTAGAATTAGTTAGAGCAACTTCATATAAAAGAAACATAATTTAATACTGGAAAGATAGCTCAGGGTCAAGGGTTCAAGAACTAAAATTTGATCCCTGGTACTTCACGACCCTCTGAGCACTGCTAGAATGACCCTGTGACCCCTAGCACTCCTGGGCCAGACCAGTTCTGCTTCACTGAGCATTAAATTTGACCTGGTTGACCGTGGGGTTTCCTCAGTACTATTTGGCAAGGAGCCTTCCCAAAAGAAAGAAAACACAGCAAATCTTGTTCTTGATATAGTAAAGAGTGGGTTTTGTTCTTGTGTCACGTAAAGTAGTTTTGGAGCAAAGCAGTTTCATATTGGTGTATTAGAGGTTCATGGTCTTTAGCATTCTGGACCTTTGTGTTGCTATTTTTGGGGGGGCAAACCCGCTTTGATTGGGGTTTACTCTTGGGTCTGCACTCAAGGATCACTCCTGATAAGACTTGGGGAATTTATGAGGTGCCAGGGATTGAACTTGTTCTGTCTCGTGCAACTCAGGTGCTCTTCCTGCTTTATTACATCTCTTGCCTCCAGTATTCCTTACTTTCTCTTTTTTCTTTCATCCCCATGCCTGGGTTTCAAAATAATCAAGATATAACATCAAGGTATAACAGTGTTTAATCTGTTATATACAAATTTTAAGAAAAGAAATGAGCTACAGGAGAGCAAATGGGCATGTGCTAGTTATCCTACTTGATTTCCAAAAACTCTTCGAAGACTCTTCTGACACTTCCACATCTGTTTTATTGACCAAAGTACACACAATGATATCTAACTACAAGGCTGGCTTGGTGCTGTCATCTTTTACCTGGGCACAACATCGCCTTAAATAAGAACCAGATGCTGTTTCTTTGGAAGGATAAAAGAAACAGATCATGAGTAGGAAGCAGGTACTGTTTGCAGAAATGAATGAGCTGCCATAATTAATATATGAGGACACTCCTGATTGGAGAACCCCAAAACTCTAGTGTATAAATAACTTGCTGCTTCTTTTATTGAAGTTTACCATAGCATAGGCATATAATTAAAACACTGATATTTCAGATGCTACAGTGAAAATGATGTAGGCATTTTCCTTTCAAGAGAGAATACAGACATGAGAAACTGAAAACAAAAAAAACAAAAACAATAACAAAAAACACTTTGATGTGACTGTTCAGTACTCCAAAGGTGCAGAGGGAAGAAAGGGTAGGACTTGAAGCCCAAGCTGAGCAGAGAGCCCAAAGGACCAAGTTAGAAAGGTAAGAAATAGGGTTCATCCTATGACCTTCAGCTTCCCCGAAATACTGTGTCTTGGTTAAATGACTCAGGTAGAATGAGTAGCAGTAGGAATCGCAAAGGTAAGAAATGCTGGGTACATTTTTTTCTCAGACAACTGGAGAAAAAAGTCATGGGATTCCCATTGATGGGGGTAAAGTGGGATAATCCTAGATCTTATTCAGTAACACTGATTACTAAATGGAACTTTTTGTGACAAATGGCCATTTATTTGGAAGGGACAGAGATACCCAAAGAAGTTGTTCCAAACTTCTGCTCTTTTATACTGAATGGTTACAAAATCTTCTTACAATAGATTCAAGTACAAAATTAAGAAAAGAATTGCTTGAACTAAGTAAGTTTAGAAAAGTGTTGGTGAATAATGATAAGTTGATACTAAAGTATGCACGAAAAAGACCTAGAAAATTGTAAATGTTGACATGTTAAAATTTCATACTAAACCATCTGAATAGTCAAATTATTTGAAACTATATTTAGTTTGAAATGTATATAATCTTGGGTGAAATTTTCAGCAGTTATAAAGAGTAAAATTGATGCTCAGAAAAAGAACTCTTAATGATCAATGCCAGGTTAAATTAATTTACCACAGGCTAAAAAGAAAACAGAGGAGTTTGCTTAAAATGATTATTTAAATGAATGATAAAATTCAGTTATGACTCATTTATCCAGAACCCTAATTGATAAAATCTACTGCAGCAGCATGTCTTTCAGAAGCTTAAAAAAATTTACGAGGCTGCAAATTCACATTACATATTGGTAAAACATTTGATGAATTGTGCTATTAGAGAGTACTATACTTGCTTGGTTGATGAAAACTATTAACCAAATATTTAACCAACCTCACTAAAACCTTAGAACACCATGATGTTTGATTTTTTTTTCCTATTAACAGAATATATATGGAAAAATTTTTCAGAGACAGAAACATGAATGTTTATTACCAGGATCCTTATTTCAATTCACATCATCTCTTTCTAACCAAGATAAGACACTCGGAGTTACCCACAACTAATTTTACCTCTTCTAGCTACATGTTAATTGGAGTGATAGCACAGCAGGTAGGGAGTTAGCCTTGCAAGCGGCCGACCCAGGTTCGATTCCGACGCCCCTTTTGGAGAGGCTGGCAAGCTACTGAGAGTATCTCGCTCGCACAGCAGAGCCTGGCAAGCTACTCATAGTGTATTTGATTTGCCAAAAACAGTAACAGGTCTCATATGGAAATGTTACTGGTGCCCGCTCGAGCAAATTGATGAGCAACGGGATGACAGTGACCATTATCAATAAGTTTTCCGCAGAGTTCTGATCCTGTATCATGAATTTTTTAGTCCTTTTAATGTTCTTGTATTACCTTACTCTAACCTATAACATTTATTCAGTTATGCCTCTTATCATTGTTCTGAGTTCTTGATTTTTACCATTATCATTATTTTCTCAAATCTAATCACATTTGCTTCTCTGATAAACCTTAGGTCTCCTTATTGTCTATAAGTTTAAGCCTCTTACTGATGTATAGGAAGCCTTTCACCATCTAGCAACCGGTCTTTTTTCTCTGAGTTTGTCTTCCTCCATTTTCCATGTACAATATGTATCCCATATTGGCTCATTCCTTTGTACTTTGTTCTTGCTGTTCTGTGTATCTGGGATGCCTATAATATTCTTTCCTACTTGATACATTCTCAGTAATCCTTCACTCTAACTCCGATCTTGCATGAGCACAAATTTATTTGTATTTCTCAAGTACTTAAAGTAAAATTAATCTCTCTCATGTCATAGAATATATCGCGTAATAATAATATATTTTATCCTTCCACTTAAAAAAATTCATTTAAACACCATGAATTGCAAAGTTATGAAGATATTTATGATAGAGTTTCAGCAGTATATGGTTCCAACACCAAAGCCTTCACAGTGTCCACTTCCTTGCACCAATTTCCCAAGCCCCTCTGGACACCAACCCTGCCTCTGTGGCAGGTACTTCCCTCATTGTCCTAGTGTTCCCTTCCCTAACTTATACACTGCCCCCTCCATCCTGCACTTCAGGATATTACCTTTTAGATTTTGTTCATAAACACTTATTATCCTAGAGATTTAGACCATTAGTCATGTCAGTACCTTAAGTACATTAACCAGAAATTTATTTGCATTTGGCAGACTTCTAGTAAAATGTCTTTTGAGTGAATTTATTTTCAGTACTTTTAAGTAGTCAGAATGCATACTGAACAATTATTCTTTTTTTTCAGAGGGCCTAATTATATTTTAAATCCTATGTCACAATTTAAGTATAAAGTGTTTCTCTTTTACATTCTCAGTTTTCTATTATCATCAAACCAATGGATGTAAGATGGTATCTATGCGCTATCATAAGTTATGTTCCATAACTGGTTAGATATTTCATGATTTATCATCAAATGTTGCTACACCCTAATAAGTGCTTAAATTATTAACTTTTCAGTATTCATGACCTACATGGTAAGGAAAATTACATTTAGCATGTCTGGAAAAGTCAAGCTACAATGTTGATATAGGTTAGAATAGTTAGAATATGTGGTGGACATTAAAATACATAACATATCAGTGTTCATTTTCTAAAAGGAATCTTGAGACTTCAATTATCATTAGTTGATTCTAAATATACTTCCAAAATAATGTCAGCTCTATGTTTTTAAGCAGTTGAGTGAAATTAGGAACTGCAAATATTAGACAATAAAAAAAAATTTTTAAGGTCCACATCCCAAACAAATTAGATTTACTCCAGAAAATTTCTGGCATGGCTAATGACATATGAAAGAAAATAGGGAAATAGAAAATTTAGAATGATAGCAAATAGAATATTGCCTTTTAGAAATGTCTATAGATTTCAAATAGTGGGGGATTGTAATTGCATAGTTTGTATGCAAGAATTTGGGATTTTTTAAGGTGGAGGAGGTGGTCTTTCTTCTTAATCTATTACATTTTAATTTTTTTTGTTCCTAATATTGCTATATTTTTAATTAGGATGATTGGATAGATGATTGAATTCATAGATCTGTGGCTGGATATTTGGATCTCTGAAAATGCTTTAAATGAGATCTTTTCTATTTTCTAATTTCTTGTTAAAGTGTAGGATATTCATGAATGTTATCACAGTGAGTTAACATATAACTAATGTAGATTAAATTAATATAAATAATTTTATCTTTCTCAAAATGCCAGGCTTCTTTGCTTATCATAAAAATGATACATTTTAATTTCTTTAATTAAAAAACTATTCTTATAGCTAAAATGGTGTTTTAATTTCCAGATCTCCCTATCTGACTACTTTCTAATATAATTTCTGGTTCTAAAGACATGGGGAAAGTGACTACGCAATCCCATAAAAAGACCGAACAGGGTATTTAAATGTGTTCTGAAAGGGGGGGTATATCGGGGATATTGGTGGTGGGGTGTAGGATAACATTGGCTTTGTCCTTTCAGCCTTGCCACAGGGAACTTAGTTTACCTTAGAGCAATGGCCTTTCTGTATGGACACAGGAAGGCAGTTCATATTATGCTTTGTAACTTGGGAGCCGATTGACCTCAATAATATTTACTCCCGGGCATCTGCTTTCTCGACTCAGTTGCTCTTATAGTTCCTAGCACACCAAAAGCAGGGTCCCAATGAGAGACTGAATGGATCCAGGGCAAGCTGTGAGCTATCCCGGCATCAAAATGGGTCAGGCCAAAGCTCCACAATACTCACCTAAAAGTTGAGAACGTAGTCATAGACAAATGCTGTTATGATCCAAAATTAATGATGAGACTAGGACCCTGATGGGGTTAGGAAGACGAACCTGAAGTGAGGACTGCGGTCTAGAAAATATAGTGAGATGTCCTCAGAAAGAACCAAACTTTAAGTTTGATACATCTCTTACTGTGCTCATACAGAATGACATTGCTAGAAATATTTGAAGTAGATTTACTACAACTATTTAAGTGGATTACTAGCTGAGGAAGGAGGAAAGGGACACACCCTGACACACCCTTGTTTGGACCCCACTCGAGTAGATCTCCTAGCAATCTGGAGTAATCTACTTAGATGAGATTTTTGTTAATCTCCTGGAAGAGTGGTTTTACCCCTCTTTGTTGACTTCTTAATGTCAACCCACCTTTGTGTCACCGCCCTATGTGATTGCTATATGAACTAAGACTGTGGGGGAAAAGAAGGAGACAGCAGAGAGAGAAGAGGCAGCAGGATACAGACAGAAGCAGCAGGGTAGAGAGAAGACACAGAAGCAAGAGAGACGACACAGAAGCAGAGACAGAGAGAGATCAGAAGAGACCAGAGGAGAGACTACAGAGACAGAGACAGAGATAGAGAGACAGACAGAAGAAAGCACAGCAGCACACACAGAAGCAGAGCACAAGGAGCAGCCATTCTGATCCGGTCCATACACAGTGGCTGGAGAGCACAGAACGAGAGAGCTGCGAGAGAGAGCGCCGCCCCGAGAGCCCTCGAACAACAGCACACAACACATCATCACATCTCCCCTTCCCACGCACGCACATTTTTGTAATTTTTTACAGTGGGGAATGTACACTGGTGGAAGGATGGGTGTTTGATTTGTGTGATTGTACCCAAACATGAAAGTTTGTAACTATCTCACAGTGATTCAATAAAATTTTAAAAAAAATTTAAAAAACAAAAGTGTCCTTTTAGTTCTCCCTGTATTTCAATGTGCTTTGAGTTCAACTATGTGATGTTGAGCTTTTGTGAGTTCTTTGTCTTTGGTCAGATGTATGGTGTGTGGAAATTTTCTCCCATTTATTCTCTGTGTCACTGTCATCCTGTTGCTCATCATTTTTTCTTGAGAGGGCCCCAGTAACGTCTCCATCGTGAGACTTGTTGTTACTGTTTTTGGCATTTTGAATACGCCACGGGTAACTTGCCAGGCTCTGCTGTGTGGGCTAAATACTCTTGGTCAGTTGCCCAGTTCTCCGAAAGGGATGGAGGAATTAAACCGGGTTGGCCACGTGCAAGGCAAACGTCCCACCGACTGTGCTATCACTCCCTCCGCCATTTATTAGTATGTCTTTTTTTGTTTTGATTATTGTATCATTCATTGTATAGAAGTTGTTTAGTTGGCATAGACTGCATAGTTTTGCTTTTTTATTTGCTTTACTATTGTAGTCAAATCCCAAGAAGACACACCTCAAACTAATATTATGGAGTATTTTGCTTATATCTTTCTATAATACATTTTGTACTTTTAAGTCTGACATCCTAGTTTTTCATCAATTTTTCGGTTAAATTTTATGACGGGGTGGTCCAATTTCATTCTTTTGCAAGGGTATAGCTTTCCCTGTACTATTTTTGTAAGTTGAAGTAATTTAATTTCAACAGTTCTAACATTTATAGTTTAGAAATACAATGTTATTGCACCATTCACACCACTGGGTCATACAAAAAATTTATTTTCACTTTATTGAGAAATCTCCACAATGTTTTCCATAAAGCTGAACCAGACAGTATTCCAACCAACAGTTAATGAGAGTCCTTTTCTGTCTCCTCCAACATTGGTTGTTTATAGTTTTTATTTATTTTATATAAAAATGTTTTATTTAAAAATGTTTATACTTTTCTCCCTGGTATGAGATGATATCTCACGGTTGTTTTTTATTTCCCTGGTAATAAGTGATAATGGCTACTTTTTTCACATGACTTATTCACATATCCATATAGTATATTTTTTCATACTCTTTCCTCATTTTTGATGGGGTAATTAGTTTTTATCGCTGAGCTTTGTGAGTGCTTTATATGTTTTGAATATTAGCACATTATCTGATGTATTATGCAAATATTTTCCCTGATGTAGTAGAATGTGTTTTTATTTTAGCCCAATTTTCTTTTGCTATGCTAATATTTTAATTTGATATGGCCCCATTTGTTTGTTTTGTTTTTTATGATAATAGAATCAAATAATTGAAAAATATCCTTCAGAATTTTGAGGTCCTGGAAAATTTTGCCTATGCTTTCCTTAGTGAATTTTGTGGTCTTTTACACACTCAGTGTATTCTGAGGTCTTTAACACACTTTGAATCAACTTTCGTATGTAGTGTGCTGTGAGTTTCCAAATAAAGATGTGTGGTTACAAGGAACTCGAGCATTCCATGGCTGAGAGCTACCTCCCCAGGCCGGCCCATGGCGATGATTGGATGAAGGACCTGGAGAATGAAGAAACAGGACCTAGTTTCCAGGCTGGTTGGTCATCCATCTATTTCTCTCTCTTTTCCAGCATAGCCTGATCTCTCCCTTATAGCACAATCATAGTTGTAGTTTTGGTTGTAGTGACAGTCATCATAGTTCCATCATCCTAGTCTCCTCGTAGACTTCAAAGTCCTCTACCCCTATCTCCCCTTACAGCATAGTTGCATAGAAATCATGAAGGGTGGGGGTATGCATAGATGGGGTTGAACATTGTCATAACAACAAACGGAGGTAAAGTCACTCCTTCAGGGAAAGTTCTAGGAGATTAACTCATGGACAAAATTTTTTCTGAGGATTCAGCACTGCAGATTACTAGGAGATCCGCTCAAGGGCGCGATTCCATCCAAGGTGTATTGCTTTCTCTTTTCCTCAGCTAGTAATATGTTTAAGCAATCATAGTAAATTTACTTCTTATAATATTCCTAGTCATTTTGTATGAACACAGTAAGAGATATATTAAGCTTAAAGCTTGGCTCTTCCTGGGGACATCTCGCTCTATATCCTAGACCTCAGGCCACGTTAGTCTTTCCTAACCCCAGTAGGGTCTTTTTCAGTTACTTCTTTTTGGGTTATGACAGAATTTATTCCATGACCATGCTCTTAAGTTATTATAATTATGGTGCTTAGCTTGTCCCCTTTTGATGCCAGCATAGCTTACAGCTTGCCCTGGGTCCATCCAGTCCCTTCACTGGGACATTGCTGTTGGATTGCTAGGAACTAAGGGCAACTGAGGCTTAAGTCAATGTAAATATGGATGAACAGGAGTAAATATTATTTTGAAATCAATTAACTCCCACATTACAAAGCATAGCATAAAGTGTCTTCCTTTGTCTATCTAAAAGGACATTGCTAAACCATGCGAGTGACATAAAGAAAGGGAAAAGCAATATAGGATTATTAGTGCTTGATGGAATTGGGTGTCCTCAGGGGCACTGTTATGGGAGTAAATCAATAAACCTAAGTTCCCTGTGGGAGGAGCAAGGACAACCCAATGTTATCCAACAGTGTGCAATAAGGATTCAATTTAATTTGTTGCATGTAACTGTCCAGTTTTTTTCAACACTATTTGTTGACAAAGCATTCCTTGCTCCACTTTATATACCCAACTCCTTTGCTTATAACCCATTTAAAATTGAAAGTAGTAATTCTTGGGTTTTATCTAAGAGTTCTCAGTTTTACTTTCTTTTTTCTAACATTTTATGTTTTTCCGATATCTCTATATTCCTATTTGATGTTTATTAAGTTCTTATCAGAGACCTTTTAGTATTTCTTGCAGATGGCCTGCCATCTTGGCCTGACCTTGTAAATTCTGAGTTATAAATGCTCTACTATATGTATTTCAGTTAATTCTTTTCTTACTGTGTCAAATCTGCTATAAAATTCTATTAAGTTCATAATTTTAGTTTGTGTGTTTTAGCTTATAAAACTCTCCTTTCATTATTTTTATTTTATTTTTTATTATTTTATTTTTTAGTCTTTATTTTATTTATTTTATTTTTTTTTTATTAATGAGTCACTGTGAGAGTGCAGTTACAGAGTTTCGTGCCTGTGTTACAGTCATACAATACTCGAGTACCCTTTCATTATTTTTAAAGTAAATGTTAGTTGCCTCAAATATTCATCCAACCTGTATTCATAACATTAACGTTAATCATAAATATCCATAAAGAAGTCACAATTGTATTATAATTGTTCAGGGACTTTTTTTTTTGCCATGCCTGGTTGTTTTCAGGATTACTCCTGGATTTATGTTCAGGGATCACTCCTACAATGCTCATAAATGTTACTGGGAATTGAACTAGGGTCAGCTGTCTGTAAGGCAAGTGCCTTATACTCTGCTATATCTCCAGATCTGGGTCTTGTTTTTTGATGCGCTTCATCATTTTTTATATAAGTGTACACTTTTATCTATGAAAAAATGTGAATGATCTGCGTGAAAGGGGGCAAATCAAATTAATCCAGTAAATTACTGAATTGAATGAACCTAGTTCTTAGAATGATTGTCTATTTCTGATTTCCCCTTTACTCTTTTTTGGCAAGGGGAACTCTGGGACCATTAGGTCCCAAAGTAATAATTGACTATATACCTTATAGGTTAGGGCTTGCACCCACCGATGTGCTTGGGCCTGATATTGTTTAGGGAGTCATGAGAACAACACCCAGTAGTGCTAAGGGGATATGCCATACAGGGGATTTTACTTGGGGTCTTATACGTGAAAGGCTTGCGTTTTACCCCCTCTTACTATTTCCCTGAGCCATAGGGTGTTATAGCCTCTAGAATTTACAACCAATAACCAAGGCAAGTTCTAAATTCCAATTTTTATTTTGTCAACACTACAAGATTCCAAAAATAGTTTTCTGTATAGATTTTGTTTTATACTTAATTTTATCCAACTAGCCTAGAAAATTTGTAACTTCAGCAAATTTGGGGGAATTAAAGCAATGAAATTTCACTTCTCTGCATTTTTTCCCTGGAATCCTGGCCTTTCCAATATTGCCTACCTTTCAAGGCCTTAATTTAAAAATTTTATGTATTATTCATTTGAGAACCACACCAGGCAGTTTTCAGGACTCCCTTCTGGTTCTCTGCTCAAGGATCATTATTGGTAGTACATAGGGGATCCATTTGTGCTGTTAATGATGGAATCCAAGTAAGCTGGATTTGATCCTTGGCACTCTTTATAGACACCTAGCCTGCCAGGAGTGACCCTCGGGCACAGAGCTGGGAGTAAGCCCTGAGCACCCCCCAAAAAAGAAAAAATTATCCTAGAAAATTTTTAAGTGAAATCCACACATTATTTTGGTTTTATTATATTATCAGGATAAATTTTAATGATATATTGTTATAATTAATTGTGTTACTTCTTAAGCCATACTTTACTATTTCATTGTTGTACCTAATCTTGGGGAGAAGCTTTTTCTTTATTTGCTCCTTTTTGAGAATATTTATGTTGGGGTCCTATTGCTGATAATCTGAGACTCTTATCTCCCGTGCCTGGCTGTCTTCACCAGGGCACCTCGGAGGTGGTGTGTTGAGTTTCCCTCCCCGCCCTGAGCAGAGCCCTGGCAGCCGAAGAACTCCGGAACCCAGCCACAGCCATGCTCAAGTCCACTCTCCACACACTCAGACGAGCCTCACGCATGAAGGAACTGGCAGAGGAACCCAGGTGTGCGGGACCCAGAGCTGTGATCTCCAAGCCTGCTCAGATCAGGACTGGGCCTCTTCCACCCAGATCCCCCATTTTCCAGTAGCTAGGCGGTCCCACCCAGAAAATGCCCAATTAATGTCCAACATCCAGAGACTATATAAAACCAAGCTCCTGGAAGCAAATGCAGCTGAGAGACCTCTTATAACCTAGTTCTCCCTCTCGGAGAACCTGGCAAGTTACCAAGAGTTTACTGCCTCATGGGAGAGCCTGGCAAGCTCCCCATGGCGTATTCATATGCCCCAAACAGTAACAATGATGGGTCTCATTCCCCTGACCCTGAAGAACCTCTAATGCAGCACCGTTGGGAAGGATGAGTAAAGAGAGGCTGCTAAAATCTCAGGGCTAGGACAAATGGAGACGTTACTGGATCTGCTTGAGCAAATTGACAATCAGCAGGATGACAGTGATACAGTGATCAGGATAAATTTTAATGATTTATTGTTTAAATTAATTTTATGCATTTTCAAATTAACAGAGTTGAATCAACTTATTCTTTACTTTTTTTTCTTTTTTGTGGAATTTTGGGGCCATACCCAAGGGGTGCTCAGTTATTATACCTGTAAATGCTCAGAGATTTCTCTTGACTCTTCACTCTGGGTTGTGCTCTGGCGGTGCTCAGGAGTGATCCCAGGTATGTGGGGCTGGGGACTGAGCCTGGGTCGGCTGCATGCAAGGTAAGCATATTTCCCACTATGCGATCATTCCTGCCCAAGTCTTTATAATTCTTACTCTACTTTTAACCTGTAGTCATTTCACTGTTCTTGTTTAAAATATTTGTATTGGTTGTGGTCAGAGCAATAGTAAAGCAGGTAGGGTGAATATTTTTCTGAATAGCGTATGTTGCCATATCCATAGATGCTGACATATAATATTTCTATTGTCATTAGTTTCCCTAAAATTTGAAATTGTGGTTATTTGACACTTAGTAATTTGTCTACTGTGCTTAAAATCTTGAATGATTTATAAATAATGTATTTTGTTTCAATGATCTTTTGACAAGAAATATTTATATTGTTTTGGGAAGTAGAAATTAGCTCAAATTTTGGGTAGAGAAAGGATCTAGAATGATAGTAAAAGGATTTTATTTTTGACAAACTTAGAAAATTGGGTGTAAGTGACTATTTAAGAAATGAGTTGTTGAATTGTGGTGTTATTTTTTCTATAATGCAGTGATGGGAGCTCTCCTTGACTCTTGAGACTTTTAATCTATCATAGTTTGGAGAAGCAAACTTTAGTAGACTTTTGCCTCAGACTGATGATAGATTTTGTGTTGAAAGTCTCGAATGACTCCTCCCCAGCTCCATTTTGTATATTTTTTGTCTCTCAGTTATTTACATGTTATAAATGTTAATTTAAATAATTTTTCAGAAAGAGAAACCAGATTTTATGAAAATGAAGAATTGGAGGTTACAGATTTTAGATTTCTTGAATTTTACTTTATTTCCCAGTAAATTTACCACCATATTTCTTTCCATTTTTTCCCTCTACCAACCCTTCATTAAGTCTTTCACTCTTAATGCTTCCAATATAATTATAGTTAATAAAATACCGAATAAAATTATTTTTATTATATTAATATTTAGAGAGGTCAGGTCCTTAAGGTAAGGGAAATAAGAAAAGAAGTTTGCTGGAAGTAAAACAGAAGAAAAACAGCCCTTCAAATATGTTTTTCTTGTCCCATTGGAAATAATTCTGATTTACAGTGCTTTAGATATTTCCAAAGTTGACATTGGATTGAGGGGCATTTAGTGCTGGTACTGGGTGATTTTCTCTAGGACACTTTACAATTGAGCCAGTAAGTCTTCATTCACATTCAGAAGTATTTAATCAGAACTGTGGGCAATGTCTTCATAAGAGTTAAGCTAGCCAACAGAATCTTTGAAAAAACAAATCGCGTTGTAAAAGCTATTTGCACATTTCGATACTCTATCTATCATTACACTAATTTTGGAGAAAATGAAATAAGACAAGCATTCAATTTACTCTTTAATTTACTCATCAAGACACTCAGAAAGATGCTGAAGGGGATCCTCTGGTCAATAGAAAACAGGAAATAAAAACATAAAGAAGCAAAGTGAGACTACTCATCAGGAAGCCTACATTTGCTGTTTTAAGGTTGTGAAGCAAAATAAATTTTATTATAGATTTTAGGTCAAGTAAAAGGTAATGCGTGGAGTCATTTCTGTAGCTACCAATAAGAATGCCTTAATTTCCATTTCTTGGTAGGTCAACCCATATGGAATTGTATATCATTAGTTAAGAAATTAGCATATATGATGATCATGAAATTAAAGGTGGGTTGAGATAAATTTTTGGTAAACAGTAGATTCCCTTTCAACTTCTATGAGATGAAAAAATAAAAGAAATGCTAGAAGTCTCTGTAAATTCATACAAAGACTCTTTATTGAACTGCAGTTTTATGAAAACCTTGATTTTCTCATCTTCTTTTTCCTTAAAGCTATGAAATTCCACTTTTAATAACAGTGTGCTAGAAACAGAGGTGAGATATTTTAAGTAGGAGCACTCCAGGCTGTTAGAAGGAAAATCTTTTAGTTTGCAAACTACTATTTCTTGTCAACAGTTTACTTTTTTTCTACATTTTGTCTGTATCTGTTTTCTCATCTGTTCTCTCTCTCTCTCTCTTTCTCTCACCTCCATTTGTTGACTAGTTGAGCTCTTTTTTTCACACATAAAACTCTTGAAAACATGCTTAAATGTGTAGGGCAGGGAAGGGTTCGGAATAACAGGATGTATGCTCTCCCAAAAACTCTTTTCTTTATTATTCTCAGTTTCCCCTTCACTCCTCCTTTCATATCACCTAGTGTAAAGTATGAATGAAAGTAAGAGTTTCAAATGATCAGGTCAATATACTATATCTAATTGAGCATTCTGACCTTAACGGTGACTCTGCATGGTGACAATCTGCAAGAATTTTACATAATAATGTTCATTCAAATAAAAACTTTAAAAACAAAAAAGTTTTGTTGAGGGAGAACACTAAACCTAAGGAGGATGTATGAGACAGGGAGACAAGCAGGGAAGGAAGAGAACACACTCAAAAAAGGACAGGAATTTTTTTTTCCCTCTAATGTAGGACAAGGTGTGGGCTGGAGAGATAATACAGAATGTTGTGCACTTGCTTGCATGCAGATAACTTGCATTCTATCTCTGGCACTGCTTGGGTCTCCCAAGCACCACTTGATGTGATCCCTAAGAACAGAATCCATAGTAAACTCTGAATACAGTTGTGGAGGGTCATTAAACCTAACAAAGAAGAACAATGGCAACTCTGGGTTGATAAAATAAAGAGACTTTGCATTCTCAGAACCTTGGGTTATAGGCAATTCCAGGATAGAGTGTGCTAATCAAATAATTTTGAATTCTCAAGTTTTTAGACTGCTTTATGTTCCTACAACACAGTTTTGTACAATTCTAAAAGGAAGCAAATATCTTTTTTTAATTTATTGCATTTTGGGTCACACCCGGTGATGCACAGGGGTTACTCCTGGCTTTGCACTTAGGAATTACTCCTGGCACTGCTCGGAGGATCATATGGGATGCGGGGAATCAAGTCTGGGTTGGCCATATGCAAGGCAAATGCCCTACACGCTGTACTATTGCTTCAGCCCCACAAAGATCTTTCTTACATACACCTACAAAGAGACTTCCATGAAGTTGCTTATGCATTAGTATGCATATACTACACCCTTTGCCTATACTATACCCTTTGCCTATAACCACCCTGAAGAGCCTAAATCACAATCATGTGGTGTCTCAATAGTCATTCCTGCACTGAAGTACTTGATTCTCCACATACATTTTCTTAACAACACAAATTCTCTTTACACAGCCACTAAACCATTACACTTATTGCATTCTCTTAGTTTATTTTTGGTCCTCTACCAAATGCTTCTTTAAGATTTTCCAAATGGGGGTTTTAGCTCCATTTTGGGTTTTAAGAATTTTATCTATTTATCTCTGAGGCATTTTGCCCATCTGTGTCCTCCTATAGCTATTCCTATAGTTTTCATTTTTTTTTTGACAAATTACAAAAAACGATATAACCCAGCCAAGTACCATTATTTTTATTGTAATAATCATGCCATGACCTCCCTCCCTTTTTCCTTCCCTCCCTTTCTCTTCCTTTTCCTCCCTATCCTCCTTCCCACTCCCCTTCTCCTGCTATTCTTTCTTGTTTGCTAGCTTGCTTTCTTCCTCAAAATGCCTGAGAAGAGAAAAAACATTTCTGTTTGTAGGAGAGAGTCAATTATAATTCTAAATGTGTCTCTGTTCTGAGCCAGGTTCAGTGAATTCCTCCTCAGTTATTTTGGATTACATGGACATAACTCTCATGCCCATAAGATAATCATCTTTCAACACTGAATGACATCCTAAAATGGATTTGATTTTGCTAAATAATCAGATTTCATTCAAGGTCAAACCTATAGAATGACTTAGTTTGCAAAGCCCAATAGCTTAGATTATAATACTATAACTTCATCATTTTATTTTATGTCTAAAAGTTTTATTCAACAAATAAGATTTTAACTCTAAGCCAGACATAGAGATATAGACAGATAAAACATGATATATGTATACATATACATATACTTAATGGAGCTTAGAATTAAGACAATATACACATTTAAGAGATTATGTTACTACTTTAATGGTTTCTGCTTCCCACACAAAAAAGTGTGTTTTCTATGTCTTTGCCAAGCCAATATTTGCATTTACCAAACCAGCAGTTCTGACACCTTGCAATTCATTTTGATTTATTCTATTGCACTTGTTTTGAAAAATAATTGGAAATAAAATGGGACTCTATTTAAAGTAGAATGTTGCTTTAGGGCTAGCTATAGCTCTGCAGGGTAATCAAAGCTGTCTTGCCTATTGTTGTTAATGAGCCTGACGGGTAGGAAGGTAGAAAGAGGTGTAGGAATAATTAAATCTCTGCTTGTGGACATTTGCTAATTGGAGTCATTTACCTAAAAATGTAATTGCTCTTTGATTCACCTGACTTTTTAGAGGGAGAGAGAGAGAAAATATTAGGGGTGTAGGAAATTACCTTTAACGTTTGTTTATTTCAAGAATTGACTGACTGAAATTCAGTCCTGTGTCAGTTTGAATTCTGCTTGAATCCAGAACTGTGTTATAAGTATAAGAAGCTTGTTGAAAGACAAGAGAGAAGAAACAGATGATGCGGGGAGTGCCTCAGACTGGGATGCAGAGCTGAAAAAGTTCGTCAGTTGTCAACTCAGTGTGGAGAATCTCCTTCGAAGAGAACCTCTCAGAAGCACAACCAAGATTTCCTTCAGAGGAGTTATGTTTTAGACAGAAATACCCAAGTCTTAGATATGATCAATAATTGGCTGGAGGTTCTGCAAAAGAACAAGGTCTCAGCGTATGTGCTTGTAGGGTGCCAGCCACAGCTGAAAACCATCAGCTAACTTCCATTCTGGCAGCAGATTGTTACAGTAATCCTTCCTTCCTTCCTTCCTTCCTTCCTTCCTTCCTTCCTTCCTTCCTTCCTTCCTTCCTTCCTTCCTTCCTTCCTTCCTTCCTTCCTTCCTTCCTTCCTTCCTTCCTTCCTTCCTTCCTTCCTTCCTTCCTTCCTTCCTTCCTTCCTTCCTCTCCCTTTCTACTTCTTCCCTTTGTCTCATACTTTTGTTCTTTTGTTCTTTCCTTCTTTCTTGGATGTCCTCAGGGATTACTTGTGAATAACTTCTAGTGAGCTCCAGTAACAGGGATCAAACCCAGTTTGGCCAAGTGCAAGGCAAGTGCCCTGCCCACTCTACTATCTCTGCAGCCCTTTAAGTCTTCCTTGAAGGTAACTCAAGCAGTGAAATTCCTTGGCTGCCATAGTCCCTGAGTATGTTCCTCCCTCTGTGATCCTTTCTTTCCTGGGGCAACTTCGCCTTAGCTTCTCTCATTTTAGGTAAAGACATCAGATGAAAGTACAGAAAGTTAACTCTCAGCTTTTGAGTTCTAGAATGTCTTTTCTCTGACAATTGTTTGAGATAAACAGTATTTTTCAAAAGCCCAAATGATAGTTAATACAATAGGACTGTATTCAGGGAAGAAGGAGGATATTAAAAAGAAGAATGTAAAGCACCCTGGGCTGAGTCTGAACAGGGAGGGCAGAATTTGATAACAAAGGCACAGGGGTATCTGAGCACATGACCTAGGGCCCACAGTCTACATGAAAAGAAGTCATTTTTTGTCCCTGGGATCTTGGCCCTTGTGCTGAATGGGACTAAAGCCAGGTTTGCATGCAGGTTCATGGGCCATCAATCAGATCAAGGAAAAATAAATGTACTTGGTTTATTCAGAAGAGCTGCATATTGTACAATAAGAAGGAACACTTTCACTGTCACTGTCATCCCCTTGTTCATCAATTTGCTCGAAAGTTATGCTAAGTTTTTTTTTTTTTTAGTGAAGCAAAATAGTTT